>NC_135477.1:150628299-150999549 GCF_052094955.1 Ictidomys tridecemlineatus | reverse complement strand
AGGGGGACATCGCCAAAGAGCGCTCTGCATCTGGATGGTGCATGTGGGGGGCGAGGAGAGGGCGGAGGCAAACATGATTCAGAGCCTGGGGAAGTGATGTCAGGAATGGAAAATAGATGGGGATTGGGTGGGGGGAGAAAACGACAGAGCAGAGGGGCTCAATCCTGAGAAGTCCACGCCACCAGGCTGTGTCTAGCAGGTGGACAGGGCACCTGGTGGTGAGCAGCAGAAAGCGGGTCTAGCCAAGAGGAGCAAGGGCGTGGGATAGAGGGCTGTTGGGCGGGCGGGCACAGTGGCAGAGAGTCCCGACTGAAAGCCAAGTCCTAGGAGAGAAGCTCTTACGGCCCAGGGGGAAGAGATTGGCTCTGCTCCACGCAGCCCCCAGTGTAGGCTCAGGACCAGGTGGGAAGAGACAAGGCTGAGAAAGACCTTCCTAAGGGTCCGTGGCACGGGCAGCCCTGGCCCTGGAACTGCTGGTCGGGACCCCTCAGGGAGACGGTGGATGGGTGCCAGGCTGCCTCCTTGGGACCCCGTAGTGAAATGGAAGGGAGAGGGCTTTGGAACGACCTGGTCATCATTCCTAGCCCGACCCTCGCTGCCCTGAGGAGTTTCCTACTCTTTGAGAATTAGTCTTTCTGGAGGGGTGGCCCCATCTTGTGGGGTTCGTGGTCTTTTTGCTCCCCACTGTGTGACCACTTAACATCCTGTCCCAGGGCACAGCGCCTCCACTCTTGGTTGACTTCCCACCATGAGGTGGGACTGTCACCTAGAGAGACCCACACTCCCCTGGGATAAGGCGCCTGACCAGGCTGAGCAAATCAGAGAAGAGATCCCGGACCCAGCGGTTGGTCTTGGGTGGTGGCAACGGAGCCAGTCAGGATCCCTCCCCTGGCAATTCCTGCCTGGAGGGGACAACTGTCCCCTGTGCCTCTCGAGTTGGCAGGATAAAGATGCAGGCTGGGACCGTGGGCCGAGGCTGGTTTTCTCTTATGTGGAAGAATCCAACGGAGGAGCTGAGTGAGGCCAATTCATAGGAGATCAGTGCGAGCAGGAGGAGACTGTCCTGATGTCCCAGAATTCCCAGAGACGGGGCCTTTCCCAATCCAGGAGCTGCCTGGGCATCCTTCTGGCCGCCATCTAAGAATGTCCTGTATTCCTGTAGAGTCAGGCCTCAGTGCCCCGCACTTAGAGGAGAGCTGGGCCAGGATCTCAGGAGGACGAGGTGACGGTGTGGGCAGAGGGACCTCCCAGAGGTCGTCGGAGCACACAGGGCCTCCTCCCCAAGCAGCAGATATTCTTAAAAATGGAGAATTCGGGGGCTGGGGCTGGGGCTCAGAGGCAGAGCGCTTGCCTGGCACCTGTGAGGCCCTAGGTTCAATCCTCAGCACCACACAAAAAATGAATAAAGTAAAGATATTATGTCCATATTTAAAAAAAAAAAACTTTAAAAAAACTAGAGAATTCACATAAAAATCCAAATTTCAGGCTTCTCTTGAAACATCAAAAGATCTGGACTGGGCCCAGTGAGCCAGGAAACTGGGTGGGCTGGAACCTGGCCGCCACCTTGACAGGCATGAACCCCCACTGCCCATACACCCCACCGCTCTGCACCCCACTGCCCGTGCAACCCCCTGTACCATGAACCTTCAATGCCGTGCTCCCCAGCCCTGAGCACCCCTCCCACTCACACATACCTATGGGTCATGTTCTCCCCGGCCCCTGTGCTCTCTGTCCTGCATATCCCTTTGTCCTATGCATCTCCACTGCCTGTGCAGCCCCTGGTCCCATGCTGTACCTCCCACTCGCCCACTACTGCCCTGCACGCCCTGCTCTGTTCACCCCACCCCCTGGTGCACACTGAGGCTGCATCTTCCCCTGTGTGCAGGGCTTGGTGCGTGTCCGGCTGGAGGCCAAACGCAGCTTCTTTTCCCATGCAGCTCTGAGAGCCAGTGCTGGGCCTTTGGTTTCTCCTGTTCAGTGGGAGACGCTGGGAGATGGTCAGGTGGAAATAGCCAAAAGATAATCAGGAATCCAAGGCTACAACGCTGAGATGCAGTCAGGGTGGGACGTGGAGATGCAAGACCCATTGCAAGGAGCAGGCCATGGGCACTATGAGCTAGAGCGCCATGCCAAGGGGGACATTGGGGAATGGCTGCCATCAAGATGGAAGAAGAGGATTCCAGGGGCCACTCGGAGGGAGCCAGAAGGATGCCATCGAGCAAACGGGAAGCTGGGGAAGAATTTAAAGTTATGACGGGGATGCGGGGGGCAGCCATAGGGAAGGCTGCAGAGAAAGGCCCTGCGTCTGAGGCCTGAAGGCCATGCTGGGGGGACGAGAGGGAGCCTCTGGGGAGCCTGTGCTCAGAAGCAGAGCAGGGTGAGCAGGCGACATTAGTGAGCTGGGAGACATGTGCACGGACACAGAGGCCATTTGGAACTTGGAGAGAATGAAAGAATATTAGGGCCAGAAAGGAAGGGGATCCATTGAGGGCTTCAGGGGAGAAACTTGAGAAAAGGGATCCAGGGAAGGAATCCTAATGCTGGGAGTCTACAAGGTCCTTGCACACAAACTGTAGGTAGACTCAGAGGAGAAGTGACTTGCCTGGTGTCACATGGCTGGCTGCCACCGCAGAGCCAGGTGATAGCCCCAGCTCTGTGGAAGTCAGAATGGGCAAAAGGCCCAGGACCCAGGGAGCTTTTGAGAGATGCAGAGAGGACAGACTGGGGGCCAAGGCTGGGTGAAGACGGTACACATCAGCAGTTAAACAAGCACTTATCCAGCACTTACTGTGTGCCAGACACCATATTAAGCACCACAGTGGTTCACTGAGCAAGTTGGACACTGTCCCCTCCCTAACAGAACCCACTTTCTGGTGGAAAGAGATGATCTTAACCAAGCAGGTAGTGTTAAGATCATGTGGGGTGCTGCTCAGTAGCTGGAAGGCCAAGAGGGCTGTGTGAGCACAGGTTGCTGGACATGAGGACGCATGGGTAGCAAGTGAGACAGGATGGTCAGGGAAGGCTTCTCTGAGGAGGTGACATTTGATCTGAGACCAGAATGACAAGAAGGAGCCAGCTGTGGGTGCAGCCCAGGGAACTGAGGAGTCAGGTGAAGAGAAAACCTAATGACTTGCATCTGTCTGTGGTCATTGGTTCTTCTAGAAAGGCACAGTGGAGGGGCGCGTGGCTGAAATCCCCCTGCAGGCACATCTGATGCACCTAACTGGCTGGAGAACGTCAGGAGGCCTGACCCTGGGCCTGCCTTGTGTCTGCAGCATGAGCCCAGGGCCAGACACAGTCCTGTGCCTCATTTATGAGATGGGAAGGCCAGGCCGGGACTGTCATGGATCCTGAGGCTCCAGGCAGGCCACTTCTGCTCCTGGTGACCTGAGCACTACCCAGTAAAGTCTGGGTGCCTACCAACCCTCACTATCTCCAGTGTCACATGCTGACTTGTAAGATGGCCCTAAAGAGACCCAATGAAGCAGGACTTTGATGCACATGTATTTTATAGTAATATGTGTTTTTAATTGAGGTAATAAACCATTGCAAAATGCACATTGAGTGTCATTTAGCTCCTCCACAGAGTGCAGCCATTGCCCCTATGTGATTCCAAAACATTTTCATCAGCCCCAAAGGAGACGCTCATTGGACAGATGTTTCCCATTCCTCCCTCTTCCTAGCCTCTGGCAAACTCCACCCTGCTCTTCTCTCTACACACTTGCTTGTTATGTCCTTGTAAATAGAGTCATACCATTTGTGGCCTTCTGTGTCTGGCTTCTTTCACTTAGCATAATGTGTTGAAGGTTCCTCCAAGTTGCCCCATGAATCAGCACTTCATTATTTTTCATGGCTGAATAATATCCCCTTGTATGGATGTACCACATTTTGTTTATCTATTCATCCACTCGTGGACATTTGAGTTGTTTTCATCTTTTGGCTATTGTGAATAATGCCACTTTCAGTATTGGCATACAAGTATTTGTTAAATTCCTGTTTTCATTCTCTTGACTATTAACCTGGAGAGGAATTGGTGGGTCATACGGTAATTCTACATTGAACATATTGAGGAACTGCCAACCTGTTTTCCTGAGCAACTGCATCATTTTATTTTCCCACCAGCCATGTGTGAGGGTTCTCACAGCCTGATGCTTATTTTTCCCTTTTTTGACATTGAACCCAGGGCTTCACATATTCTAGGCAAGCCCTCACCACTGAGCTACAGCCACAGCCTTTTTAAAAAAACAAACAAACAAAAAAAAACCTTTTTTCCACATGAGATGAGTGACACACCAATGTGGTCCCAAGGTTTGGAGGGAGGCCTGTCTCACATAATGGCAGGAGCACTCAATCATCTCGCTTATGAGCCAAAAAGGACCCTCCCCCTTTTAATTTTTTATTTTGGGACAGGCTCTCATTGAGTCGCCCAGGCTGACCTGGAACTCGCAGTCCTCCAGCCTCTGCCTCTCGAGGAGCTGGGGTTACAGACAGGCGCCACCTCACCTGGCCCGATGCTTATCTTTGAGATATTACATTCTTGCAGAAATAGTTTCTTCTCATCTCCTGGTGCCTGTCCTTTTCTGGGACCTGGGTCTGTGGGTGGCTCTCTGTGAGGCCACCCAGCCCTGCCTGGCGTAGGTCTGGTAGTCCAGGATGGGCATCAAAGGGCAGGACAAGGCCCGGGGGAGCAGTGGCCCTGCAGCCGGCAGTGGGTCAGGGATGGCTGTCAGAGAAGGTCTGGGCCTGTCCACCCCCTCAGGCCCCTGCTCCCCTCTGCCCCTGGCCCACTCCCCCTCCCACCTCCTGCACCCCCACCCCCCCAGCCAGGAGCTGCCCTCCCCGCCCCTCTGCTCTGTTTTGTGTGTGCGTCTCGTCACCAGGATAAATGTAGCTACAAACAATGCGGCCGGCTGGGTGCTAATTTGTCAGACGCAGTGCGCGGCTGTGATTCCGAATACATTAACATTTTCACATGAAATCATTTCAATTTTTAGTGATTAAGAAGTATTTGTTTTAAAGCGTCAGAGTGATCTGCTGCAGAACTGGGGGCAGAAGGAGCAGGGGTGAGGGAGCCCCCAGGTATGATGTCACTTGTGGGCGACAGTGCAAGCAGTCACCGCCCCACGCCCACCAGTGCCCCCTGGGGCTTCCCTGGGCATGGGGCTGGAGATGGCACAAAGCAGGGCGAGGGGTGGACACTGTAGACCCTGGGGTCTCTTCAGGACACAGGGCCCACTTTTCCCCGGCTTCTCCATGTCATTCAGGCCTCACTTAAATTTCACCTCCTCAGAGAGGACTCTCTGGACCCCAGCATCGGCTAGGGACCCGTTATCTTCGTCACAGCTTTATCAGCCTCGGGAGTGACTTTCTCCGTTGACTTTCCCCCACCCCCACCCTTACCTTAGCAAGTAAGTTTCTTGAGGGCAGGGACTGCGGCCTGCTCACGCCCCCTGCCCATTCAAGAGAGGGTGGACGGCTAGATGGATGGACAGACAGATGGATCGATTGATGGGTGGATCGACTGATGAGAAGGAGGGTAGATAACAGCTAAGTGGGCTCCGGACAGCCCTGGCCATCCTG
The DNA here is from genome assembly GCF_052094955.1 of Ictidomys tridecemlineatus. Taxonomy (NCBI): domain Eukaryota; kingdom Metazoa; phylum Chordata; class Mammalia; order Rodentia; family Sciuridae; genus Ictidomys; species Ictidomys tridecemlineatus. The sequence continues at coordinate 150,993,969 of NC_135477.1, read as the reverse complement.
GGCATCGTGTCCCTGGGTCAAGCTCCCTCTGGGACTTGAGGGACCCCAGCCCCTCCCAGGCAAACCACTTTGGGGTTGCTGGACTTCCCAGCACCTAGGGGTGTGAGTTCATTACCCCTGGGGTGCTCAGCAGCCTCCAGTCCCCTGCCCGTCTCCATCAGCCTCTCTGTCACCTTCCTCTCTGGGCCACAATGCAGGGTTCCCAGGGCTCGGGACAGGCTGGCCCTGTGGGTCCCAGTTCCTGCCGCACTTCTTGGCGGGAGCCCCCCTCTCTCCCCTCTGAGGATGCTCTCAAGTCAGGGTCCTTCCAGAGCAGCTCCTAGAGCTCCAGGCCGGACACCCCAGACGAGCCTCAGGGCCACATGTGGCGTGTGCCTGCTGCGTACTGGCCCACGTGGGTCTGTGCCAGGACGTGGTCAGACCTTTGTTGAGGGAGAATCAGCTCCTTCCTGCAGACCGCTCTGCAGGCCCCACAGAAGGCTCTTCCCGGCCTTCAGCACCTCCCCAACTCCTGTGGCCTGATCCCCACTTCCCCCTGCCCCAGGTCAGGCCCCTCCCCCCAGCCAGGCCCCTCCCCCAGACCAGACCCCTCCCCCACCTGCCCCAGTGAAAGGAAAATAACTGGAAGCTTTTATCGTTTGGCAGAAGCAACATCAGAAAACAATTATTGTTTTAATTACCTGCTGTCGCCGTACAAGACAGGGAGGTTGTAAAGTGCGATAAAATCTCTCATGTTAATGGACTGCCAGCCCGGGCCAGCCGCGATTTATGGGGCTGCAGCTGGCAAGTATGGTCAGCTGGTCCCCAGCCCCACGGGCCTCCTCTTCCTGTCCCTGGGGCCCGGTCTCCAGAGCCCGGGGCCTGGGCACCCTTTCCCTCCATCACACTGGTGTCTGACGCAGCAGGGACACTTGCCTTCTCCTCAGGAAGGCCCAAGGCCAGCACACAGGGGCGTGTCCTGCAGGTGCCATTCCTTGGAGGGGTGGACCTTGGATCTGCTGCCCTTCGTGCGCTTCACAGAAGAGGTGCTGGTGCTGGCCCGGAGCTGGTTGTCCCTCCACAGGCCACTCCCCACTCTCCTCCCTCCATGACAGTCCCCCACCCAGCCACACCTGGCTGGTCCTGAGTACCATCTTGGGCTCCTGCTTTACCCAGAGGTGGTCCTCCCCATGCCTGTCCCCCCTCCCAGGCCCACTGCACCTCCCAGAGCCTGACTGCTGGCCGCTGCTCCTGGCTGAGGTCCTGTCTGTCCTGCCCTCGACCAACCAAGCCCCATGGCTGTACCTGCCGTGGTCCCAAAGCCCTCAGTGGCACCATCCCTGCTCAGGAACTGGCCATTCTCTCCTGAGCACTTTCTTACATTTTTCCACTAAAAATTCACGGTAGCTTTAAGGAGGTGCCATGATTATGCACCGCATCTTCTTATAGACAACAGAAACCAAGACAGAGGAGTCAGGTGTTTGCCTGGCTGTCAGACTTGTGTTTTAATAACAGGAATTGAACCCAGGGGCATTTAGCCATGGAACCAGATCCCCAGCCCCTTTTATTATTATTATTATTATTTTTCATTTTATTTTGAGACAAGGTCTCACATAACTTCCTTAGAGTGTCACTAAGTGGCAAAGACTGGCCTCCAGCTTGCAATCCTCCTGCCTCAGCCTCCTGAGTTGCTGAGATTGCAGGCATGGGCCACCATGGGCAGTCTGATTTCTAAGTCCCCATTGTGAAGTGCCAGGGAGATTATTCAAGCCATTTGGGTTTTTTTTTTATTTGTTTATTTGTTTGTTGGTTTTAAGATGGGACCTCACTAACTTAACCTTGAACTTGCAATCTTCCTGCCTCAACCTTCCATGTGGCTGGGGCTACAGGCTCCATTTTGACTCTAATCATATTCTTCTTATTACCACTCAGTCTGGAGTACATCACTTAACTGCTTTTTCCATTAAAATGGGCCCATCGATCACACATTTCACTCCTACAGGGACGGAGGCTCAGGCTGTGAGGAGAAGTAGGGTCCCCATTACACAAGACCCTTACTGCTTCACCGAGTCTTCGCCCATGCCAGAGAGGGTGGGGAGCTGCTGAAGACGACTTTAAACCTGGAAAGCAACGTGATCAGATCCGAGCTGTCAGAGGATCGGGGTTTTCAGTGGAAGAGAGAATGGCTTGGTACCAGGGGATCCCAGTGGGAACTGGTGATGAGGCTGGGCGAGGGGAGAGGTGGGGGCAGGAACAGAATCCAGAGCTGAGGGAAAGGTGGAGGCAGCCCTTGGTCACTCTTGGGGCAGAGGACTTAAGGGTCAGGGTCGGGCTGGTTCCCCCAAGACTCACCTCCCTTCCCTAGCACAGGCCTGGCACATGCCACAGCCAGTCTTGCATCTAGAAAACAGGTAATGGCTGAGGCTGGGGAGCTCTGAGTTGAGGCTAAGCTGGCGTGGAGAGGACCCCCATCAAGGGGATGTTTTGGCTGTGGCCTGGGCCTAGGTGGGGCTTGGAGAACCCTCAGGTACCAGGCTTCCTCTCCCAGACAGACTTGGGTGCAGGCTGAGGCTTTGCCCTGGACAGCCCCTCTTACCAGCCCCTTCACCCACCCTCCCCTCCGCCCGGCACCAACTCACACCTGCAGCAAGTGTTTGTGGAGGTGTGTCTGAGCCAGCTCAGAACCGGACCCGGGAGGTTGCAGGCTTGCCCTGGTGGAGCTGGTGTTCAAGTGCAAGGGACAGGCAGAGCGCCCGCGAACAAACGAAGAAATGAAATAATTACAGGCTGTCAGGTGTGCAGAGGAGAACAAAGGCACCGAGACGAGATGCCCCTCCTCTCCCTCCTCCTCTCGGTCCCTGTCCTGTGTGTGTGTGAGAAGTGGCTCGTGGCTCCCCAGCCCTGCTGTGATGCATGGTTGGCATTAGAGGCCCGGCCTGCCCCATATGTCTCCTGCCTTCCCTGGATCACCTGTCCCATTACAGCCACCGCTTCAGAACTCTAATATGTTCCCCAGGGCCGGGAGGGGCCATCCATTTAAAGACTTTTCCTTGGAGTCTTCTCCTCTGAGGACCCTCGGACAGGGAGGAAAAGAATGCAAGACAGATCTGACTTGAGAACTCCAAGGACAGAGGGGCGGGAGCAGGATCCTGTTTGCCACAAGACCCATGGACCAGCAGTGTCCATCCTCTCCCTTTTCTCTCCCCAAGAGGTGCCTGCCTCCCTCCTCCCCCTCACTTCCCTCTCTCTTTTCTCATGTTCCTGCAAGAGTGAGCCCACCCCACCCCACCCCCAGCCTCCCAGGGAGAAGCTGTCCCCAGGTGCTTAGAGATGACATCCCTGATTACAATTCAATCTGCCCGTATTCCTCCCCATCCCTCCCAGTTCTCTGAAGAGCCACATGTTCACTGTCAGGGCTTCTGCAGGGACCAGCCTCAGTGTCCTTGTCCCCAATGGCTGGGCTAGAGTGGCTGGTGGGCTGTGCCCACCCTGAGAAGACGTGAGCCAGTGTGGCAGCCACAAGACAGATGGAACATGAGAAGTACATGAGAGCCTTCGGACTCTGGTGCCCGTGTGACTCTTGGGCTGGGCGTCACCGCCTTTTTGGGATTTGGGGGGTAGCTGCTGCTCACAGAAGTGCTTAGAGACCCCAGGGCCCGTGGGCAGCCTCTGCCTGCGCCAGGCAGCATGGTTCAGGAGAGCTGGTCTCGTATGAATGTGGGAATGAAGGGGTTCTTACATAGCATGGGGGAGGAACAGGCCTCTGGCCAGGGGCTGGCTTGCACGCTTAGAGGTGGACATTGGCACTGATGTGACCGAGGAAGCATGTATCCATGGGTAAAGGTGACCTTGCCTCATGCTCAGAAAGCATGAACGCCTGGCCCTTGAGGCCAGCCCCTGAGGGCTCAGGGCCACCTGCCCAGCCTATCTGTCTTCTAAGTCTGAACAGAGGTCTCCTGCCAGTGTGCTGTGTGCTCAGTGTGAGTCTCCGGCGAATGCTCTGGGGCGGGAGGTACGAGGCAGCTAGCTGGGCCCCTGCCCTTGGCTGCGAGAGGTCCCCATCCAGGCGGCTCTGATCGCTATGGTCCAAATTTCAGGAGATTCCCTGATCCCTTCCCAACAGCTCCAGATGCTCCACAGCCTCTGATGCATTTCTCTCCTGTGCTGGCATTTCCCTGCCTGGCTCTGTCCCCTTCCCTCCTGTCAAACATATGAAATCACTGGGCCCTTCAAAGGACAGCTTCCAATCCCTCCCAACCTGCAGGTGTGCAGCTGAGTGTGTGTGTGGGGGGGTGGGCATGGCTGTGAATACCTGTGCACCTGAGCGTGGGTACAGAGGTGCCACCTCAGTCTACCTGGATGCCTTTGATGGAGCGCGTGGGTGTGTGTGTCCCGCAACTGTCCCTGAGTGCTGTGGAGTGTGGTTCCCCCGTGTAAGTGTGTCTTAAAAATGGGTCCATCTGGAATTTGAAGCAACTGTTTTCCCATCGATAAGGAGCCGACAAAGAAGAGAAACAAAAGGTGTGAATGAGTAAACAGCCGGCGGGAGAGAGGAGTGGAAGGAGCTGGGGCGAGAATTGGAACTAATCCTTTTCCTTTTAACATTTGAATAGAAGATCTGGAAGAGGATGTGTACAGTGAAATCACGAAGTTTGCAGCTAAATCTAAACTCTCCTGGGCGGTAGTAAAATGCCAAGTGGAGAAGGGGAAGCTCTAGGGAGAGCTGATCTTGAAAGGCAGTGGGCTGAGCCCAAAATGGCCCGCCAGTTGAGTTGGGTGGGGGATGACCGGGCAGGTGTGTGGGGGAGGGTACCTGGAGCTTCTCCCCAAGGAAGCTGGGCAGGACGGGCAAGGGGACTTGAAAGATGCCACCGATGCTTCCTTCTCCCCGTCCATGACTGAAGGCTCCCTGCGTCTGTCAGTCTGTTGTGTGTGTAGTCACTTAGGGGAGTGCCGGCCTGAGTCTGGGGGAATCTGGGTTCCATCACAGATCTGTGTCACATGGGTAATTCATTCCCCTCAGTTTGCCCATCTGTGAAATGGTGGCAGTGATTCCCGGGGGCTTGCCTCACAGAGGTGGGAGAGCAACTGAGATTGCACGGAGGTGACAATACGTAGGTTACCGGGAAGTCCTGTACCATCGTGAATGGCTGTTGCTGTTGCCGAGAGAGCCACGATGAAATGGGAACTGTCACATAAAACCAGACTGGCCCACCTGGGACGGTCTTCAACAGCGAGAGGCTGATGGGGAATGTGGTAGAAATCTATAAAATCAGAACGGGCCCCCGAGAAGGGGCACCTCAGGCTCCTTTGCTAATTCCCAGCCCGACAGAAGGAGCCTCGCCTCCTCCTCTCTCCGGCCCCCAGCAAAGCTCAGGAGAGGTGAAGTTAAAACCAATAACAGGAAATCCTGCTGCACTCAGCAGGGAATAAACTTTGAAAATCATTTCCCCTAGAGGTGATACAGTCTGGAAATATAAATTGCTTCCAGAAAGGTTTAGATAAGTTCATGGATGGCAGATCCAGAATGGTTCTTGAGCAAAATGAGAATGTGAGGCGGCCTCTGCCCTGCGGGGATGATGTCAGAGAGGAAGTCCCCACCAGGGCCCAATGCCTGGGCCAGACCTCAGGGATCTGTGTCTAGGAGCATCTCAGCCCCACCCCCACTGCCCCTCTCACAGCCTGAGCTCCACGGAGTCTCCTCGCTCACAGTGCCATCTCCTGTCTCCAGCTTGTCCCAGCTCCTGTCTCCAGCTTGTCCCTGCCACCTCACCTGCCATCACATGGCAGCTGCCCCTCCCTCCGCGTGCTGTCTTCTAGCACGGGCTCCTCGCCTGGCAGTGCCCATGAGCTGGCGAGGGCTGGGATCTCCTGCCAGGCCTCCAGTGAATGCCGTTGGCGTGCGGCCTGTCTCTCCGGCTGCCTGCCCGGAGTCTGTCTCTGCCTGGCTGCTTCTCCCTGGGTCTCCAGCAGAGGCTGGCTGAATTTGGGTTGACGTTCAAGTCCTTCAGAGACCCACAGCCCTGGAGAGCTTGGGTGCCAGGATGGACCAATATCCACCCTGGGGACTGGGTCACTATCAGGAAACAGGCTTGCCTGGGTTTGTGCCAGGTTATCTGCCTCGTGCAGAATGTCTTGGGAGACTAGATTAGAGGGAAGGCAAGGTTGTGTAGTGAGGTTCCCAAGATCTTTGGAGTCCTTTCCTAGTTGCCAGGGCTGAACCGCGTAGCTGGTAGGAGCTGGGAGAGGTGTTGTAGCACCATGGACAGCGGTCTTGGACAAGTCTGTGTTTTCAGAACCACGGACAGCTCCGTGCAGCCTTGCAGCCCGTGGTTGGGGATGTGCCCATCCTGGCTCTGCCACGTATTTTTTGTGTGCTCGCCTGTGGAGGTTCCCACTACTCCCTCCCCCCAAAACTGCCTGAGAATTCATTTATTAATTTGAAAAGATTTGCTGAGCATCTACTATCTGCCAGACACCGTTTTGCAATCAAGAGTCTATTGCTAAAGGAAACACACATTTAGTTTATGGAGTCTCCATTTTGGGAAGTGGGCACTCCTACCCCATAGATCTCCACTGAAATTCCCAGGGTGCATTCCAGAGAGAGTGGCTGCTATTTTCTGGTTACGGTTTGAGTGGGTCCCCAAGGGTTCATCTGTTGAAGGCTTGGTTGTCAGTGTGGCAATATAGGAGATGGTGGATCCTGTAAGCAGTAGGGTCTTGTGGGAGTTCCTTGGGTCACTGGGGACCTACTGTTGGAGAGGATTAAGGTAGCTCTCATGGAATCTCTCATAAAAGAGTTGTTAGGTCCAGCCGAGCCCTGCCCAGCGCCCCGATTCTCTGTCTGGTAGCGCCACCCCTCCCTCCTGCTGTACTCCTGCCATCATAACACAGCGTGCCACGAGGGCCTCACCAGAGGCTGAATCAGTGGAGCTGCTGATATTGAGCTTTCAGCTTTCAAAACTATGGTTAAATAAATCTATTTTCTTTATAAGGTTAGCCTGCCTCGAGTATTTTGTTATAGTAACAAAATGGACTAATACGATGGCCCCACAGAACCATGGAGATTATGCTTTCTTACAAACTGATTCTGCTGCTTAACTCTGGTGGGAGGAAGCCGGGGACGTGGGGAGTAGGGATTGGTGGGGCCCGATTCCAGCAGTATTTTAGGATGCCAGAAGGCCACTCTCCTGCTAGAAAGCCCGTTCTGTTTCCCCAGTGCCTATAGAAATAAGCCGCAGTTCCCTCATCTGTCACTTAAGTTCCCTCCTGATCTATTTTGCCAGTCAGTCTTATCTTCTTACCTCTCTTCCCATGTTTCCTATATTCCAGCCAAACCAGATTCTCAGTTAAGAATCTTTTGGTTGCAATATGACAGAAAACTCAACTCAAACAGACCCAAACAGTAAGTGGATGTTATTGACTCTTGTAACCAAAAAGCCCGGAGGTGTGGCTGACTTGGGGGGAAGCTGAGCGGCTCTCCCCATTTTCTGCTCTGCCTTTTCTGGTGTGGGCAGCCCTCGGCTTCTCCACACCCCGTCTCGCTTGTGATAAGAGGGCAGCGCCCCGCACTGCACACCCTGGCCCCCACCAGTCGGGAGAGAAGGCCTCTTTGGAAAGCTCTAGTGGGACTTCACCAGCTGACACACGTGCCCATTCCTAACCCATCGCCAGAGCCCAGGCAGGAGACACGGTGGGTTTAAGCCAATCAGGGTCCGTCCCTGGAGCTGGCGAAGGTCACTGCCACCCAAACAAACCACATGGCTAATTTTGTAACAGCAGGGGGTCCTCCAGAGGAAATGGGGCAGAGTTTGTGGGAAAAAGGGAGAGACAGGCTGGGGAGGTGCCATGGGTGTCCAGTCGTGGTCATGCTGTTTCCTACTTCTGTGACTTTGCACTCTGCTGGACATCCCGTCTTTTGTCATCCCACCTACTGTCACCCTGGGTCACCTGCAAGTCCCCTGTCAAATGCTATTACTGCCACCTCCCGATACCACCCCTGCCCCTCATCCCCAGGTGAGTGATGTGATCCCTCCCAGCACTTGGGTAACTTGTCCCTGTTGTCCTCTCCCCATGCCTTGGGGACCTGCTCCTCCAAAGCAACTCGCACAGGCTCTGTGGCTAGTGAACAGGATGAGGGGCCGGGGGTGGGCCGGGTTGCTCAGCCACCAGGACACCAGAAGGAGATGAACTGGAAGCCAGGAGTCCCAGAGCTCTGTGGCAACAAGGTCCCTGATCCACAGACAGCGAGGGGAGGGGACACGCTCCCCAGGGCATGTGTGCCAGAGCCTTCGTGATGGATGGCCACTGTCACATTGACTCAGTGGGGTGAGATAACAGCATCACTGAGCCTCAGGAAGGCCACTGGCCGGGCAGTCCCAGGGCTATCCCTGCTGCCCAGGTCACATGACCCAGTGTTCTCCTCCTTCACCACCTGTGAAGGCCTGGACTCATCTGGTCTGTGGGTAGCCCTTGTCCTGCGGCTGCTAAACTGGCGGGAAGGCAGAAGATGAGTGTGGAGGAAGCGACCTGGCCTGAGAGTGGAGGCCCTGGGAGGAGGCCCGCTGGAGAGAGGCACAGGAGGCAAGGTAGACCTGGCTCCTCCCCACTGCGGCTGCACTGCTTCCTCCTCCCCTCGGAGTGCAGCCTCCCTCCCCGCCCTGGCTCGGGTGGCGGGGGAGGAACCCACTAGGTCTGAGGGAGAGGACCCTGGAGCCTGTCAGAAGGAGGAGGGGGAGCTGTGTGGGTGCAGGGTGGGGGAGGAGCCGGCAGGGTGCCAGAGTCATCATTCACTCCCACCAGTCTTGCAGCTCCTCTGAATGAGCTCACACGACATCAGCACTTTTCTCTTCCATCTTCTGGCTTAATAGCAAGTTGGGCTCCCAAGGGGGTCACCACCCTCCTCATCTCTCCCCTCGAGGGCAGCCGTACCCTGTCTGGGAGCTGCTGGTTTGGAGCAGAGCTCAGGGTGGCAGAGGGCACTTGTGAGGAATCTCTATGTCTCCACCCTCAGAGGCCCAGGAGCAGGGCAAAGGGAGGTTCCTCCTCTGCCTGGCCTCCCCGATGACCAGCTTCTAAGTCACCAACCAGTGGGGTCCATTAAGGCCAGGCCATTTTCAGAGAAGTCTCTATTCTCATTGCTGGGAATTGAACCCAGGACCTCACATATGCTATGTGCTAGGCAAGTGCTCCACCCCCGAGCCACAACCCCAGCCTTTTGTTTTTTTCCCTGTTTTCGAGCAAGGTCTTATTAAATTGAGTTATTGAAGGGATTAAGGTAGCTTGTGTAAATATGTGTAAAACTTACAGCAGCCAGATGGGGTGGTGCACACCTGTAATCCCAGCGGCTCAAGAGGCTGAGGCAAGAGGATCATGAGCTCAAAGCCAGCCCCTGTCTCTAAACAAAATAGGGCTGGGGATGTGGCTTAGGGGTCAAGTGCCCCTGAGTTCAATCCCTGATATCGCACCCCCCCCCACCAAAAAAAAAGACATAACAGCAAAATAGGGTTGAATTGAGTCTGGCCTCAAACTTGTGATCCTCCTGCCTCAGCCTCCTGAGTAACTGCTATTACAGGCATGTGTCACCATGCCTGACCAGAGAAGTCTGATTCTGAAATGGGACAAACTAGACCAGACAGAGGGGAGACCTGTCCACATGATTCCAGGTAGATCACCCTGGAAAGGCAGGTCAGGTGCGGTCAGGTGTGGCTGGGATGGGCTTCCAGGCCTGCCTCCATGTTGTTTTGCTCATGGCTGCCCCCTGGTGTCCGTAAGCAGCAAGGCGGGAGAGAGCTAGTGGGCAGCCTGCCTGGTGCTTCTGTCTGATTCCCTCATCTTGGTTGTGTGAGTTTGGGTTTTTCGCTGGCTGGGAAACCCCATCCTCCTCCTTCACCAGGGAGACAGGGCCTCGGGGTTGAATGGATGCCGCGTGGCTGGCTCATGCTTTGAAAGCTGCAACAGGCAATGGGGGTGTCAGAAACGGTTCTCATCTCTTCAGCTACACTTGTAAGGTCTGCAGGTCAGGACCTCATGGTAATGATGGTGAGCTCGAGTTGTAGGGGGCACCAAATGTCGGCTCTAATTTGTTTCGTTCCAGCTGCAGAGCCGCTCAGCGACGTAGGTGATTGTGGATGCCATTTACAGAAAGGGAGGTGCCAGAGTCTGAGAGTGTGGTGTACAGCTGGCAGAAGTGGAGCTGGGACTTGAACCTGGACCTTTAGCTTCCAGATCAGAGATCTGCCGACCACCCAAGGGCCTCACCCAAGACTGAGTCTAGAGGAGCTGTGAATAGCAGATGGCTCTGGTTTTAGCATGGCTCTGCCATGTCTGTGTGACCTGGAGCAAGTTACTCAGCCTCTCTGAGTTTGTTGGCTGAAAAAAAAAATGGGGCTAATGCTAATACCTAACTGTAAAGTCATTGGAGGAATTAAGATAGCATATATAAATAAATATAAAATATACAGCAAAGATAGAATTTCTTATCAGGTGAAACACACACTTACCACCTGCCCTGACAATCCCACTCTCAAAAGGAGTGAAGACAGGTGTCCACCAAGGCTTGTTTGTGAAAGTTCCCAGCAGCTGAATTGTTCAAAATCACCAAAATCTGGAAACAACCTGGTGAATGGATAAACACACTGTGGTACATTCATACAGTGTAACACTGCTCAGTGATCGGAAAGCAATCAACCAACTACTTATTCCAGCAAAAACATCCATGACCCCCAAAAGCATCGTGCTAAGTGAAAGAAGCCAGACACAAAAGACCACATACCATTTACTCCCATTTCTAGAACATTCTAGAAGAGGCCAAACTGTAGCAATGGAAAGCAGATCTGCGGTTACTGGGGGTGGGGAGAAGGGATTGAAAGTGAACGGGTTCAAGGGAACTTTGGTGGCGGATGAAATATTTCGTATGTTGATGATGGTGGTGGATTCATCAGACTATAGATTTAAAGGGGTAAATTTTATTTCACACTTTTTTAAAAAAAAAAAAACGTTTTTTAAAACAGAGCCACGGGCCTAGTGTAACTGGCTGTGTAAGCTGCTGATACCACTGTCCTTACTCAGGGTAGATTCACGTCTCCATCCCACCTGGCCATGGCCCGGTGGCCCCCTGCCCGGCTTGTCCCCCTGGGTGTGTGACGGGCCATCCTGGTGCAGCCCTGGCTCCTGGGGTCGCTGACAGGAGGCGCCCGGGGAGGGCTCTCAGCTGCTTCCCGAGTCTGGTTTCCCTCCTGCTGATCCTGTGAGGCGCTCAGCGACACGTTAGCAAGAAAGATGCCACAAGAAATAAAGTTTGTTATGAATTATTCTACTTGGAGCTAATTATAGGCACAGAGGAGAGGATTATTTACAGAGACAGGAGGCAGGGGTGGGGAGGGAGAGGGACCTGGAGGCGGGGAAGCAAGGTGGAGGGCGGGCCCCAGAGAGCTGGGCCCCGGGAGTGAAAGCACTTTTAAAATAAAAGCTGCAGCTAAACTCAGGCCTGAGCTCATCAAAGTGTTTCGGGGGACAGGTCCGAGGTCCCCGGCCTTGACCGAGCTTCAGGATAGAGGTCGGGAGACCCCGAGGGACCCCAGGGTTCTCTGGGTAGGCTGGGGCAGTGGGGACGCCTCCTCTGGAATCCCGGGAGGCCGCAGGTCGCTGCTGTGTCCCTGCCCAGTCTCGCTCTGGTCTCCCAGCGTCCCTTGCGCCCAGCCTGTGCCCAGGGAAGGACAGGTGGGCGGGGGGGGGGTGGTTTTTTCCACCCAAAGAGTCAGGGTGGTGTCCAGACCAATCTCGAGGGGACACTGAAGATAACCTGGGCTGGGAGTGGGGAGGGAGGGGCTGGCGGGACTTAGATCCGCCCCACCTGAAGCACCCAGCCAGTTGTGAGGCAGGGGAGCAAGGGCCTGGTGTGACCCCACTTCCAGTTCCTCAGTAGGAGATGCAGACCCACTCCCTCGTCTTCAAATGATGGTTACCTGCAGAACACGGCCTACGGACCAGTGGTCAGCCTCTGAGATCCGCCTGGCCTGCTCTTACTCCAGCTGAAACAGGCCCAAGGCAGGACTGTGGCCCAGTTACCAACCCCAACCCCACCCTGACTGCAGGGGGCCCAGCAGTAAGAGGTCAGCACCTCCCCCTCAAATGGACTCCCCCGACCCCTAGTGCTCTCCACCGATGGGAGCCATTACACTCTGGAGTTGGCCTCAGGCTGGGGCTTCCTAGAGGAGCCTCGCTCACCCAGAGGGCACCAGAGGACCCTGCTCCCCACCCCCGAGCCAGCAGCAGGCCAAGACACTTCCGGTTATTTATGCCTGACTGCACCGCCATCTACTCATTCAACCAGGCAGGAAATGACAGTCACCCTCTGCGCCCTGCCCTGCCTCTCCCCTGGCCAGGACAGTCACCCTCCGCACCCTGCCACCAGGATGCTTTTCATATCCCTTCCCACTCTCCAGGGTCCAGTTCCAGGTTGGGTGGCTCCCTCTTCTCCCATGATGAGAGCCGCCAGCCCACCCCTACAGCAGAGCATTTCTGAAGCCCCCTGACCCCCAGCCCTGCTCCATCCGGGCCTCTCCCTGCTTTGCCGTGTGCAGGGTCCTGGCCTGGATGAAGTTGGCTAATCCAGGCTGCCACCAGATGTGTCCTGCTGCAAAGGCTTCCCTGTTCCTCCAGCCTGGGGTGCCCTTCTCCTTCCCCCTAGAGTGCCCCCTGGCTCCTGCCTGCTCCCCAAGGCCACACAAGACCGCACACTGGATTCTGTGCCTGCCAATTCTGCTGGACAGCGGGCTCCCTAGAGGCCCTCGGCAGCCCAGGGCTCTCGATCTGGCACGGGTACTCCAGGGACCTGCCTGTTCCTCCTTTCAGTGTGGACTGAGGACCCATGGTGTGCCAGGCCCGGTCCCAGATGGACATGACAGACGGCCCTCTACTCCTGCAGCTTCCCTTCCAGATGGACAACAAAGAAACAAGTCTGGGGCTGGGGCTCAGTGGCAGAGCGCCTGCCATGCACGTGTGAGGCACTGGGCTCAATCCTTAGCGCCACAGGCAAATACATAAGTAAAATAAAGGTCCATTGACAACTAAAAATATATATATATATATAAAAAGAAACCAGTCCAACAGGGGACCTATTTGAGGGGATGAGCACAGGAGCATGACGAGGACACATGCAGGGCAGGCCTTGCTGAGGAGGTGCCTGAGCTGAGGCCTGGGTCGTGTGTGAGCCACAGCAGCTGTGGGAATGGCATCAGGGCAGAGGGAAGAGCAGGCACAAAGGCCCTGAGGCAGGACCAAGGTTAATGTGCTGTGGCATTTGAAGGGGCAGGAGAGAAACAGAAGGACCACATTCAGCAGGTTTCCAGGTGGGGCCAAGGTGATGCTGTTTCATGGGGAGCTGACTATTTTGGGGGCTGCCCAGGAGGGCCGTGGCAGGGCTGGAGTAAGGATTTGGAAGTCTTTGGCCCCGAGGCTCTTGTTGGAGCCTGGCATTCTCCAGGACCGAGGAGGGAGCAGAACGGAACAGGAGTGAGGAGGAGCCTCACAGAGTCCTGGGAAGCTGAGGCCAGGAGGAGCCTGCAGTCAGAGGCTCCTTTAGCAAACAGGGAAAGGCAGGCGTTTGGTTTAGGTGGCGAGGTGGGGGCGGAAGCCCAGCTGTGTTGGCAAAGGAGCAGAGGAGAGGGGAGAACTGGGAGGGGGAAGGGGAAAAGGAATCCAAACCAGGGGGCAAAAGAGCCTACTGAATGGGTCCTTGTCCTGCATGCAGAACAGTGGAGGCCCTCCTGCACGCCTGGGCCATTGCATGGACTTTCGGTGGACACCTCCTCCATGAAGCCTCCTAGATACGGCGGCCAGGGCCCTGGTTATGTACTCTCAGGCCACCAGCGCTTCCCTGGTTGCACTCTGTTGGTTGTGACCTTGGACTTATCATTGAGGATCACAGTGACTGTCCCCATGAGTGGGTGGGCTCCCGATGGGGTCGAGCCTGGGTTCTCCCTGCGTGGTAAATCTCAGCTGCCACTCAGGCCTGGCGCCCACTGGTTGTAGGAGAGGCTGAGGACGCCAGGGGGTGGCGGGGGACAGACACAGTCCTGCTGTGGAGGCCCCAGAGGGAGACGGGGCTGCCAGGCGTGAATCAGTCCAGAGGAGGTCACACCGACCTTGAAGCCAGCCGGCCTGTGGCTGCTCCAAGCGGCTGCGCATCTCAGCAGGGGACGGACACGCGCTCAGTGCTCCTGAGCCCAGGGACAGGAATGCCCTGTCCTCCCAGGGCTTCCATGGGGAGCCCCCACCAGGCCCAGAAGAATGAGGGAGCCACGCAGCCCCCTCTGCCCTCTCTGTCCTCGTCCCCTCACACTCTTGTGGCAGTGCCCACGTTCTGCTTGGGGGACAGACGAAGGCCTGCCCCATCCATGTCCAGTGGCTTCTCCACACACAACAGGCCCTGGTGGGGCCTACAGCGGAGGGAGGATCCGGCTGCCCCCTTTCTACCCGCCGCCTCTCTCTGGGGTGAGAGCTGGGAAGAGAGGGTCAGGGCTAGTCTCAGGGACTGCCAGCTGTCCTAGGTGGGCCAGGTGACCGCTGTGCATTGGCCGAAGCACCCTGACCCGGGAACCCTCCCGCCAGGGCTGCCTCCTGTCAGTGGGGACCCCGTCCTGGGGACAGGCTGCTGAGGGTCCCAGGCTGCAGAGCTGGAGGGGGGCTCAGCACCCTCTTATTTCCCTCGATTCATTAAGACCTGTAAATTCTCTCATTAATATACTTAAAGTTCGTTTTAAGGGGAACAAGCGCAGAGATAATTGATAATAAACCCTCCGCTAATGCCCTCGGTTTACTGTATGTGATTTATGTCCACTGATAGCGTCTCTCACTCCCAATTACCCATTTAGCTGGGGCAATAACAGCAGTTCAATCAGACCAATACCAACTTTTATATATTCCAGCCCAATAGCCATAAATACCCACACAGGGAGACTTGCTGGGCCACTGTATTTTTTTATTAAGATTTAAATATTCATGCAATTATTGGTGATTTATTAGAGCATTAATGACCTCTTCGAGAGACTCTAAATCTTCCCCCAAAGAGGCCCTGGCCCTTCCCTTCCCGCTGCCCCCTTCCTCTTTACCCTCCCCTGCCAAAACCAGAGGAATGGGCTGCTCTTCTGCATCTCAGATGACATCACGCCATGGCAACGTTTCTATGGTAACAGCCCGCAGGTGAGGCGGAGGCCAAGGATGGAGGTCAGGCGGAGGGGCAGGGCCTCTTCAGGATCCTGGGGAATAGGATCGCCCACCTGCCCTGCCACACCCCAGCTGATGAGGGACCTTCACCATGCGGCCTCATGTTGACATCGGCCGCCCCTCTCCAGGTCCTTCCCACTCTCAGCTTTGACTGAGTCTCGCCAGTCCCTTCGGGGACTTTGGGAGACAGCACATCGGCTTCTGTCGCCCTTGCTACCCTCTCTTATTTCTTTCATTTTAAAACATTCCACCCTAATCACATCAAAATGAGAGGTGTGCGGGGAAAATCTAGGGCACTGGGACCCAAGGCCAGAGAGGGCAGCCGCTCTCCTCAGGCTGCACAGCAAGGCCGGGCCACCTCTCTCTTCTTCCTCCATGTTTCCTCAAACCCCCTTTTCCTGCTCCCTCCAGCCCCCTCTTCTCCACCCACAAGACCTCAGAGCCCATTAAAGGGGCAGGAAAGATAATGAACAAACCAGGAAAACACGAAATCAATATCAGGAGAAAAAAGTACGGCTGCCATTAAGTGGAATAAACAAGATGGTAATTATTTGGACAGCGGGTAATTAAAACGGGGTGAGCGCTCGTTACCATCTTGTCAGGGGGGTGATGGGCGCGGCCAGACACCCTTTCCCCAGCTGGAAGGTTGCAGCCAGGTCTGGGCTGCTTCCTTCCTAGACTGGGCTTCCTCGCACGCATCTCCTGTATGGGGTCCTCTGGGCCGACTGCCCTGTGCTGGTCTGCAGCAGCCTTCTGCAGGCTCACCCTGGGTCACTCTCCAAGGCCCAGAACAAAGGCAGCAAGGCTACTGTTCCCTGCCCACTGCTCCTGAGTGCCACCGCTTTCCCCAACAGTTACCTTTCAGCCAAGGTGGGCACCTGATGCCAACACTGAACCCCCGCCAGGGGCCATGCACCCTGCAGTCTCTGCCCAGCCCCAGGGGACCCCCTTCAGGAGGCTGTGATGCAGGGAGCCAGGAATGATGCAGTGCTGGCCAAGACAGGGCTATCGGGACAGAGGAGACGGAGACGGCTGATTAGTGACAGAGCTGGAGTCCCTGGAAGTCTCCAAGGCAGGAGGAGGAGGCCCCCCCCAGCCCTGCTGTGACCCCGATTTGTAAAGCTGGAAGAGACCTTGGCCATTGTCCAGCCTGGCTCTGCCCTGCCAACTCGTGTTTGGCTCATACAGCGTTTAAAATGTTTAAATGAGTTGTCAACGTTTTAATATGGGACGTTTCACATAAAAATGGATATCAAACTTCTCTCGAAAGAAAAAAAAATCCTGCCCATCTTGACCAGCCTGGCTGAGGGGCAGTGGTCCGCTCACCCCTCGGAGGGGCATCTTCACTCTCCGCTCCTCCTGGCCCCCACCCAGCCACTGAGGGCATCCAAGTTTGCCCCCCTGATCCAGTCCAACCCCTCTGGGACCCGGAGAAGGGAGTGACTGGCCCAGGATCACACAGCTAGTCGAAGCTGAGTGGGGTCTCCCTTGCCAAACCTTCAGCTGGACACACTGAGAAGAGTGTCCCGCCCGAGGGTGCACAGTGGGATGGAGGGATGTCAGGGGTGGGAGTCGGGAGAGAGCCAGGCATTCGTGGGGCGGAGCTGGGGAGGGGTGTCCTGGAGGAAGTGACATCTTGAGTTATGAATTAACAGGCCGGGGGCATTGGAAGTGGGCAGGTGTCCTGTAGGGAAGTTGGGATGAGGACCTCAGATTGGGCGCATGGGGCTGAGCAGGCTGCAGGGCATGGGTGGGCGACGGGGATGAGCTGCTGCGTGTTAGCAGGGCGGGGTGCAGGGTATAGCTGCCTGGCACAGGCTGCTCTGCCGTCCTGGGAACCGCGGCAGGGATTTGAAGTGGGGTCAGATTTTCTTTCTAGAAACAGTAGCATCATGGGGGATGGCGCCAAGGCCAGGCAGTGGTCCAGGGGAGGCCGGCTGCAGGGGCAGGGCCGGGGCTGGGCCAGCCAGGTGGCCGAGAGGCAGGAGAGGAGCAGGGAGAGTTGGGAGCTGAAGGGCGGGCAGGGAGCGGGTCCTGCTGGCTGGGAGACCCCCCACTCAGACATCCTGAGGAGGAGCTGCTGTCTGAGAGCAGCTCTGGGGGATCCACTGAGCTGAGGTGGGCGAGACCAGAGCAAGGTCCCAGGAGGCTTCCAGAGGCAGAGGAAGGGTGGGGATGGAGCCCAGAAGTGAGGCAGGGGCTGGGGAGCCACAGACAGGAGCTGGGGAGAGCCAGCCGACATTTGCTGGATGTTGTACCTGGGCAGGAAGCTGTCACACACTACCTCATGCCTTAGTTCCTTCACCTGTAAAGCGGAGATTAAAAATAACAGTTCTTGGCTGCACATGGTGGTGCACATCTGTAATCCCAGCAGCTGGGGAGGCTGAGGCAGGAGGATCAGGAGTTCAAAGCCAGCCTCAGCAACAGCGAGGTGCTGAGCAACTCAGTGAGACCCTGTCTCTAAATAAAATACAAAAAAAAAAAAAATAGGGCTGGGGATGTGGCTCAGTGGTGGAGTGCCCCTGAGTTCAATCCCTGGTAACCCCGCCCCCTACCGCCAAAAAAAAAAAAAAAAACGTTCTTGGGCTGTGGTTCGGGGGCAGAGGGCTGGCCTGGCATGCACAAGGCCCTGGGTTTGATTCACCAGCAGCACAAAAATAATGGTAGTTTTTTTGCCCCCAGAATCTCTACTAGGGTTAGGTAAGAAAATCTTCGTGAAGTTGGTCTCCTGATCGCTGTGGCTGTGGCCTCTGTGTGTGTGTGTGTGTCTGTGTGTGTCTGTGTGTCTGTGTACACGCACGCGCGGTGGCTGTGGTTACGGGCAGTATGTCCACCAGCCAAGGGCAGGGACTGTGTGACCTCCCCTGCGTCCCCAGGCTCTGGTCTCTGCCCTGCATGCCCCAAGCTCTGCTGCTTCAGGACCACCCCTGGCCCCAGCTCAAGCCAGACTCACATTAAACCAGTGAGATATGAAATGTCACCATATCTGGGACAGGGTCTTTAATTAAATTAATTGCCAGCAACATTGTAAAAATGCTGATGGGGTCATAAATGGCCGTAGGTGATGCTGTTCATCATCCCTGCCGCCCTGCCAGGGGCCACACCTGCCCTGGGGGTGGAGCTGGGGGGAGCCAGGCTGCAGGAAGCTCTGTGCCCAACCCCCCACACACACACACACACACTCAGGCCAATTGCAGGAGGCGTTGATGAAGAGGGCCCTGCCCTAGGTGGGGTAGCTGTAGACTCTGCCTGGCTGGGGAGCAGGGCACTTGTCCTCAGGATGCGCTTGTGGAATATCACACCATTCTGACTTAGCCTCTAAGTATACCTGGTAAAGGACACGGGTGGAAATGGGGAGGGGTGCACGGAGAGGGGCCATCATCCCCTAGCCTACAGGCCAGTTACCTCAACATCCATGGGCAGTCCAGGAATCTGGCCCAGCTTTGCCACCGATTGCTGTGTGACCTTGAGCAGGTGCTTCCCCTCTCTGAGCCCCAGTTTCCTCTTAGGAAGACCCCTCCCTGCCTGCCTGCCTTCCTTGTGTTCCCAGTGCCATCCCGTGGCCTCCCGCCCTTCAGGGAACTAGGCCAAGCATTCTTTTATGTCTCACTCAGCTAGGGCCGCCACAGGCTCTGGCAAAGATGGGAGCCTGGGCGCAGGCCTGTGTGAGTGGTGGTGAGGGGCGGGGCCCACCGCTGCCCTCTGCCCAGTGCCAGGTGGAGGAGGCCACACCTACTGCCACTACCACCAGCAGCCAGACCAGAAGCCCTCGGCAGCCCCACACACGGCGCCCGCGACAGATTCAAAGCAGGAAAAGCCTTCCCAGCTCTCCCTGGGCTCTGTGACCACATAATTACCCCAGATTCCATTCTATTTAATTGCAGCTTATTAAATTCTAACCAGCCAATTATCAGCCACAATTACAGCTTAATTCGGGGACACAATAGCTATTTTATCGTTTGTTAATCAAATGCTTATTTAGACCTCAGCTTTATTAACTATTTCTCTGGCCTGAGGCGAGGCCCCTGGCAGGAAGGGGCCCTGGGTGGGGCCCCAGGAGGCTGTCCCCCAGTCACAGCATGCCCCCCTCCCTGGGAGTTTCTAAATGCCATTTGCTGGCAAGCTTGGGGGCTCCTCGTCAGGCCCTGTGTGGGAGCTGGGGCTGTAGCAGTGAACAGACAGACACTGTCCCCACTGTCAGGATGCATGGGGGCCGAGGAGAGCCACAAGCAAGCAGGATGACCTCAGGTAGTGCTGGGCGCAGAGGAAAACAGCCCGGGAATCGAGGCAGGGGCTAGCAGGGGGTCAGGTGGACTCTCCAAGGAGGTGACATTGGGGATGAAATTGAGGTACCAGAGAGGGGCAGCTGTGAAAAGAGCAGGGGCAGTGAGTGGCAGGCACAGGAAGCAGCAAGTGCAAAAGTCCTGTGGTAGGAGGAGCTTGGAGGGCTTGAGAGAGAGCCAGAGGGTGGACGCAGGTGCAGAGGGGGAGGTGCACACCTGCCCTGCGCCTGGCCCCACCTCCACAGCAAGTCCAAGACCTGCTCCTCACCTCGAAAGCAACAGGCGGGTAGAAGGAGCCTGAGTGCAGCGGCTGCCAGATCATGTGGCCCTCGGTGGGCAGCATGGCCTGGTCATGATCCCGCTTGGAGTGACTGTCCCCTGAGCTGGTGAAGTGGTGCCGTCCCCACTCTGCCCCACTTTGTTCTTTGTGGTTCAGCCTCTCTGCATGTCCTTCTCCTGATGCCTGTCTGTCCTTGTGACCAGGCCCCTGGAGCCCACAGGGAGGAGGGTGACATTCCTCCGATCTTGGGGAAGTGGCTGCTGCTTCTGTGACACTTTCACGCACAGGTTACCATGGAAACCAGAGTGCTGCACACGCATGTGTATGAGCGCAGGTCGGAGGAGCAGCCCTCCCTTCTGAGACACTGTCACCCCCGCCTGGTCACTTTTACCTCCTGAGTGCTCCTAGATGGAAGAAACTGTCATTGTCCCCTCCCTTGTTCATTCAGCACACCCTGAGCCAAAAGAGGCTGGACCCTGACCCCTCCCTGCCCTCTGGGGCGCCCTGTGTTATTGGGAGTGACAGACAGGAGGCAGATGATTGAGGGATGGACAGGGGCCAGAGGAGGGGAACCTCGCTGCCCTGACCACCTCGTCCTCGCGCAGGGTCACCTGTATTTGTCCCATTCCACAAAAGAAGACGACAGGCTCTAGAAGCAGGTGGTTTGCAGCAGGGTCTGGAGTGGGTCTAAGGCGGCCTGAGAAGCCGCTGGTGGCCACGAAGACGTCTTTAAGTTTGGGGTTAGAAAGGATCCTGTTGCTGTCCCCACATGTCCCACCTTCGCGGAAATCCACAGCCCTGAGCTGCTGCCTGGACCCTCATGGCTCCTCACGTGCTCCCCAGTCTGTGGTCTCCGGCAGGGTCTGGATTCCAGCCCGGGTCATGAATTTCCCACCTCCACCTTCCATAGTCTCCCCAGCATCTCAGTCCCTCTCCCTCTCCCTCTCCCTCTCCCTCTCTTTCTCTCTCTCTCTCTCTCTCTCTCTCTCTCTCTCTCTCTCTCTCTCTCTCTCTCTCTCTCCCCCTCTCCCCCCTCTGTCTCTCCCTCTCTCTCTCTCTCCCCTTCTCTCCCCCTCTCTCTCCCTCTCCCTCTCTCTCCCTCTCCCTCTTTCCCTCTCTTTCCCTCTCTCCCTCTCCCTCTCCCTCTCTCTCCCTCTCCCTCCCTCTCCCTCTCCTTCCTCTCTTTCCCTCCCTCTCCCTCTCCCTCTCCCTCTCTCTCTCTCTCTCTCTCTCTCTCTCTCTCTCTCTCCCCCCTCTGTCTCTCCCTCTCTCTCTCTCTCTCCCCTTCTCTCCCCCTCTCTCTCCCTCTCCCTCTCCTTCCCTCTCTTTCCCTCTCTCTCCCTCTCCCTCTCTTTCCCTCTCTTTCCCTCTCCTTCCCTCTCTCTCCCTCTCCCTCTCTCTCCCTCTCCCTCTTTCCCTCTCCCCCTCTCTCCTTCCCTCTCTCTCTCTCCCTCTCTCTCCCTCTCCCCTTCTCTCCCCCTCTCTCTCCCTCTCCCTCTCCCTCTCCCTCTCTCTCCCTCTCCCTCTTTCCCTCTCTTTCCCTCTCTCCCTCTCCCTCTCCCTCTCTCTCCCTCTCCCTCCCTCTCCCTCTCCTTCCCTCTCTTTCCCTCTCTCTCCCTCTCCCTCTCTCTCCCTCTCCCTCTTTCCCTCTCTTTCCCTCTCTCTTCCTCCCTCTCCCTCCCTCTCCCTCTCCTTCCCTCTCTTTGCCTCTCTCTCCCTCTCCCTCTCTCTCCCTCTCCCTCTTTCCCTCTCTTTCCCTCTCTCTTCCTCTCTCTCCCTCACTTTCCCTCTCTCTCCCTATCTCCTTCTCCCTCCCTCCCCCTCTCTCTTTCCCTCTCTCTCTCTCTCCCTCTCTCTCCTCTCTCCCTCCATCTCTCTCTCCCTCTCTTTCTCTCTCTCTCTCTCTCTCCTCTCTCTCTTTCTCTCAGGAAGTGCCCCCGTATATCACACATCTGAGCCCCCTAGTGAACCCCCCTCATCACAGAACTCTGATACCTGCTCACAACCCCAGCTCCACAGGAGGCTGAGGCAGGAGAATCCCAAGTTCAAAGTCAGCCTGGGCAACTTGGCAAGACCCCATCTCAAAATAATTTTTTTTAAAAAGCTTAGGCTTCAATCCCAAGTGCCAAATAAATAAATACATAAATAAATAACAACTCATGCAACCATCTCAGGGCTGCAGGGTGCAGATGGCCGGCCGCTGCAAATCCCCATTCCCCTGAGTGTCTTCGAGCCCAGCTGAGCCCCCTGGGCTTCGACACCCCTTTACCTGCCTTCGCTGTGCCCCGGGGTTCACTGCATCATCTACCATCTCTGGAACAGGGTCTCTGCCTCCCCAGGGCCCCGCACTGACAGTTAAAGAACCCTCTTCCCTTCCGGGTGAGTCCGCTGGTTTAGTAGTGGTCTCCCAGCAGGCGAGCTTGTTATCCACCCGACCCTTTATTCTGGACTCTGTCCCAACCCAGGGAATGAGGATCAATGTTCATACGACAAACACTCTCGGGTCCTTGCCGTGTGAGACTCTGGCCAGGCTCTGGGGGGTGGTGGGCGCCGACCGTTTGCCTGGGAGACACCTGTAGGTGGTGGCAATGTGGCCAGCACAAGCTCGCGGTCAGGGAAGGCCTCCCAAGGAGGGGCTGTTGGGGCAGACTCTCAGTCTGAGTAGAAGCCCCCCAGGCAGGTAGAAGCTGGGCAAGTGGATCAACGGAGTGAAAGAATCCTGACTCCAACTGGCTTCAGCCAAAAAAAGGATTCTTTGGGCTCATGAGGTAGAAACCCACCTCCATCCACCATTGAGCTTTTAAAAAATTTTATTTGGAGACAGGGTCCGAGAGGAGTCAGCCTCTCTCTTCCCCTGGTTGAATCCTTTCTCCAATCTCCTACTTCAGACCCCTCATGGCCTCCTCTTGCTCTTGGCCTCTCCATGGCCACCAAGGCTGCAGGACTGGCCCTCCCCTAGTGGTGGCCTCACCATCTCCAGGGCCACCCTCAGCTCCAAAACCAGCAGAAAGATTCCCTTTTCCTACAGCCCAACCAAGAAGCTGGAATCTCGACTCTTCAAAAGGGGGACCTGTGTGTGTATCTGGGAACCCCAGGCCTCGGGAGGACCTCCCAAGGGCAGACCCCCACGGAGAGGCCACTGTGAGCTCCCCAAGGCAGGGGGGGGGGGCGCGGCACCAGGTGGAGGGGTAGGACACTGGGTGGGAGCCAGGACCCAGCAGGGTGGAGAGCACAGGCTGCCATGCCCACAGCCCCTCCTCCACCCCCTCCAGAAGAGTCTCAGGAACTGGACAGCAGCCTGCCATCCTGCCTGCCTGCTCTGCCCCGTGTGGGGCAACAGGGCCCACCCCACCCAGGGGAGCAGGCGGAGGTGGGGGCCGGCAAGGGAAGAAGTGCCGGCCTCTCCCAGCCGCTGAAGCCCTGCACCCACACACCCCTACCCTGCTCCAGGGATGAAGGCCTCACTCGGTAAACACGAGCTCATTAATAGCCTGATTAATCACACCTCATATTTTCATGGTGCTTTTAAAAATAAAACATTTGAAAGCATGTTCACACCCACCCTGGGCCTCCAAGTTCCTCCCCGGTTGCAGGTGAGGAAATGGGTGGGGGGTCTCAAAGAGCAGCATGGCCCAGGTGGCTGGGGGCATCCTGGAGTAAGGGCCTTCTCCCTGCTCAGAACTTTGCCTGTGGGAGGCTCTGCCCTGTCTCTGGGTCTCCCCACAGAATAAGAATGAAGGGGCCACCCTTGGGCAGATCTTCTGAATTCCTGGGGAGAAGAATCAGGGGTTGTTTAGTCACTCAACAAACACTCCACCACATGGGAATTCAGGGTCTAAGGAGGGACACAGCATGAAACCCCCCACACACTGTTGTGAATGTGGCATCCACCCTGGAGGGAGGTCCACCCAGGTGGAGCAGGTAGGGTGGGTCCACCACAGTCCAATCCACTAGCTGCCTGCAGCAGCTTCCCATCCATGTACCCGCTGCTGCCCCTCCCCCGCTGCCACTCCTCCCCCACTGCTCCTCACTCAGGGTCATCTCACTAGGTCCCTGCACATGGCCCCCAAAGCTTTCCTCCACCCATGCAATGAAGCCCCAACTCCTTGCTGGACCCTAAAGCCTGTCCCTCCAGCATCAGCCAGAAGAGGCATCCAGCTCTGTTCCTCTGTGACGCAGGAGCCTCCTCCTGCCCCTTCCCCTCGGCCTCCTCGCTGGCCCCAGGCAAGCCATCTGCTTCCTGTCTTGGGGATTTCACTGTCCCTTTTCCTGAACCTCTCTTTAGCCCGGCCTCAGAGGTCAGAGCACGGCCATGATGTCACTTCCCGGGCCCCCCACACCCACATCCTTTCTGCAACATCACCCTCCTCACTTCTTACCAGAAATGCTCGGTTTGGGGGTTCATTTCCCCAGAAATCCCGAGAGCCGGCCCTGCGTCTGTCTTGCTCATGGCTGGACCCCGGACCCAGGACCGTTCCTGACACTCACAGGCCTCACTAAGTATTTGTTGAATACGTTTCAGGTTGTGGGTGGCCTCGGGTGGCATCCGTCCCAGCTCAGCTCTGGCCGAGGCCCCTTCCCCGGGGTCTCTTCCGTGTTCTTGGCCCTGGGGCCTCACCTGCTTTCCTGCCCTGTTGAAGCCTCCACCCCTTAAGCCCCAGCCTCCCAACACTCATGCACACCCTTCCTGTCCTCGCTGTCCCTGGGAAAGCCCAGGGGGTGGGGTCTGCCAGGGTGGTTGCTCCTGCCCTTGCTGGGGACAGCCCAGGCAGGGGTGCCAGCTCCAGCTGACTTGGGCAGCTGGCGCTCTCCTGAGAGAGGCAGGGGCCAGCTGGCCAGCCCCGGGGCTCACCGCAAATAGGGTTCTCACTTCGGGGCCTGAGCCGTCTGCACAGCCACGTCTGCATTTCCTGGAGGCCAAGAGCCCATCAGGAATCTGCTGATAAATGAAAGACGTCTTCTAACGGATTCCAAGAGGGCAGCTGGGCAAGTCCTGGGCCAGCGGGAAGCCTTGGCTGCAGGCAGTGGAAGGGCCTCTGGGAAACCAGGGGTGAGTGGGACTCAGGACATAGCAGGGAAGGGGAGCCAGTGGGCCCTGTGCCTGCCCACTGTCCTGCAGCGATGGCACAGTGATGGCACCCGACTCCCAGTGCCCAACGCCTGCACTTAGCAGCTTTCAACTGGCTGGCAGGAGCCAGGGCTGGGTAGTCTGATGGTGGGGACAGAAGCCTCAGCACCCACTTGCTCCTCCTGTGGTAAGAGCCACAGCACCGGTGAGGACAGGCATCAGGTGTAGAGGGTGTGATGGGATGTATGGGTGTCTGGGTGTTTCAGAGAGAAAAGTGTGGGAGGGGAAGCTAGTACCTAGGGATCAGTGGGTGCCTCTGCAGAGGAGAGGAAGAGGAGGGGGTGGGTCCAGAACGCAAATCCCAGGGGCATCAGACAAAGGTATGGATTCCATCCTGGCACCCCTGGAAGCCAGGCAGACACGAAACAGGTCCAGTGTTCAGCAATAGGGATGGTGGGGACTGTGGCAAACTAGAGCACTCTTGTGCTGTGTTGCAAATGTCACAGATCATATGGCACTTAGTATATCCTGCTGAGTGTTGTCCTTGATAAACAAGCGCAAGTTCCTATAAAAGAGAACTCTAGTAGCCTGGGACACAGGAGGGGAGACATCTGAAGTTCATGTTTTGCCTTAGTTCAACTGACCCTGGGGGTGCAGGGGAGGTCAGGCAGGTGCTGACCACAGAGTAGAGGTCACATGGTAAACTGGGGACCAGGTGGAGGGGAAGCTAGCCCAACTACCCAGGCAGTGTCCCATGGTCCCTAGTACATCCTGTAGCGTCTGGGTTTACCACCTACCCATGGCCTTCTGTGTCCTTGCTAGAGGGCATAGCTGCAGGCTGGAGGGTGCCCCCTGGGGCCACCCAATAAATACCCCCTCCAGAGATGGGGGGAGGCTGAGCCCGCGTGGCGTGACAGAGGCCCTGGAGAAGTGAGCTATGTCCCTTATTGGTCACAGTACATTTATTTTTCATTAGCAGTTAAATGCAGACATGAGGGATTGTGCAGGGTTCAGCGGGTGGCTGACGGGAGCGGTGCTTGGTGCGCTGATCGATAGGGAGCTGCGGGAGCGCGCCTGCTGCCCGCGCGCTTGGCCAGAGGGGCACCCTGCCCACACAGCTCCGGGGCAGCAGACAGGCTCAGGGCATCTCGCTGGGACTCCGTTTATTAAAGGGTGAGGCAGGAACAGGTGGAGAGCCTGCCCTAGGGCTCCATGGTGACTGTCCTCCCACTCCTCAGGCCTCCGCAGGGCCTGGCTCTGGAGCCCAGCTTGGCCCTGTCTCCGTGTGGCCCTGGAGTCTGCAGAGACACTATGGCTTGTCCAGGTACATGTCTGCAGAAACCACTGGGCCTCCTGGTACTGGCCCATACCCACCCTCCAGAGCCACCTCCCAGCTTCCCAGAGTCACCATTCTCTAGACCTCAGGAGGCCTGGATGCCACCCCACACCCCTAAGCCCGCCGCCTGGGTCAGGGCTGGGCATGCAGCTGGGTGGTAGAGCGTGTGCCAGGAATGTGCGAGGCCTTGGCTTCCATTCCCAGCACCAGCAAACGGGTCATGAGGTGGCCACCACGGCGCAGTCTGAGTCCAGGGACGGGTCTGGGGCTCCATTGCAAGGGATTGCTCCTGGGCCTCACATCCTCCATCTGTAAGATGTCTAGATGGTCTCCTCTCTCTGCCTGCATCCCCCACCTTCCTGAGCCTACAACAGGAGGGTGGCTCAGGGTGGCTGGGGCTGGGAAGGGCAGCCTCCATTTCGCTCACTGCAGGTGTACTTGGCGTTCATTATGGAGCTGCAGGAACATGCAAGGGGTGGGCAGCCGCTGAAGGGAGGTCACCAGAGGGAGAAATAACCCAGGGAGAGACCAGAGTCTGCACAGGTCGGCAGGGGGAGGAGTGGGGACGGGAGGAGCATCAGGGCGCCCATTGAGGGGTGGAGGACCAGCCTGCTGCTGGCAGCTCTGCCCGGCTACATCGGAAATGCCCTCTGTGCCTCATACCCCACAGGGGCACAGCTGTGGCCCTCCTAGGACAGGGCATTTGCCAGCTCTGGGCCTCAGTTTGCTCAATGGCCTCACGCCCGAAGCTGGCAATGGGCACTCCTGAGCTGGGTTGTAAGAGCAAGGCCCCAGGAGCTCGGCTACGGACACCTCCCATAGTACCTCGGGGGCCCTCTTCATTTCATCCTCACAATGCGAAGAACCAGGCACCATCTCTCCCCATTTTACAGGCGAGGAAATAGACTCAGAGTGGCTGAGGTGGGCATCCCACCAGGCTCTCAGCCTCTCGGCAGCCTCAGGATGTCTGTAGGACACACATGTACACCCTGGCAAAGCCACAGGCTTGAGGCCGAGGGCCACATCCCCACCTTGGAAAGAGAGTGTCCTGTGCAAGTGGGACAAGGGGCAGGCGGCCTAGGCCTGGGTGCTCCCAGGAGTGGGTACAGGTCCAAGGAGCCAAGCTTCCCCCCTGGAAACCCTGGGTAGATTTTAGACCCCCTGGGGGAGATGCCTTCAGACTCCCCCACAGGCTGAGGTGATCCCCATTCCCAGACTGAAAGCCAGTTTCCAGAGTCACCACCAACTCCCCAAGGTCACCAATGCCGTGGATCTTACAAACCCACGTTTTCTGTGTGGTTTTCCCCTCTTTATGCTGAGGCCCCTATTAATTGTGAATGTGGGGGAGGGGGATCACTGCAGCCCTAGGGGGAGGCCAGGCTAGCTGGGTGGGCAGAAGCTGGGGGTGCCCCCAACCCCTCTCCCCACTTTTTCAAGGGTCCTGCTGGTCTGCAGATGTGTCAGACTGCTCTGGGGCTTTTACCTCCGCCGATGCCTCAGAGCCAATTACCTGTGTAATTAGCAACAAATGACTTGTGGGATGGTTGTGGGTTTTGGTTAAAATTAGAAGGAAACCCATATTTAGGTCTCCTTGAAGGGATGGGAAATAGCCCAGGTCCCCGGGACTCCCAGACAGACTGCCCTGGCTCCCACCCTGCCGTGCCCACCCAGCAGCCCTGCCTCGCCAACCCCGTCCCCGCACCCACTCTCCCTCCCCACTGCCCTCTGTCCTAGACCACTGCCCTCCAGGACTCCCTCCATGGCCCCTGGAAACCCATTCTGGCCACCAGCCCTCCCTCCATTCACTTTGTGTTTTCTGAGCACCTGCTACGTGTAGGGACACACCAGGAAGAAGACCCCAGAAGCAGCCAGAAGAGACTCCCACCTGCCCTGCCAGGGTCCCCTCCGCTTCCTTCCATCTGCCCCTAGACCTGCTTCACCAGACCCCTGAATATCCACTAGGGTAACAATTCCTGCTGCCATGTATGGAAGCCTCCTAAGTTCTGGGGCCTGCACCCCAACCTCAGTGCATCTCTCACCATGGTCTTCAGAGCATTCGGCTGCTTCTTCCCCCCATTTTGAATGCCGAGGCTCAAAGAGAGCATTCAGTGGCCTGGGTTTGCCCAGCTGAGATCAGCTGAGCCTGGCCTCCCTCAGCCCTGCTCTGCACTGGGTCTTTGCCGTGTCGGCAGCCCAGGGAGAGCCCTACTTACCTTCCCCACTTGCCTCCTCTGCAGGTGCCCAGCAGAGTGCCACGGTGGCCAACCCAGTGCCCGGCGCCAACCCAGACCTGCTTCCCCACTTCCTGGTAGAGCCCGAGGATGTGTACATCGTCAAGAACAAGCCAGTGTTGCTGGTGTGCAAGGCCCTGCCCGCCACGCAGATCTTCTTCAAATGCAACGGGGAGTGGGTGCGCCAGGTGGACCACGTGATTGAGCGCAGCACCGATGGGAGCAGCGGTAAGGCTGGGCTGGGGCGGCCGGGAGCCTTGGCCCGTCCAGAGGGGCCTACCAGCCCCGTCAGCAGCAAGGCCAGGATGGAACTAGCTCTGTGGCCACCACCTCCTGTGTCACTAGGCGAGGCAGGATTCCCACACCTGGGACCCATGTGTATACCCAGATGCCTGCCCTGGGAGATGCCAGTCCTCACCAGCTTGGCAGCAGAGGAAACAGGGAAGTCCCCACGGACATACACAAAATGCCCCAGGGTCTCAGATCAAGAGGTGGCACAAGGGGCTATCTATGCCTGAGCCAGGACTGGGCTAGGCAGGGCCAGGGGCAGCCTGGCAAGAAGGTGCCAGCAAAGAAAGGGGACTTGGGGGAGGTGGGTCCCAGATGGCTAAAGAGCTGTCAGACCCCACATTCGTTTCCACGTGCATCCATTCATTCATTCATTCATTCGTTGCTCTGTTCATTCCCGTGTTCCCTAAGCAACCACACCCTGCTAGAGCACTACCCCAAAGAGAGGCAGATAGAAGGGAGAGGAAAGCAGGGTTGAGGTTTCCCGGGACACACAGGGAGGCTCCTCAGCAGACATAAACTGGGGAAGGAGTAATAATTAGTCAGGGAGAGGAAAAGGGGAAGGGCACCCCTGGCAGGGGTCACGGCACAAGCAAAGGCCTGGAGACAGACAGCCGCAGGCCAGGCAGGCTCGGAAGTGAGGGCGCAGGGCTGCAGGGAGACTGAAGGGGTGTGACCGTCCTGAGGGATTTTAAATTGTAGAGCTATGTGGCCAGAGCCATGGGTGACACTCAGGGGCACATGTGGGGGCTGACAAGACCCAGAGACACAGAGGAGAGGGAGCCAATGGGACTCTTCTGAAAGGTGCAGAGGGGGCTCCAGGGCAATAGACAGACTCAAGAAGTGCCCCTTCCTTCCGTGGGACACCACAATGCCCCATCACCAGTCCTGGCCTCAGGCAGCAGTGGACCACGGGGCTGTGTGCAGAGAACCCTTGTTTTGGGTTCCGTCATGCCCCAAGAGCAGGACCAGCAGGCAGACCCAGAGGAGGTTCCAACAACGCCCTGGTCTCCTCAGCCCTTTGGAGAGCACTGCATACATGAAGAGCCCTCAGGTTGACTTGTCTTCCCACCTGAGACACACAGCACCCATACTGTGGGGGACAGACCCACAGGTGGCCAAGATGAGGCCAGAGACTTGCTGCCACTGGGGACAGGCAGGCAGCACCCAGGACTCACACTGATGTGGAAGGCAGGCAGGCACCTTGTGTCCGGGGGGGCAGGGGAAGGTTATGTGGCCCAGGAAAGATTCCCAAAGAGTGGGTAACATTTGAACTCAGGTCTTAAAACCACTTGGAAAGAGCACTTTGCAGGCCAAGGGGACAGGAGGTGCAGAGGCCTCCAGGGTGGCCGGGGTTTGGGCTAGGAAAGTGAGCCTGCGGGACAGACAGAGGCTCAGAGAGGCCTGTGGGAAGGCACTGTGGAAGGATCACAGGGCAGATGGGGACTGCAGGGTAGCCGTGCTGTGGCCTGGAGAACTGTTTGGGAGCCCTTGCAGTCATTTGAATGGAGTTGAAGAGCCCTGCATCTAGGCAGTGCATGATCTAGTCCCCAGCAGCAGCCTGGTGTTTTATAGATGAAATTAAGACCTTAGGGCTGGGGACATAGCTCAGTTGGTAGAGTGCCTGCCTTGCATGCACAAGGCCCTGGGTTCAATACCCAGCACCAGCAAAAAAAAAAAAAGAAAGAAAAGAAAAAAGAAAAAGACCTCAGCTGTGACCTTCTCAGGGTCCCCAAAGGGTTCCAACTGGGATTTTCTGGCCTACAGAAGTCACACTGCATCCTCCTCCGCCAGGCTGCACAGGAGCTGGTCTCCTTCCCACCAAGGGTCAGCTCCGCTCCACCAAGAGGAGCCTCAGAGGACAAGGCTGTCCCTGTACTCTGCCTGCCACCTCCCTGGGTCAGTGATTCCCAGCCAGGCCCTTGTGCCCTGCACTGTCCTGGCAGCTTCTCTCCTGCAGACCTCAGACATCCAACATGGACCTGCTCTGCCTCCCACCCTCAGGAAGGAGGGTTATCAGTGACCAATATAGCCCAAGAAAGTTCTGGGCACCAGCAGCACTAGGGCCTCCTCCTGTCCCAGCAGAGGTGCCCAGAGGTCTTCCTGCCTCTGAGGACAGCTGTAGGGCCCCCGGGGTCCTGGTGAAAGGGTCAGTTGCAAAACCTCAGGGACTTAATCTGTAAAATGGGGATGAGGAAAGCCGCTTGCTGGAAAGAAGCCCCGAGGTCTCATAAACCCAGTGGGAGCCTCATGATTCCAACCAGGATTTTCTGGCCTACAGAAAATGGGCCTCACCCCACCCCAGGGCCCAGTTCCACTTTGTGACCTGAGTTCTCTGACTGCTATGGCAGGTCCCCCAGAGAAAGGACAGGGGAGGAGGAAGCTGCAGCCAAAGAACTGCTTTACTGCCTCTTTGAAGACCTTTCCCAGAGCCTCCTGGAAGGCTCCAGCCTGTCCCCATCATTAAAAACACCCCTGCCACCACACGGTCTCAAGTGCATAGTTTGGTTGGGACTCAGGCCCTGGTCTGAAGGAACCGTCTTGGACCCACGCCAGCGCCACACGGACAGCCTGCAACCTGTACTCCCAACAGGCTCCAGGGCCTTGCTCCATTCAAGTCCAGCCGAGAACAGAGCGCACAGAGACACATCCCATTCTAACCTCCAAGGCCCTCTCCTGCTCTGAACATCCAACCTC
Source organism: Ictidomys tridecemlineatus (assembly GCF_052094955.1). Classification (NCBI taxonomy): domain Eukaryota; kingdom Metazoa; phylum Chordata; class Mammalia; order Rodentia; family Sciuridae; genus Ictidomys; species Ictidomys tridecemlineatus. The sequence continues at coordinate 150,962,579 of NC_135477.1, read as the reverse complement.
AGGCCTCCCAGGGCCAGCTCATCTGAATGTTCATTGATCTCATTGATTTCTCAACCCAAAGCCACTGAGTGCTTTGAGGCAAGGAGAAAAGCTTTCCTTACTGATCCACAAACATATCATGGCAGTGACACTGTGCAATGCACAGACCAAAGACCCTGAACCAGAACTGGTCTATGGTCAGACAGGAAGGGCGGGGATCAGGGCTCTGCCTCAGATCTGCAGCCCCTCTACTCATGTATGGGGTTGGGGTGGTTGGAGGATGCCCTCAGGAGACAGTGCCCATCTTTTGCTTTCATTCCCCATCAAGAAGCCTGGAGGAACGGACCAAAGCCAGAAAATGCTAGAACCCAAACCTGCTACCCCTATAAGAGCCTGAAATTTGAGAAATCAAGCATTGGAGTGAGATCTGGGAGTATGGTTTATTGTGCATTAAAAAAAAAAAAATGGTTACTCGAAGCAGATTGAGAAGGTGAGAATCTATGCCCCGCTTGGCCTCAGGGCCCCATCCAACCCTCTGCCTCCCACAAAACTCAGCACGCCCCCACCAGAGCCCCCGTGTGTGCCCTCAGCACTCACATCCCTCCCTCTCGCTTCTTTCCTGTCCCTCCCCGAGGTTGGCACCAGCTCACATTTACCAGACAGAGGCAGACAGCCATACCACAGAAACTGCTCCCAAGAACCAGGCCGCACAGCAACCTGCAAGAGAGAAGGGCATCGTCCCTCCCAACAAGGACCAGGCGGGGCAGGGCTGGGCTCCCCACCTCTCAGAGCTTGTGGGGCTCTGGGGCATCCCTTGCAGAGGTGCCCTCTGGGGCTGGGACACCGTGGATAAACTTGGCCCTCGTTCATGGCAACAGAAAGGAGAAGAGGAGGTGATGGGACAGAAGTGGGAGAGAACAAAAGGAGAAAGGGAACGCTTAAATTTAGTGCAGCTGTCCTCAAGCTGGGTCGCCTGGGTGTGTGAGGCTGCTGAGGGGGCACGGGGCTCCCCCTGCACCACGGGGGTCAGAGAGGGCCATCAACAGAGCCGTCCACCCGGGTCAAGTGCCTGGTTCAGAAGGTTCTGGAGGTCTCCACAGCTAACTCCAGAGGCAGAAAGGAAGAAGACAGGGAAAGGGACCACCCACAGTCCCCTCTCAGACGCCCTAGATCTCCGTGTGCGTTGCAGGTAGCTGGTGCCTAGGGGCCCCCTCCTACACGTGGACCCTGTGAGGGATCCGTGGGCAGCAGAGTAGGAGAAAGTGCCCAGAACGGAGGAAGGAGCCCTGCAATAGTAATCCCAGTCACAAGTGACCCCCCGACACACCTCCTGGCAAGAGCAACAGGGACAAGTGAGGAAAATCTGGGGACCCAGTGAGAGAGCGGAAGGGAGTCCACAAGGAGGGGCCTGGGAAGGGGTCAGGGAAAGACATGTCGGAGAAATTAAGAAGGAAAACAGCCTCCACGCCACTCGCTCAGCTGGGCGCACTGCTCCTCCTGCCATGCCGCCCTAATTGAATTTCTCTGTTAACAATGGAAACACAGCGGCAGCCTGGCCTCTCTCCCTCTTTCTGATAAGCCAATGACCCGAGGGAAATTGGGGTCAGGAGGAGGAGAAATTGGAAACAAACAGTCTTTTCTCACTCTGGGGACATTGGTTTTGGCTGAAGACCAGGGTAAGGGAAGAGGACTGGCGTCCCCTCTTCCGTGTGGACAGGGCCCTCCCAGCACTGCCCACCATCGGGGTCCAGGCGTGGCAGAAGGCAGAGCTGAGTGCACCCCGGAGAGGGGTCCCCCCTCCCCCGGCGCAGTCAAGCCAGGCAGAGCAGGTCTCTGACCCCTAATCATTAGCCAACTTCCACTGATGGCCCCTCACCCTCTTCCAACATTTTTCCCTCAGGGATGGACACCCCAGCCAATCCCAGGGTGACAGCAGAGTCCTGGACTTTGGGTTCACACAGTCCTGGGTGCCTGTTCACTACTCTGCACCTCACTTCCTTATCCATAGCGTGGTAACGACTCCATGGAAGGGGGTGAATTGAGGAGAAAATGAGCCCCCACACACACACACACACATACACGGGAGACCGTCACTAAGTCCCAAGGGCCTGTGACCCTACAGCTGCAATTACATTGGTGACAGCTCTTATCGCAGCATCACCTTCTGAATCTACCTCCTGCCCTCCAGGGAGGGGGCAGCGCCTTCCTCTCCCTCTTCCACCCCCAAAGGCCCCTAAGCTCAACCTGTCTCCCCACCCTTTCTGCCTGGGATTGTTGGAAGCCAGAACTTGTTGCCCAAGCTCCACCCGAAGCCCCTTCAGGGACATTTCTGTTAGTGACTCCAGAGAAACAAAGTAAAATGAACGAAAGTTCTAGAAACTCCACTCTGACCTTCAGAAGATATAACTCAACACTCCTTTGGGCCACCTGGTTCCCTCCGGGTTGAGGATGACCCCCAGAGCCCACTCTTCTGCCATGGATGAGATGAGGAGGCTGAGGATGGCCCTGTGTCCCTAGGGCTGCCTGCCATGGAGGTCCGCATCAACGTGTCCCGGCAGCAGGTGGAGAAGGTGTTTGGGCTGGAGGAATACTGGTGTCAGTGTGTGGCGTGGAGCTCCTCAGGCACCACCAAGAGTCAGAAGGCCTACATCCGCATCGCCTGTGAGTCCCGGGCCCAGCCCATGTCGGGTGTCATGGCGGGGGGGGGGGGGGGGGGGGGGATGACGGGTTTCCTGAAGGAGGGGAGTCTGAAAACCCCACAGTCCTGACTTGATGGAGGCAGTGCCTGGGGACAGCCCTCTCCACGTCCCCCCAGACTCTTGACGTTTCCTTCTGCCATGTGTCCTGGCCTCTGAAGGACCAAAGAACAGAGCTGGCCAGGCAGGTAGGCAGGAGGACTGTCTTGTTCTTTCAGATTTGCGCAAGAACTTTGAGCAGGAACCATTGGCCAAGGAAGTGTCCCTGGAGCAGGGCATTGTGCTGCACTGCCGCCCACCAGAGGGCATCCCCCCAGCCGAGGTGAGAGGGGGCCCCAAGGTCTACTCCACAGGTGGCGGGCTCCCAGCTCCCTGGTTCCCCTGCCTTGCTCCCCACCCAGATTGCCCTCCCGCGGGGCCGCTCTCTCTCTGGGCACTGCCAGCAGGGCTAGCCATGCAGTGGGTCGCTTCCCCCAGGTGGAGTGGCTCCGGAACGAGGACCTGGTGGACCCATCCTTGGATCCCAACGTGTACATCACGCGGGAGCACAGCCTGGTGGTGCGGCAGGCCCGTCTGGCTGACACGGCCAACTACACCTGTGTGGCCAAGAACATTGTGGCCCGACGCCGCAGCGCCTCGGCTGCCGTCATTGTCTACGGTGGGTCCCAGGCTCCCCAGTCACATGGGGAATTACTGAGGTGACTCTGGGGGACAGACATGTGGCTGGCAGGGTGGAGAGAGGTCATGGAGCTAGGACCAGGTGGGCCAGACGTGGCCTGACTGGAAAGGACAAGGTTCCCGTGGTTGTTAGGGAAGACAGGTGTCTGGGCAGAGAGCTGGGACAGGTCGGTGGTCATCTGGTGCAGGGGACAGTATGCAAAAGGAGATAAGGGACAGGAGGGGATCTAGGGAAGACACCGGATCACCTCCTGTGCTCCTAAGTCCCTAGATGGAAAGTAAAACCAAATGGCCCCGGGCAGCCCAGGAGCAGGCAGAGGGAGCAGGAGCTGCAGCGAGAGGCTGGGGCCTGGGCTGACGGAGCGCGGGAGCACCTGGCGGGAGAAGGGTGTTTCCTGCAGCAGTGCTGCCAGGCCCTAGAGCAGCGGGCACAGCTTGGCCTCCCCTCCAGGCCTCCTCTTCCTGCACAGCCACAGCCCACCCACTTCCAGCTCATGGTTCCTCTGCCCTCACGCCCTGTCCCCTGGGCCAGCATGTCTGAGGAAGCCCCCGCTCCCTGACCCCAGTCCTTCTCTGTCCGGCCAGTGAACGGTGGGTGGTCGACGTGGACCGAATGGTCCGTCTGCAGCACCAGCTGTGGGCGCGGCTGGCAGAAACGGAGCCGGAGCTGCACCAACCCGGCGCCTCTCAACGGAGGCGCCTTCTGTGAGGGGCAGAATGTCCAGAAAACAGCCTGCGCCACCCTGTGCCCAGGTACCAGCGGCCACTGCCTCCCGCATCGCTCCTCACCACGCCATCTCCGTGCCCTGGCTCCATCGTGCCCACCAGCCTGTCCCCCCATGGCTCCATCCCACCCGCCTGCCACACAGGGCCAGGCTCAGGCTGAGGCAGGGATCGGGGTCCAGTGTGCAGTTGGAGTCAGGGCTCAGCGTCCAGGCTTGGGGTTCAGCATAGGGTCTCAGTCACAGGGCCGAAGGGACAGTCTGAGGACAGAGTTGAGGGCTCAGCCTGGGGCTATGGAATCCACCTGTGCCTGGGACCAGAAGGGCCATCATGTGACTGAGCCCTACTGTCCCAGGACCAGGACGGCCTCCCAAGGGTGGGGAGAGCCAGGCGGCCCCTGGCGTCATCCGCGCCTCCCCGTCATTAGCATGTGTCATCCAGGCCAGCTGGCACTAGAGGGTGTGCAGTTCGGTGGGCCTGGCTCTGGCATCGCACCTAGGTCCAGGCCAGCCCGCCCTGCCTGGCCCACCTACCCAGTGGGGCCACCCCGGCAGATCACCCAGGGCTGGCTTCCCGGGCTGACTGCGCTGCCTCCTCTCTGCCCATGTTGTCTCATCTAGTGGACGGCAGCTGGAGCCCGTGGAGCAAGTGGTCAGCCTGCGGGCTCGACTGCACTCACTGGCGGAGCCGGGAGTGCTCCGATCCAGCGCCCCGCAACGGAGGTGAGGAGTGCCGGGGCGCTGACCTGGACACCCGCAACTGTACCAGCGACCTCTGTGTGCACAGTGAGTTCTCTCTGTCCCCGGACACGGCTCTGGTTGCCAGGAATGGCCCTGGGGAGGTGTGGCTAAGGCAGTCATTCCTCTGCCGCAGGCTGCGTTCCTCTCCAAAGCTCAGGGCCTTGGGGATACTCCTCATCCCTAACACACCCCACACATGCCCACGCATGCTCCCACCTCCCATGCCCCCGGAGACAGGCATGTATTTGACTCATTTAGCCCTGTCTGCTCACCCAAACACCTTCCTGTCCCACAGCCTCGCATCCACCCCATCCCCCAAGCGCACACACAAGTCCTGAGGGAATGCCAAGCTTGTGAGGGCTGTTAATTACAAGGCCATAACTAACAATTAAAGATCTCTGTTGGATTTTTTTCTCTAGAACACACCCTCCCCCATTCTTTCAATTAAAAACCTAATTATCTGTGTCAATTCTTTTCTGATGGACATTTCTTCCATTGTGGCAAAACCCTTCTAAAATCAATATAGTTTCCTCCAGGTAGTCGATGCTCCCTACCCCTGCCCAGCTCCAGAACTGGGGGAGGCAGACAAGGAAGAGGGCCCAGGGACTGAATAGGAATCACACAGTAAGCAGATCCATTGAGTATTAATCTGTTTTCCACTGCTGTAACAAACTACCTGAAGATGGGCTCTTGGTGAAGAAAAGAGGTTTGTGTAGCTCCCAGTTTTGAAGGCTGAAAGTCTAAATAACACAACACTAGCTCTGACAAGGTCCCTTTTAGCTACATCGTTCATGGTGTATGGCTTAGTAGAAGTGCATGTGAGAGGGAGAGAGTACATGGCAAGGCAGGAATCCAGAGAGAGAGATTATAGAGGAACTTAATACTCTCACAAGCACTTACCAGGGTCCCACAAGAACTTCCTCCACTCTCACACCACCACACTGGGAGCCACATTTCTAACATATGAACGGTTGGTGGACACACTCAAATCCTGATTTGGGAATCCCAGGAGCTCCCCTCCAGCCTAGTTGGTGAGCAGCTCCCCAGAAGAGCAGGTAGCAAGCTCAGCCTAGCAGCCAAGCCCCAGGCCACCTGCCCTTTCCTCCTCCATTTTCCCTAGCAGCCCCCTTGGCCTGAGCCTCAGACCTGTGAGGGGTGAATTGCAAGCCAGGTCGTGGTGGGTGCAGGGCTGGCACACACACGTGCTGGCACCAGGCCCCTTGCCACAAGTGTGCTAACGTCCAGGAGTGGAGGAGTGAGGACCACTGACCTCTCCTTCCCAGCCCCTGTCCCCTGCATCTCTCAAGGCCACACTCTTTCCTGCAGCTGCTTCCGGCCCTGAGGATGTGGCCCTCTATGTGGGCCTCATCGCCGTCGCTGTGTGCCTTGTCCTGCTGCTGCTTGTCCTCATCCTCGTGTATTGCCGCAAGAAGGAGGGGCTGGACTCGGATGTGGCCGACTCGTCCATCCTCACCTCAGGTTTCCAGCCCGTCAGCATCAAGCCCAGCAAAGCAGGTGAGGAGACCGCGTCCCCAGCGCTCCTTCCTGAGCCCCTGTGCCAGTTGCCACTGAGGAAAGCCCGCCCCCCCTCCGCGCTGCACCCTGAGTTTGTCTTTGTCCCCACAGACAATCCCCACCTGCTCACCATCCAGCCAGACCTCAGCACCACCACCACCACCTACCAGGGGAGTCTGTGTCCCCGGCAGGACGGGCCCAGCCCCAAGTTCCAGCTCACCAATGGGCACCTGCTCAGTCCCCTGGGTGGTGGCCGCCACACGCTGCACCACAGCTCACCCACCTCCGAGGCCGAGGACTTCGTCTCCCGCCTCTCCACCCAGAACTACTTCCGCTCCCTGCCCCGCGGCACCAGCAACATGGCCTACGGGACCTTCAACTTCCTCGGGGGCCGGCTGATGATTCCCAACACAGGTAGGAAGGACCCAGAGTGCCCCAGGGAGCCTCCAGTTCCCTCCTGGGGTGCAGGACAGCCCAGACGTCCTCCTGGGCCGCTCAGCTCCCGGAGGCCCCTGGAGCAGGCCTGCAAGGACAGGGGCAGATCGGGAGAGGACCCAGTCCTGGCTGTCAGTGGTGCCAGGCCAGAGCTTGTCCCTCCTGTTGCCTGTGGACACAGTGTTGTCCCTTCCTCTGCATAGCCAGCCAGCCAGCCTGTACACGCCTGCCCTTGGACCCAGGGGTGGGCCAGGCATCCGCCCCAAGTGGAGAGACGGACCCAAATGAGAAGAGCGCAGGCCGAGCACAGGGCCCCTGAGAGCCCGGCTGCTCTTGGCTTCTGCCTGTCGGGTCACAGAAACCCCAACAGGGTCGCAGACTCCTTGTTAGAGAATCCATGGACCCTCCTGTGGCCATCTTGGGGAGATGGCCACAGCCTCCCGTGAGGCTGGCAACTCCATCCTCCATCTAGTCCCTCAGCTTAAATGACCCTAGGTGCCCTGGATTTCCTCGCCCCTCTCTGGCTGCTCCTGTTGCCTAAATGTAGGTGTGCCTCAGCCCTCCTTCCTGGAGCCTTTCTCCGCTGAGCAATCTCACCCACTCCATGGCTTTAATCACCGTGTCTCTGCCGCGATCACTCCCACTCCTCCATCCCCAGCCAGAACCATACACCCAGCTGCTTCCTGGGCAGCTCCATCTGGATGTCTCACAGCACCTCAGATTCCTTGTGCCTAAAACAGAACCGTCTCCCACCCTCCCCCAGAGACATCCTCTTCCTTGGCTTTCCCCAGCTCATGGACAGCACAATCTGGCTGCTCAAGCCAGGAACTGGCTGGGGGGTCACCTTGACCTCCTGCTCTTCCTCATTCACCCCCTTGGACTTATGCCAGCCTCAGTCATACACCAAGTCCTGTGCGTTCTCCCTCCTCAACAGCTCTTGCCTCCTGTTTCTTGGCTTTCCCAGGAGCTTCTCCTGGCTCAGGCCACCACACCCCTTATCTCATTGCAGCTCCCATTTATCATGTCCCTCCCCCATTCAAACAAACCCCTTCTAGGGCTCCTCCCTGCTCCCTGCAAAGTGCATGTGACAAGGAAGAGATAACCTATCCCCCTCTGGCTAGAGCTGTGGCCTCTTCCCTCCCACATGCACGTCAGCACATTGCATAGCGGCTATGGACCATCAGCACCTCAGGAACACCGTGTGACCTTTGCTCATACGGGTCCCTCTGACCCTTCCACTGACTCATCTGCTACTCTCCCTTGAGTCTTGGCCTGGAGGCTCTTGTGAATCCCCCCCTGGACAGAGGATGATGACGAACCCCTCAGGGATGTTAGGGTGAGGAGGTGAGATGGCACCTGTTGGCTCCAACAAAGAGGCGAGCAAACAGGGGTCCTCCGTGGCCCTCAGCCCTTCGCCCCTGGCACTGTAGGTGCCACTGCTCCCTACACCCTTTCCTGCAGTTTGCTTGTCCTTTTCCTGGCTGGGCTGAGGGCTTTGGTGAGAGGGCCTCTGTTGCTTTCCCTCACCTCCCCGAGCGCCTGGCTTTAGTGTTCAGCATTAGCATTTGTTGAGTGCGTGTGCAAGTGTTTGTGCCTCCGTCACAGGGAGCATTCATACCGGGATGTCTGGGATTGTCACCAACTCCAGCAACATTAGGTACTAGGGGACAGTGCAGGCTAGTGAAGAGAGGCAATGACTGTATATGGGATCAATGGCTTCCTTCTTCTGGCTTCAGCTTTCTCTGAAATACAGTCATGCGTCACTTAATAACAGGGCATATTCTGAGAAATGTGTCTTTAAGTGATTTCCTCAGTGTGAACATCATAGTGTGCGCTTATGAAAATCTAGGCAGCAATGATGTCACCAAGCAATATCTGCTTATGGGAACAACATTGTAAATGCTGTCTTTCATTGACAGAAATGTCATTATGCATCAAGTGACTGTCCAGCCACCTCAGAGCTGCCCACTCTTGAGAATATCCATTTGCTTTTGGATTTTGTGGAATAAAGTTCTAGAATGTTTCCCTTTCCCCCTGTCCTGAGCAGGGCGTTCCCTCTTGATGTAGGACTCCTTATCCTGGGGCAGGGCCATTCCTCCAGCCCCCTAGAGTGACTCCCTGGCCCTGTCCTGGTGGTATCCTGCCCCGCTCCACCCTTAACCACCCTCTGATGGTGCTCCTGCAAGGTGCTGGGTGAGGCACCTGACAAGGCTCAGGAGGCTGTTGAAGGACCAGTCCCCAGAGGGGGCCAGGGCTGATGGAGAGGGGAGGAGGGTAGTGGTTCCAGAACCACCAAGTATCCAGCCCAGGCTGGGCTGGAGAAACTGCTGGAAGGAGAGCAGAGGTGAGAGGCCTTAAGTTCCAGGAATCTGAACTTTATTGCCGAGGCAGGGATATGCCCTGGTCCCAGCCAGTCCCTCTGGATGACAGGGGAGATAAGGTCAACATCCCTGGCACCTTCTGTTCCAGAGTTTTCTATGCCCAGGCTAAATAGGCATGCTTCTCCCACCCGGGTTCCCTCAGCTGTTCTTGGAATCTCCCTGACTCATCTTCATGCTAGTGTGGGTGGTGGGACAGCGTGGCAGTTCTTGCAGCACCTCTGTCCCCAGGCTAGTCCTCAACAGGAGACTCATGGAGGCACTCCTGGTAGAGTGTGCATGTCTTGCAGCTGGTCAACGTGGCCTCTTCCTGTCTGTCACAGGAATCAGCCTCCTCATCCCTCCGGACGCCATCCCCCGAGGAAAGATCTACGAGATCTACCTCACACTGCACAAGCCAGAGGACGTGAGGTGTGGGCTGAGTCCTGCTGCCGGGCGGGAAGGGTCCTGCTTGCTGCCTTCTGTCTCTGGGACGCCCCTGCCCACTCACCCCTGTGCCTGGCCTGAGGGAGGGCAGAAGAGCCACACCCTAACCCACCAGGCTCTGTAGTCCTCAGCCCTGGGTGCTGCTGCCCTGCCCGAGGCCCGGCGCCCTGGCCCCTGGTCCCCAAACAGGCCACTGACTCCTTTCCCTCCCCACCCATATTTCCCCACTTGAGGTTGCCCCTAGCTGGCTGTCAGACCCTGCTGAGTCCCATCGTTAGCTGTGGGCCCCCCGGAGTCCTGCTCACCAGGCCCGTCATCCTCTCCATGGACCACTGTGGGGAGCCCAGCCCCGACAGCTGGAGCCTGCGCCTCAAGAAGCAGTCGTGTGAGGGCAGCTGGGAGGTGAGCAGAGATCAGCCCCAGCCTGCCCACCCCCAGTGCTGGCCTCGTAGCCTCCTGCTGGCTCAGGCGAGGCCCTCAGCAGCCAGTTGGCCCTGAGCCACCTCCAGAGCCCTCCCTAGTCTCTGGCTACTTCTCAGAGCTGAGACTGGCCTAAGGGCTCCCAGATTGGGTAGAACTGACCATTGGGCCCACCCGCAGGACGTGCTGCACCTGGGCGAGGAGGCACCCTCCCACCTCTACTACTGCCAGCTGGAGGCCAGCGCCTGCTACGTCTTCACCGAGCAGCTGGGCCGCTTCGCCTTGGTGGGAGAGGCCCTCAGTGTGGCTGCGGCCAAGCGCCTCAAGCTGCTTCTGTTTGCCCCTGTGGCCTGCACCTCCCTCGAGTACAACATCCGAGTCTACTGTCTGCACGACACCCACGATGCACTCAAGGTAGGGCCCTCCCCCAGCTGCGGCCCTGTGGGCTGACTGCCCAGGGCTCTCAGCATGGAGTCCCTTGCTTCAAGGGCAGCGGAGAGGGGCTCTCCCAGCCCCCAGGCCCTGCTGACGGCCTGGACACTGCAGGAGGTGGTGCAGCTGGAGAAGCAACTGGGTGGACAGCTGATCCAGGAGCCTCGCATCCTGCACTTCAAGGACAGTTACCACAACCTGCGCCTGTCCATCCACGACGTACCCAGCTCCCTGTGGAAGAGCAAGCTCCTTGTCAGCTACCAGGTGAGGCAGAGCCCACTGCCAGCACTCGGGGGCTGCCACTGGGCACACCTGACGCCTGCTGTCTGCCTTCCCCCAGGAGATCCCCTTTTATCACATCTGGAACGGCTCGCAGCAGCACCTGCACTGCACCTTCACTTTGGAGCGCGTTAGCCCCAGCACCAGTGACCTGGCCTGCAAGGTGTGGGTGTGGCAGGTCGAGGGTGATGGACAGAGCTTCAACATCAACTTCAACATCACCAAGGTGGGCAGAAGAGACAATGTGCTCCCACCACCGTACCCCAGAAACACCTCCCCGCCTGCTCTGCCACCAGTCCCCCTCACTGCCCCCAGGCCCACCTCCTTCTAAAAACCACTTGGCGCCTTCCAAGTGTCCTGGGGTGAGAGGTTCACAGGCAAATGAAACTTGAAGAGTGGTGTCAAGCAGGGTGTGGGAGCAGGGCTGGGGGGTGCTGTAGGGGTTCCCCCTGGGAGGGCTTGGTACCGGCCTTGAAGGTTAAGCAGGAGTTGACAAGCAGCAGGGCAGGGAAGGACATTTCCAGCAGCAGGAGCTGAGGAGGGAGGACTGAAGGCAGCAGGAGCAGTAAGTGCTGGGTGGTGGCAGGGCTGGCCGAGGACTCAAGGTAGGGGAAGGGGGCCAGAGAGTGCCTCTGCTCACTGGCTGAGACTTTGGGCAGGTTGTGCACCTTTGATCCCAGGGTCCCTCTGAAGTCCAGAGAATAGGGCTTGGCACCGAGTGAGGGGTGCTCAGGAAGCCCCAGTGCCCACGCCACCTCCATGTTCTGGGATGTCTGGGAGCTGCCCCAGCGGAGGTGGCAGTGAGAAGCATTCTAACACCATCTCTACCTCCTTCCCTTCCCCAGGACACGAGGTTTGCTGAGCTTCTGGCTCTGGAGAGTGAAGGGGGGGTCCCAGCCCTGGTGGGCCCCAGTGCCTTCAAGATTCCCTTCCTCATTCGGCAGAAGATCATTACCAGCCTGGACCCGCCCTGCAGTCGGGGTGCCGACTGGCGGACTCTAGCCCAGAAACTCCACCTGGACAGGTGGGTGGGACCCGGGCAAGGAGGGGTTGTGGAGGCCCCCAGCAGTCCAGGTGGGACAGGCGGGGCAGGCAGGTGGCCTGCAAGGCCCTGCAACTTCCACCAGTGACTGGGGCAGTTACGGCATTTGGCTGAGGGGTGGTCCTGTCCTTGGTAGGCTGCGGTGTGAGGTGGCAGCCCGAGGTGAGGTCAGGCCACTGATGGGCTCTCCTCCTCTCTGCAGCCATCTCAGCTTCTTTGCCTCCAAGCCCAGCCCCACAGCCATGATCCTCAACCTGTGGGAGGCACGGCATTTTCCCAACGGCAACCTCAGCCAGCTGGCAGCGGCAGTGGCCGGACTGGGCCAGCCAGACGCTGGCCTCTTCACGGTGTCAGAGGCCGAGTGCTGAGACCAGCCAGGCCCATAACGCCTACACTCTCACCAGCTTTGGCACCTGCCAGGGACAGAAGCCGGACAGGGGCCCTACCCCCCCGTACCAGGGAGAGCTGCTTGGACAGGCCCCCTCCCGGCCGAAGTTGTCCCTTAATGCTGGCCCTTCAGACCCTGCTCCAACTCCCATCCCTCCCTGGCCTGCCTGGCCAGCCTGGCCCAGCCACCTGCTCACACTATGCCTGGCCCCAGGGCCCAGGGTGGACAGTGCCTGGAGCCCAGGTTGGGCCCAGCCCATCTGTGTATGTGTGTGTGTGCGTGTGATGCTACCTCTCCTCCTGCCCCTCCCAGGGGCCCGCATACACATGGGCACACGTGTACACGCTAGGCTCAGAATGAGGCCCCTGGGGCTCCTGCCTGAGCTGGGCCTTATGCAAACATTTCTGTGCCTGCCGGGTAGGGGCACGCCTGAGGGGCCTGGCTCCATGCCTGCCGGACTGAGGACCCCAGCCAGACGGGCTGGCCCCTGGATTCAGGCACACAACCACCACACGGGCATGTGCCCATGCATGCCTTGTGTGCCCATCTCACATGCACCCCTTCCTGGGTCACACAGACCCCACCACCACACGCATCTCATGCTGTACACCCAGAGGTCGCTCACGTTTCACGCCTGGTGTCGGTACACATCTGCCTCACATGCTGCCCTTCTCCCACCCACCCAGGGACACCTGACGGCTCCTCCCCGACCCTTCCCCTGATCCCAGCCTCGAGGTGCCCTGCCCGGCGGGGCGTGTGAATATGCAATGGGAGTCCCGGGCTGTACAACGGCGAGTGTGTGTGCTGTGGCATGCCCGTTCCTAGGGCTGGCCGGTGCCCCCATGTGGGGCCTGTCGTGTGAAGCTTGTGTCCTGACTCTGTCTTAAGTGCATTCATGCACTTACACTTGGCCTTATGTACACAGCCTTGCCCGGCCGCCGGGGCGCATAGGGATTTTAGCGGACGTGAATGTAAATAAATTATATATATATATTGCTAACCCATGTGCTACCTCTCTTGGGAAAAGCTATCGGGGAGGGTAGATGGCCACAGAGGTATCATACATGGACTATTCTGAGAGTCCCTGGTGGCTGGTCTGGCTTGAAGACGGGCTAGGTCCAGGCCCTGGTCTGGCAAGACTAGGGCTGAGATCCCAGGGTTCCTGTGGATTTCTTCAGACACGGGTCTTCTGAGCAAGGCGACAGGCAACAGCAGTGACCAAAGCTGCACCTTTGCCAGATCCATCCTCTGACTGCAGGAAAGTGACTTTACAGCGAGGGGCCAGTTCCCGTACTGTGGCTGCTACCAGGCTGGAGAAGCTGTGAAGAGAAAGAGCTGAGATGAGCCCGAGGCCAGCCCAGCCCCGCAGCCATGCTTCCCTGCCTGGCTCATGCACCCAAACTCACTGGGGATGCAGCTTGTAGAGGGTCCCATCCACCCCCACGGAGATTGTCAATTCCTCCAGGCCACGGTTCTCCCGGATCTTCTCCACCACGGCAGCTACACCTGCCCCACAGAGTTGAGCAGCTCTCCGGGACACAGCCTGGCACACCTCTAGGACCATCAGGGCATCGTCTGAGGTCAGGGGAAGCCCCAGATCCTCCAGGATGGCTCGGACCTGTCGCAGAGCCAGGCTGTCGCTGGGGGACAGAAAGGAATAAAGCACAGAGGTGGGATCCTGCATTAGCTCCCCCTCTCTCAAGATTTTTCCCACCTCATCCTCCAGAGAGGACCCAACCATCACCAGCAGGCAGCATTCCCCCACAGTGGATGGATAGACTCCTTTGGGGAGTAGGAAGCCAATGCTGGCCTTGGGTACCTTTCAATCTCAGAGAGAAACTTGGTCTTGAAGATGTCCCTGGTCTGAAGGCACTGGGTCTGCTGGCCTCGGAAGAGAACTCCAAGGCTGGTCAAATGCAAGAGGATGTGGCGGACAATCTCCCCCAGGTACATACCACTGATCATCTTCTCAAATCTGCATGAACATGTGTGTGTCTGCCTGGGGCAGGAGGGCCTGGCAGCTCCTGTCCCCAGAGCCTGCCACTGCCAGCCATCACTGCCCAGGCCCAGCCCGCACCTCTGCTTGCCAGGATTGATGGATGCCTGGTCCACACTCTCATCAAAGCAGGTGCTGAGCATGCCCAGTGAGCCATCATCCCCAAAGGCTCCCCACTCCATGTTGATGCACATTTGGCCTGACTCGTCGGCCATGTCCACCACATTTGGGAGCTCTTCCATGTAGCAGGCATTGGTTCCAGTTCCTGCAGAGAAGCCAGATGGGGTGGAAAACACTTTTTAATGCAGACAAAACCCCTCTGAGCCCTTCCCACACCAAAATGACAAAATTCGTGCTCCCTCCCTACTTCTCCATCTTCCCACATTCAAAACCTGTCCTAGTCCTCTTCCTTCCTTCCTGACATCCATAGTGCAGATCCTGTCTGCACCAAGCACTTTGGGCCTCCACTACCTCCCCTACCAGTACCACGATCAGGGCATCTGCCATGCTGCCCAAAAGGGCCCCTGCAAGGTCCATCAGTCACATTATTCCCCTGGGAGATGTGATGGCCCACTGCATCAGCTGGTAAGAGGCTAGAGAGCTCCCTAGTCTTGGCTTTCTAGACCTTCAGTCAACTAACTGGTACTGGGCCAGGCCAGGAACATACAGGGAAATCCAACATAAGGAACCCCACCATCTGGCCATAAGTTGGATAATGAATGGCCATCTCTGATGGACATCTACAGGCCCTAAGTAGAAGTACAAAAGGGCGGCATCATAGGAGTCCTGGAACTCAGGGTAGGTCTTGCTGCCTACAAGGTAAAGAAAAGCTACAGAGAGAAATCGATGTCTAAATTGGGCTTTGAAGCCAAGAGGCATGGAGAAGGAAAGGCATTCCAGGCAGGAGGCACAGTCTGGCCAAAGGCATTTCCCCTCTCTCCCTACATATTTCAATCCTGGGAAGATGGGCTTCTTGCCACCTGGAATTCCTCTATCCAGTAGATTATTCCCATGGCCACATGGATATACCTCTCCTGAGCGCCTGCCGGTGCCAGGCCCTGTGTTCAAGAAGCTCCAGTCCATGAGAAGCTGCTGTGTGTCTTGTACTCTAAGAGACTCTTAAGGAGCTTGGGGAGCCCTCCTTTCCTTCAAAACTTGCAAGTCCCACCTGTCTCAGGGCCCACTTCTTTCTGATCTTGGCCTTGTACCCACCCATGTGTAGAGTTAGAATCAGTTCTCTCTCACCCATGGGCTGTTCTATGCTCAACCCCACAGGATGGTCAATTCTGAAAATGCAGAATTTCCTTCGTTTATATGTGCTTTGATTCCAGCTGGCCTCAGTGTAGGTGCTTAATAAAGACATTGAATCTTAGACTGTCTGAAGGACCCATATAGCTCATGGGTCCCTCCCTCATGCTCCTTGCCAGTTCCAGAATTGAGTATGCAGTACAAGTCAGGCATTGGGCACACTTCCCCCCCCACCCTGTATTTCATCTTCACTATTATTAGAGGCACTATTATCTGCTTTATACAATAAGGAAACTGAGGGTCTAGTGACTTGCCCAAGGTCAAAAGGTAGAAGTGACAAAACTACTATTTTCACCCAAATCTATATGACTCCAAAGCAGAGATTCATGATAAATGAATCTGCCCATCTGATAAATATGGGCAAACTGAGGCTTAGAAATATTTAATGACTGTGTCAGTAACTGAGGTGGATGAAATACTCCAACTCCAGACTCCCAGCCATATACAGTATCCCAGGACCCCACTGGGTCAGACAGGAACAATTCTTCATCCCCAGGGCCAAGGGAACATCCAACCCAAGGAATCAACAGGAGGCAGCAAATTATCAAGCAGTAGGGGCACAAAAGGGCAGGACCCTCCTCACCGACAATGAGGCCTATCTCGCAACGGGGATCCTCATAGCCACAGGACATCATGGTCCCCACCGTGTCATTGACAATGGCAACAACATTCAGCTCCACTGCCTGCACACAAAAGGATGCTGCTAGTTGCTGGGCAACGCGGTCGTCACGGCAACCAGCACTGGACCCAGAGGTCTCTATTGCAGAGGACCCCCCTCTCAGAAAGCAAGAGACCCTTGCTCCCTTCAAGGCCTCCTGCAGCCCAAAGCACCCCTCGGGGCAGGCTCTTACCTGTCTGCGTTTGATGGCTTCCCGCAGCAGATGCACAACATCATGGCCCTCACAGTCTGATGCATTGAAACCCTTAGTCCAGTTTAGAAGGATGCCCTGAGGTGGGACCAAGAGGAAACGGGAAACTGGGGGTCCCTTCACTCTGCCTCCCCAAAGCCAGCATCCCAACAAAAGCTACAATTTCTGCTACAGTTTCCTTGACCACTTTGCCCTATGGTCAAAAGCCTTGACTTCTGCTCCCTCCCAACTCCCCAGGAGGATTTCAGTGTGAAAAAACCTATTAATAGTGATTTGACCTACATCTCTCATTATTAGTTCTAGAACTCACAGACAGTCTGAGGGTCTGGCCATTTTAAGACATTTGCCAGAAGGAATGGCCCTTTATAACTGAGTCAGGACTAAACAGAACTGGTAAAGTGAGTGCTGTAGGTGAGAAAGAGGACAGAGAAAGCTCAGAAGCTCAAATGCCAGCAGATCCCACCTTCTCTGAGAGAAATCAAAAGTCACTGGAAAGGAAGGAATACTCAGAGTTAGGGATGGAACTGTGTCAATGTCAGATTCACTCGTTTGTCCCAGTTATGGGTAAAGGACAAATGGAAAAGCGAGACACTCGGACAGGATGAGGGGGGCAAGACAGACACACTTTCATTGTGAGGAACTGGACTTAGATTAGTGACAGGGAATTGGACTGTACCTGAAGAGGTTTGTTCTTGTTAGCCCCCTCTGAGGGAGGGGCAGGAGGAGTGAGTAAGGCCAGTGCCATCAGGGGAAAATGACTACTCTGCCCAAAGAAGTAGGCAGGGCTGGGAATTTTTGGAGCAGATTCTATTATTTTGTTTTGTTTATATGAGATGGGGGTCTCACTATGTTGATCCCTAGGCTGGCCAGGAACTCCTGACTCAAGGGAGCCTCCCATCTCAGACTCTGGAGTAGCTGAATCTGCAGGCACATGCCACCACTCCCTGCTAGTGCAGTGGATTTCAGAAATAGTGAACAACATTTCTCCCCAGTCATATTGCCTTATGTCCCTTTCCCCACTCTACAGCAGTGAGACACCGTGTGCTCATTGTCTCAAAAACACAAACCAGAGAGTATGAGAGACTAGAGGGAGAAGCAGTTTGAGAGAGACCAAATGATGGGAAATAATAGTTTCCCTGCCCCAGACAAGATGGACCCCCTGTCTGGGGCAGTGGAGGCAGAGGGGAACTCCGACCCAGATTTTTGATGGTTTCCTGAGAAAGGTGTCATATGCTCCCCATCCTGAACTAAACTTGGATGGTGGCGGGTGGGGGAGAGACAGAAGGGATTTGAGTGACCTGAGAACAGAAGAGGCTTCAATCTTCATTCTCCAAGTAAAGCCTAGGGAAGTATTAAGATTCAAGAGAAGTCTGGGCATGGTGGCACAGGCCTGTAATCCCAGTGGCTTGGGAGGCTGAGGCAGGAGGACTGCGAGTTCAAAGCTAGCCTTAGCAACAGACTTAGTGAGGCTCTAAGCAACTTGGCAAGATCCTGTCTCTAAATAAAAAATTAAAAGGGCTGGGGATGTGACTCAATGGTTAAGTGCCCTTGGATTCAAATACCTGGTACAAAAAAAAAAAAAAAAAAAAAAGACTTAAGACAGAAATTGGCAGAAGGAGATTCCCAGAGAGTTGACTAACACTAAGTTTTAACTTCTCAAAAGAATGTGGGCTCCACACAAAGTAAAGTTCAGTTATAGAAATTAATCAAACTGTTCTGGGCATGGTGGCACATGCCTGTAATCCCAGTGGCTTAGGAGGCTGAGGCAGGAGGGTCGCGAGTTCAAAGCCAGCCTCAGCAAAAGCGAGATGCTAAGCAACTCAGTGAGACCTTGTCTCTAAATAAAATACAAAATAGGGCTGGGGATGTGGCTCAGTGGTGAAGTTCCCCTTAGTTCAATCCTCAGTACCATACAAAAAGATTAAAAAAAAAAAAAAGAAAGAAAGAAATGTATCAAACCATGTTTCTTACATGCCTGGGTTTATACCTGAGTCATACCTGCTTCTCACACCTTGCAAAGAATAATCAAAAGTAGCAAGCATGCTTAGCCTGGAGCTCAGCAGACCAGTCGAGAGATGGCAGCAGATTGTGCTGCTGTCGTACATGTGGAAGGACACACTGCAGTGTGTTCTGAGTGGGGATGCTGGGTCTAGACTTGTGCCTGTTACTCTGCCACCCCCCTCTAGCACCACCCCCACCCTACACACGGCTCTTTCCCTGGCTCATGCACACTCTATGACGGATGTACGGGTAGGAACCCCTTGGGGATCACTTTTCCTGGCCCTCACTCCCTTACCTGGTCCAGGCCAACCTGCTTGCATGGGAAGGAGAAAGTGAAACCCAGGGGGAGGCTCTGTCCACTCATGCCCTGCCTCTGCTGGAAGTCCACGATGCAGTCCACGATGTGGTCAAAGAGCTGCAGGGTGTGGCAGGTCAAGACATGGGCGCCAACCGTGCCCGCCCCCAACCCTCTGACGGGGCCTGCTGTGAGTACCTGCTGCCCAGAGCCCTGGGCCACACACTCAGGGATGGAGTAAACCTGGTTGATGATCTGCACACCTCCCTCTGTCAAACGCACCAGGAGGACCCGGAAGTTGGTGCCCCCCAGGTCCAAAGCCAGAAAGTCTCCTCGCTCTGTGGGACAGAGACACTCAGTACCAACACAGTGCTGGCTGCTCCAGCCCCAGCAGACTCTGTGACTCCCAGACCCACACTCAGGCCAGGTCCTCACCGCTGCCATCAGGTGTGGCTCGCACGTAAGTGGGTAGCATACGGAGAGAGGAAGCCTCCCCTCGGAGCCCCTTGGCCATGGCCTCCCGCATCTGCGCTTGCACGGCTTTCAGCTGCTCCAGGTTCAACCGGAAAGGTGCCAGGGTCTCCTCCAGCAGGCGCCGGTGGGCAGCCAAGCGGGCAGCCACAGCTGTCACCATTGCCACACCCCGGCCACCTCCATCCACAGAGGGGATAAAGGAGACATCACATTCCGGGACCAAGAGCATCACTGTCTCCTGCAAAATGCTGTGGAACCTACACAGACATACACCAGGTGCACCCAGCTTGATATCTGAGCCCTTTGCTGAAGCCCTGGGCCCTATAATTTTAAATCAACTCAATCCTAAATCAGTTCTGTGCACCAACAATACATCTAAGAGTCCCCAGTGACCCCCCTCCATGGCACAAGCAAAAAGAAACATTTTTTCTCTTGTTGGCTGTCTCCTGGCCTCCCACAGCCCAATCTGGCCTTCACTCTGCTTAGGTGCATTCATATCCACTGGCTTACACATGTGATCCCAGGTGCCCTCTGGGTGTCTTATCATAAATACACGCATGTTCAGGCTATGTGTCCATATTCTCACAGTACCTGAGGTGCTGCTCAAACACTTGACCTCCTGTGGCCACAGCAACCTGGAGGGTCTGCTGCTCCCGGGTGTGCTGCAGGCGGGACAGGACTGCAGCCAGGGCCGCCGCACAAAGCTGGGCAGCCCGCGTGCACACGGCCGCGCACACACGCTGCACAAGCTCAGCATCTGAAGCCTCCAGGCTCAGACCCAGGTCCTGCAGGATTGTGTAGACACGGGCTGCCCCAGTGGAGGGGCTGGGGCAGGTAGACAGGATAATTGTTTGGGGCTCAGGCAGCCCAGTAGCTCCCCATCCCACAAAATCCCCATGGCCACCTTCTGTTTCCCAACCTGAGAATCCCCTTGCCTGAGCTGCCAGCCTCCCCCACTTACTCCTCCATCTCAGCCACATGCTCCAGACGGATGCTGCCTTGGCTCAGCAAAGCAGGAGAGGTACAGCCACCAAAGAGGACGCCACGACGGGCCAAGTGGGCCAGCACCAGTCGCACCAGCTCACCCAGGTATAAGCCCCCAATCATCTTTTCAAACCTGCAAGTGGAAAGGGTAGCTGGACAGCCCTGCTGAAGCCCTCAACCTACCTGGCTCCACCTCCAAAAGCCCCCAAAGAGGAGTCACTTTCTATACCGAAACCCCCAACTGGAGACTCCCAACTGGAACCTCCCAGAGGACAGAGCATGTTGCCCCCTCTGACTTAAGGTAAGTTCACGGGCCTCCTGGAGGCACAGCAGGATCTAAAGAAGGCAAGGCACACCTGACTCAGCTATTCTGAACCCCCAACATCAGCCATCTATCAGGGCTGATGAGAGTCAGGAATAAAGGAGTGTCCAGGGTTGAAAACTCTGGGTTCTAGAACCTTGAGGCCTTTCTTCTTTGAACCTTGCCAGGATCCCCCAGGGTGCAACTGGGAACCTTCAGAGTAAGAGGAAGGAGTGGTAAGGGCCTGAGTGTAGGGATAGCAGAAGAGGTGAGTCAGAGCAGTGATAAGGCCTAGACCAGGGTCAGGACCCCCTGCTAGGTCACCTCTGGGCACCAGGATTCAGGGACTCCTGATCCAAGGCATGGTCGAAGGTGGTCATCACTGGCCCCAGGGCCCCATGATCGTTGAAGGATCCCCATTCAATGCTGACGCAGGTGCGGCCCCGGTCCTCATCCAATACGGCCACATGCCTCGCCTCCTCCATGTAACATGCATTGGTGCCAGTGTCTGGCAGAGATAGCTCCATCAGGTCCTGCCCGCCAGGCAGCCACACCCACCACCCCTCATCTAAAAAGGTCTGTGACTCACCTACGATGAGCCCAATCTCACATGGACGGGTTCCTGGCTCACAGCCCATCATGGTGCCCACTGTGTCGTTCACCACAGCAACCACGTCAATGCTGTAGGCCTGGGCAGTGGACAGGGCAGAGTTGGGACTGGCCTGATAGCCAGAGTGGGATCCCTAGGGCAGGGCTTTGATGGAGACATCCAAAGTCCATGAAACGCAAGTGTTTGCATTCCCAAACACAACATCCAGGGCCCCTATAAAAGGTTTTCTTCCCATCCCATCTTCAGCTCCTCCCTTCCCCAAATCAGGCCTCAAGGTCATGGGTTCCCACCTTCAGACACCACATCCAGAGCTCCTCAAGATGACGGTCTCAAGACTGAGCCCTTCTTAGGGTTGCTCTCCTCACCTGCATCCTGGCCTAGCTCCCCAGGCCCTAGTTACTGCTTGCTCTAACACTTTGGCCTCTGCCCACCTTTGAACTAGATCCTCCTCCCCAGCCTCACCATAAACACTAGGCAAATTTTTCCTTCAAGTGCCTGCTCCCTCTGCAGTCAGAACACAGAGACAATCTTTTATTAGAATGTGACACAGGTGGACTGTAAGAACCTTGAGGACATAATCACAGTTTTTATTTTTTGTCCAGTACCACCACCAGGGCACTGAACATTTCCTTAGCCCAAGTTACCTTGCCTATACAATGGGAATGGTGGCAACCAGGGTTAAACCAGATAAAAGCAGTGAGCAGGAAAGAAAGGCAGGACCTTTCTGAAGCACAGGCACAGCCCATAGATGCAAGCCTAGGCCAGCCAGGGCCGCCATCCCATCACCTCTATTTCCACTCACCCCCTGCCTCTGAATGGCATCTCTCAGCAACTGGACCACATCCTGGCCTTCTACACCGCTGCACCTAAAACCTTTAGTCCAGGAAATGAGGGTGCTCTGGGAGGCAGAGAAGTGGAATCAATCCTCTAGTGGCTTTCATGATGCTACAGCCCCTCTCCACACACCATTCCCAGGCCTGCTCCACCTCACCTTGTCCAGGCCTGTTTGGTGGCAAGGGAAGGAGAAGCTGAACCCAAGCTGCAGGCCCCGATTTCCCACGGGGTGTGCATCCAGGAACTCAGACAAGCAGCAGGCGGCAAAGTCAAAGAGCTGTGAGACAAGGAGTCAGGGCACTTAGCTCTGCCCACCTGAGCCCCAGCCACCCAACCGGGCCCAGGTCCTAAAGGCTGGCATTGATACTCACTTGCTGGCCAGTGCCCAGTACCACCTCTTCAGGAATCATGAACTCCTGGCTCCTGGGCTCCACCCTATGCCCCTCGATGCCCGTCAGAGTCACCCACAAGACTCGCAGTGAGGCCCCTGTGGCCCCTAGCTCCAGCACCAGAAAGTCTCCTTGTTCTAGGGGGCAAGCAGGTCATAGAAAGCCATGTAGCCAGCAAGATAGGTGCCCTCTGCCTCCCAGAAAAATTCCCAAGGCCTGCAAAATCTGGATAAAGGGAACTTAGAGATGGAACACAGGGATAAGATCAGTATTCTCTTCCAAGCCTGGTCACTCATGTTAGTCTAATGCCACCCACCAGTGCCATGTGGGGTAGACCCCACATATGTGGGCAGCATCCGGACAGCAGGAGCAGGGCTGGCCTGTCCCTTCAATGCCTGCTCCATGGAATCCAGGAGGCTGGCTTGGATCTGCTGCAGCTGTGTCCTTGTCACCTTGAATTGCTGTAGACATTCCTGTACCTGGGGAGAAACAAGCCAACTTCTGGAAGGAAACCCTGTTGCACTGGCCAGATTCTCCAACAGGAGCAGAGGCCTGCCTTGCTCATCTCGCATGCGCCTTTCAGTCCTTCAGCTTCCCAAGGGGCTGGCTTGGACCCTGTCCCCAAACCCCTCTGAACCTTGTCTAGCACCCGCCCATCCTACTCCTTGCCTCTTCATACACTGACTCTTATGGCCTACACCCAGCTTCTGTGTCCTCAGAAAATTCTGCTTAGGAGAGAGAAACCACCCACCTCCTCCTGCTCCATGTCCTGGTGGTTTCCTCTCAGCTCTAACATCCTCTTCCCTGCCTGTCTACTCATTTGGATGCAGGGTTTGGAAAGACCTCCCTCTTGTCACTATGACTGATTGCCCTCTGGCCCCCCAGTATCCAGAGCAAAAGCCTATGAACAAGTGTTTGCCTTTCCTAACCCATTCTCATACTCTAGAGCCAGAACAAGCTCAGCACAGGAGAGTTTGGAGACCACAGAAGATGGTCTTCCCTTCATCAGTAATCCTTCCCAACATATCAACCAAGGCCAGCACTACTCTAAGCACCATACACCACATAACTAACCAAGTCCTGCTCTTGTAGAGCTCTGATTCCAGAATGAGAGACAGAAAATAAGTAAATAATAATATGATTGTGGTAGTTTAATAGTTTAGTGGCTATTAAGGGGGAGGGGAGCAGGATTGGAAGATCGAGAATGACTGGGGAGGAAAAGATCTCTTTAGATATGAATCCAGGAAGGCCTCCTTGAGGAGGAAACCTAAATGAAGGTTAGAACAAGCCATATGAAGATCTGAAGGATGAGCACAATGGGCTTTCTCTAGAGTTAGTGATGGATTTGGGGGAAGACCAGGAGTGGATTTGAGCCTGAAAGGAGGGCTAAGCAGGCAGGGGAAGGCAGAGGATGTGATACCCCAGGTTCCCACTCCTCCAAAAAGAAGAGCCCCAGGAGCCCCAGCTCTGTGTGCAAAAACCTCTGCTGGATTAATTTCTTGAGACTGGGAAACAGAGTTCATGAGGAAGAAAATATCCTAACTGGAGGGCTCCATGACATTAGTATGTGGCAGCTGCCAGCAACCACACATGCTTGGAAAGTTTACTCCTATGTTACAAATGAGGAAACTGAGGCTCAGAGAGGGCAAGTCATCTGCCTAGCCAGAGAAGGATATGAAGGAGCAGGGTGGATTGTGAACCCAGGTCACATGAACTATAGAGATGTTTCTATATCAATGTGAAGACTTGTAAAGACTAGCAACCACCCCTGAAAAGAATTTAAGGCAGGAAGAATACCCCAAACAAAAGAAAACTTAATCAGGGTCCTTGCCCTGCCCCTTTTCAGCCATGTAATCCTGGGAAAGGCACACTCTTTGTGAGCCTCACTCAACTCTTAGGAGAAATAGAAAATACAATATTCCTAAGTCCCCTGGTGTGGAGGACTATGTCTGTTCATGGCTCTCAGGGCCATGTCAAACAGGCTCTTGGGATTTGTTGATTGAATGGTTGTGACATGAGATAAATGGGAACAATGTTTGTGAAAGTGTAAAGTGCCATTCAAATGGGGGAGGAGACAACTGTGGAGTTATGGAGAAGTCAATGGCTTGGGCAGATTTATTTTTCTGCCTTTTCCTCCTGGGTACAATAAGGTTCAAGTGGAGAGACTAGGAGATGACCAAAGCCACAAGAAAGAACTTCTCTGGCACTCTGGTGGGGTGCACATCAGCCTGGAGAAACTTCTGGAGCCTCCCCTCCTATCCTATTCTTGGTTAGGAAGCAAGGAGCAAAGCATTAGATAGCCTGCGAAGTCCGTATGGCTTCCATGCTGGCTCCTTTAATTAACTCGCATGTTAGTGAGGAGCCATCACCTCACTTCTCTGAGCAAGTTACCTCCTCTATCAGGCAAGAACAAGAATAGTGCCCGCTTCTCAAAGAATGCTGTGAGGACAAGATTACAGATGGGCAGCAATGGAGCAGTGTCCAACACAAAAGAAATGCCTGGGGAATGTGGGTTCCCTTTCTTCAGAGCATGAGGTACAGCTAGCCTAGAGGGTCTGAATCTAGACCTTCTCTAGTTACAAAAAAAGACTTTGGGGAAGGGTCTGGGAAGGGTCTATGAGACAAGTAATTAACTTTTTCTCAACCTAAGGCTGTGGGCAGGGAGTCCAGGGTGAGACCTAGGTGCTGAGTAGGAGTCCAAAGCCACAGGACACTGGGTGTCCCTGTGAAGTTCCCCAAAGCCAAAGGGAATTACAGCTGCAGAGGCAGAGGGCAGATGTGGGATATGCATAGGAGGGAGGGGTGAAAAGGGAGTCGACGGCAGGTCCTAAAACAAGCCCTAGAGAGCAGTCATTGCTCATTCCTGCGACCCAGCTATGGGTTGGACACAGAGGAAATGTTTACAGCAGAGTCTAGGGTAAAAGTTGGACAGGAGAGGAGGGGGAACATGAAATGCAGTGAGGGGTGATGTCTTCACAGTTGGACAAGAAGCCTAGTGAGTAGATCTTAGGAGTCAGAAAACTTCAGAAACATGGGTGCCTCCGCTGTGCAGGTCCTTTATCTCCATGAGCTCATTTAACCATTCAGGAAATGGAGAACATTCAGCTTTATTCTCTTTCATTTTACTGATGAAGAAACAAACCAAGATATATGAAACAATTTACATAAGTGTTTCCGGCTCAAGGGTGTGGTAGGCAAGAGCTTATGAGTCTTGGTCAGATGGTGGGGAAAAAAAAGAGAAATTCACTTCTGAACAAACCTCGGGATACGGACTATGCCACATAATAACTTCCATGTTCAGTTCAGCACTACAATCAACCCTGGGTGTGAGGAGAGAGACATGTACAGGTGTGACTGGAGGAGTGGAAAGGGCTCAAGAATACAGCAATTTACAAGAAACTCCTGGGAGGGCTCATTTTGGATGTATGGACTCACTTGGGGTAGGGACGGTACCCATGTGGAAAGGTGGCAAAAACAATACTTCTGGAGCTGACACACCTCAGCTCAAGCTCCTGTCAGGCCTTAAACTCGAGTCATTTCACCTCTCTAAGCCTGTGAGCTAATCTTGCAGTTATTTGGAGCCTCAAAAGAAAGAGGTACTGGGTTGGAGAAAACAGCTTGGTAAACTGGAAAGAGGTCACACAGGTGTGATCTCCAGTCTTCCTGCTCTTCACATCCTTGGAATAAGCATGAAACAGGCCCCCAGCACTGAACTTACCAGCTCTGAGCTGTCTGAGGGCAGGGGTAACCCCTCCTGGGGACAGCCCAGGGCTCTTTCCCCAGGCTGCAACCCAGCAGGCCCAATGGAGTCCATGTGATTCCACAATGGGAGTGGGTCACCTACAGGAGAAAAGGGACAGCCAGGGTCAACTACATAATCTTTAGGCCCTAGGAGGCTGTAACTCAGACCTCCAACTCCCTTCCTTCTGAAAGGGACCAAGGAGGAGATTGTGGGCAGAATTCAGAAACTCTGATTATCAAAGATCCTTTAGCAATTAACCAGAAGGCAGTTAATTTCCAGAAGCATGTGTTAACAAGAGAGATTGGGAAGCTGATTTCATGTTCAATTGTCATTTGTTTATTCTGTCATTTATTTATATCCGGCGGCCTTCTGTGCAGGATGCTGGGGTGTAGATGAAGTAGATGCAGGCCCTATCCTCAGAGAACTCACAGCCTTACCAACAATCACAGCAGGGCTGGCACAGACTGTGGTATAGATGGACACATGTACTTAATGGTTGAACATGCTGCTATGATTGGAAGGTCAGGGATGTGCTTGAGGTCAAACGGTGTGAGAGACCAAAGATCTGCCAAAGAAGCAGCCAGGCTGGTCTGTGGATAGCCTTCAAGCCAGTCTAGGACGTGTGAATTTCATCTTGAAGGTGACAAGGAGACACAGAAAAGGGTCTGTACTTTGGAAACTGAATCTGTGCTTTAGAAAGCAGCTCCCCTGATGGTATGACTTTGGACAAGTCATTTATGACTTAGAATTTTGGCTGCATCATCTGTAAAGCAATAATATTTACCCTTGCAAGGCTGTTATGAACACAAAATGGAATAAAACCTGGGAAAATGCTTTGTGAAATGTAGGGTTACAGAACTGAGAAAACCCTGGACTGAGAGCCCAGGACCTGACTCTCCACGAGGACATGGCACCAGGTGTCCCAACATCAAGGCCACATTTTCTTTTTCTGTGAAATGGGGACTAACATGGAACCAAAATGTCAAAGTGCTATGTGGGGAAAATGAGACAATGAGAGCAGAAGATCCTTGCTTGGAGTGCACATCCAGATTTATTTAACCAAATCTGAAACCCTATGAGCCTCAATTTCCTCTTTGATACCATGGGAAAAAAACTATGTTCTTCTGAGGATTAAAGGAGTTCATGTACCAGTGATTCAGGTACCCTTCATGGTGGAGGAGAGGAGAAGCAGTGGAGGATCCAAGAGGGCCACAAGGCTTCTGTCCACTGAGCACTCTACCTCGCAACAGCAAAACTTCTGGAAACATAGTACCTTCCCACTACTGCAACTCCTTCTTACCTTCAAGCCCCATACTCCTATGAATTTGCCCTCTATGTGGTTAACTAAAACCTAATTTGACAAACCCAAACCCCTTCCCTCAGTGCATTTGCTGCTGTGTTCTCCCCTTCTTTGGCTCTAGCAGCCAGTCTCTCCTGGGTCTGCCTTTAAACAGTGGGGTTCCCAAGCCTCTGATCATGCATGCCTTTCTTCACAGTCCCTCTTTATCTCACTCATCCCCAAAGTTGAGTAAAACCTATGCAGGGATCCCAAAATCCCTGACCTGAGCCCAATCCTGTATGCCAGTGGTCTGTTAGATCTCACTACCTGGGTGCTGGAGAGACTCTTTAAGCTCAAAAACCAAAACTAATTTGTTTTCCTACTTTTCACCACTGAACTCCTGTCCTCCCCCTTGGCTGGAAGCATCAAAAGGCTTGCTCATCTACACAAACCATTTGGGTTGCTGGTATACATGCATTGCCACCTGTGTGTGCTTGATCTTGGGCTCTGGGAAAAGAGCTCTTTCAGTGTCCTCTCCTCCCTACCCCCACAACCACTGTCTGATTGTTCTAACAGCCTCTTA
Source organism: Ictidomys tridecemlineatus (assembly GCF_052094955.1). Lineage (NCBI taxonomy): Eukaryota > Metazoa > Chordata > Mammalia > Rodentia > Sciuridae > Ictidomys > Ictidomys tridecemlineatus. The sequence continues at coordinate 150,934,783 of NC_135477.1, read as the reverse complement.
AGTAATACTTCTGCTTCAAGTCTATTCATCTTCTTGCCCAACTTGCAGCACATCACCAGCAACTGTCATTTAAGGGAAGTTCTGTCTCAGAAAAGAAAGCAAATATTCACACTATGATGGCTTCCACTGCAGTAGGGAAAGTCCAGAATTCTTTATGGTGGCATTGCGAGCCTTTTACAAACCCTCAACCTAAATTTCCTCTTGCTTATTCTGCTCCAAAAACCAGCCACAAGGACTACAAGCTCCCTAACTCTTGCTTGACAGGCTTTGTTCAAATTGTTTCCCAAGTTTGGAGAGTTAAACCCTGCAATATCTGAGTCTGCATCTTCAATGCTAGCACATGTTTGGGCATAGGATGTGCTAACACAACTTTATAAAATTGGAAGCAGAAGAAGAGGTTTTTATTTGGTGAACCAGAAGTCAGTTTCTGACAAATCTCCCCCAAATCACATGTACCTACATTCAGTTTCCAAATCTCTCAAATGGGACTATAACATGTTCATTCTATAAATGTTATAATGTGTTTTAACAATAAAATGAGGTAACTGTGGCAATTAATTACCTTTAGAAAGGGTTGAAGGCTACACGACATTCTCAGTTAAAGGCCCATCTAGCTCAATCATTCACTCACTCATTCAACATTTATTCATCATATGCCAAACTATGAAATTTCCCCCCTTAACTCTAGTATTAAACTATCTCCTGTGGGGAAGGACAAGTCTCCTTCAATACTGTACCCCAGAACCAGCCCAGGGTCTGCAAATTTGAACCAAGGGCTTCTTGGCTTCCCTTAACTAAATCAGCTACATTGAGAGACCATTCCTTCTAAAAGGTAACTCAAGTGAGGGTGGGAGTGGCCCTCACCATTGAGACCAGTGGCTTAGACTTTTGAGCTTCTACTTACCTCTTGGTGTGGGCCAAGCAGAAGGGATGAGGATAATAGGGCTGGGAAGCAGCAAGCCAGAATCACAGGAAGCACTCACCTGGGAGATATAGCAGTTGATTACCCTCCTCAGGGCTAAGCTCTTTTCTCAATGTGAGGCACACAGTGACCTGGTCTGTGTTCAAAAGTGAAACTCAGGGTGACCCAAGTTATAATGTCCCCAAGCCCCGCCCTTTCCCTCAGCTACTGCTTACCAGACATCCACTAATTCAGGAAGGTCAACTTCCTTCCCAGTTTGCTCTAAGAGGAACCTAGGGTAGCTAGGGCTATGGTGTAAAGTAAAGTAAGATGACCACAGGATGCTGGAACTGTGAATGGACTCAAGGATCCTGTGACATCCCTACTGCAATGCTAGAAATTCTGCTCCTTTTATAAACACTTCGGAGTTTTGAGGTGGTAGCACATCCCTGGAAAGGAGTGGGAGCTTAGCCTGGGAAATATGCAGTGTAACAAACAGCTTTAAAAAATGTGGTAAGAGGCAATGTAGAAACACAAGAGGAAGGGACTGACAGTGAATGAGTGCTAGGCAGGCTGTGGAAGCCAAGTCTTGAAGAAAGAACAGTGTGCTGGCAGAGGGGGTCCTTTCACAGAGGAGCGCATACCTGCAATCACAGGTCACATACACACAGGTGCCTTCATGGAACTGTGTGCAGCTCCCAGGGCCTACAGGGGATATATGGTGGGAGAAGAGGTGACAGCCAGCCTGAGGAATCTAGCCTTTGTCTTAAATGGGGAGAGTAGGCTCACACCATGCATCTTTTTATTGGAAGGAGAAGCAAAGTCTAAGGCTTCTAAGGCTGCTGGCCACCAAGCTGTTTTTCCGTTGAACTAGTCCTGAATGCACAGAACCCTGGGGCACCACTGTAGGAGACTAAGCACACTGCAACAATCTGTGTTTCAGGAAAATTGGTGGACACTTTACCACTACCTCATCAGCAGTTCCCTACCGTATAGGACAAGGCTTCCACATGACACTAGATGAACACCAGGGACAGTGACTTTTCTATCAGCTTTTACACAATTAGGTCTGGAAGCATGGCAGACATCAGCCCTGCTGTAGTACACTGTGTACCAACCAGGCTCTGAAAGGCAATGGAAGTGGAGGATGCACTGGGGAAGGCAGAGTGGCTGTCACCCACAAAAACAGCATTCTTCCTAGCCTGAGCTTCCCATTTCTCAACTTAGTTTAGTTGAATGCAAAAAGCTCTAGCTGTGATTTATGCTGACAACAGCATTTGTACCTCTTCCCCCTGCTGTATTGGGAGATTAAACCCAGGGCCTAACATTTGCACTCTTGAGCCAGGGTAAGGACACACATGACAAGCATTACCAGAACTCTTGCCAGTGTTTCTTAAAGTGCCGTGCTCATTTCACCAGGCAGTGGGTGTCCTGATCTCTAGTTGTAGTGCCAAGGAAAGTCTTTGGGTCAGTCAGTAGAGGGATGCTGTGAGCATCTGGGACAGCCCTGGCAGTAGCAGAGGCAAAGCAGATGCAATACTCGGGCAGATACCAGATGGTCACTGACCAGCAAGGAGAAGGACAAATCCAGACAAGCTGCCCTCATAGTCCCTTAGTGTAATCTTAACCACCAAGAAGTAACTGCGGAACAGGGATAGAGTACAGCTGCTGGGCTGAAAGGCTAGGCACCCCCTGCTCTGAGCTTACTGCCCTCCACCCTCAGTGCCTGCAGCCAGGGACACAGGCCCTCATAGGCTCCCCAGTATGGATGCCCTTTATACTCTGAATGTACCTTACAACTCTCCCACAGGCATCAAGCTACTTCTTTTGTGCCTTTGTTCATGCCGATTTGTCCAGAATGACACCCCCTTTGGACTCTCACACCTTTTCACCTAATTTCCCCTCATCTGTTAAACTGCAGTTCAGACAGCAATGGTGGGAAGTTCTTCCTTGAGAGGCTCCTCCTGGCCCTAACCCCAGCTGGGAGCCTGCCCACCCATTCCCTATTATCTTGATTTTGCTAATTTCTTTGCATTTACAAGTTTATTAAAATCATCTATATATGTGTTCATTTTACCCACTGCACTATGGGCTCCCAGGTAATTTTCCTTATTTACCTTTGGAGCCTCAAGTTCTGGTTCTAGACCTGATACAGAATAGCTATCAGCTAATTTTTATTAAACAGGAGGGCCCTCCCATAACCTCAACAGTCCAGGGCTTTTAGAATGGGAAGGAAATAAACAACCACTTCCTGCCTTGCTGGTGCATATGGCACTTTCCACTTGGGTGTCCACATTTTCCTATCTACCAACCCTCCCGTCCGTTTTCTACCTCCCTTCTCTACCAAAGCTGCCCTGCCCCACAGGTGAGAATGAGCCCACCAAGCCTGAAATTTCCATGGAGTCATCGGCTGTGTGAGTCAAGTGGGAGGTCAGATGTAGGACAGTACAGGCAGTGTAAGTTCTGGTGTCAAAACAGACCTGTGTTCAAATCCCATCCCATTTACCAGCTATGTGATAAAAACTCTTTACTTTTCTGAAATTGTTTTCCATGTATAAAACGGGAGACTAATTTCTCCATAGGATTTGCTTTAGGTTGAGTCCCCCCAAGAAGTGGATGTAACTTGAGGGCAAAAACTTTATTTGGGAAGATCCAGAGCAGGGCCAGGACTAGGGTGATGCAAGTGAAATGTCTAGGATGCAGAAATGTAACAAGACCTCTCAAGTTCTAACCCTGCATTTACATGAAACTGTTACCTAGTCCTGGTCCTGACAGGAGAGTTGGAAGCAAGGTAGCAAGGGAAAGATGCCAACAGAGAAGGGTACATAATTAAGTCGTTGCTGGGAGGTACTGACACTCAATTCAACAGAAAGAAGAATAGAATACACCTTATTCCACCTGAGGGGTAAAGAAGACGGGGTATTTATCATTCAACTTTCATTTTCACTGGCTGAGAGCTACCCCAGGGCACTGCTCCCCTGGAACTTCTAGCATGTACCAACATAAGCCAAAAGAAGTCCTCAGGCAGGGCATCATAGGTACTTCCAAAAGAGCCCTGTGGGAATGCAGTAGAAGGGTGAATGCCCAAGGGAAGTGGGCCAGGCACAACATCTTTTGGAGGGCTGTTGTAAGGATGAAATAACACAGCTACAATGCCTGACACAGAGCAATCTCTGTCTTTCTCCCAATTTATGGCAATAGCTTGTGAAGCTCATGAAGCTTCCCAGCTTTCCATGAGTTGGCAACACCAGCATTATAGCCGCTTCCTGTCTTTCAGAAGAACCACCCAGGGTCCCCAGGAGAGCTCCAAATGTACAGGAACCAAGCTTTCTGTGGCAGGCTGGTGGTTGATGGGGCTATAGTAGATCCTCTGAGTGAGTGCTCAGTCCTCAGAAATATCTCCTCTTGCATCTGCACTCTACCTTTCTCTGGTCCTTCCACCCCTCACTGCAACACTACTTATGACACACAAGACTTATGTCAAATTAGTAACAACTGCTGCCACTAACTCCCTATCTTCTATGTGACAGACATTGTGGTACAACTTTTATATACATTATATTAATCCTTAGAAATATGTAAGCATAATTTTTCTTATTTTGTGGGCAAAGAAAACTAAGTACAGAGAGGCTGGGTAACTTGTATCAGAAGCAGAGAGCAGACTTGGTTTGGTTTGACACACTTTCTACTTTGTCTCTTGTACCTTTTTCACTAATCCTCCCCCTGTAAGACCATAGCACAGGGAAGGAAAAAAAAAAAAAAAGCAGCAGCAGCCCTTATTGAAGATAGCTGGGGTAGGTGTGTTTGAGGTGGGGGACAGTGATTGTTCTTCCCTTCATTCTCCATTAACTAATAAATAAGCCTTTGGTTTCTGGTCTGGCTAATCCATACCCTCGTGCCACTGAACCAAGTTCTATGGCAACTGCTCATATTTAAGTTAAATAATTTACCTTTGAGAAACAGCTCTTTCCCTTTTCTTCAGGCAGAGAGAGAAACACGGTCCCCTGTTTACAGAGCTCTACCTCCAATAAAGTGCCATTTAATGAGAAAGATGATGAGCAAGGGTTAAGCAGTTGGGACTTAACTGATAAACTACTTTTCCTTAGAAGGAAAATAATGAATACTAGAGTCAAAATAAAGCATTCTTTAGAACTGAAGAGTAGCAGCACCACAGTTTTACTGACATGAACAAAGAGTGGCTTTATTTGTTCCTCTGAGCCTTTGTTTCCTCATCTGAAAATGGGTTATAATATCTATTTCATAGGGTTGCTATGAGGATTAAATGTAATGAAGGTACATTCATTACCTGGTCTATGGTAACTGCTCAAAAAAAATAGCTATTACATACGTGATATAGCTGCAATGTCAGTACCATCCAACAACAAGACATCATCTATGGATGGCAGTGAGCAGCCTGCCTTTTAACTGAAGGAGCTCGTGTGCAAATGTCCCTAGAGCAGGATACAGTGTCTTAACGTCTGTGCTGATTCTTACATTCTAGCTACCTTCCCCAGGCTAACTAATTTTAATTAAAATAAAGGAAATGGTAACGTGGGATACAATAAATCAGAAGAGTCTGCATTGTGTGCCCATTTATCATGACGCAAGATCTCTTCCTGGTCAACAGCTACCTCCTACAATCTCTCAAGCCATCTTCAAAGCAGCTGGGGCCAAAGCTAGCTTTCTTAAGATACCTGTTTGTTCATCTCCCTCAGGTAGCTACCTCTACCATTTCACAACCTCTCATTTTGGAGTCTGCTTATACACTGAGGACAGACCATATTTTGTTCTGCAGTGGAAGCTCCCAGGCAAAGTAATGGAAGAATATGCATTACCCCAGTAATGTTAGTGGAATAACAGTCACTATTGCTGCTATGACCTTTGACAGGAAGAAAAACCAATATTATTTTGAACATATGACTATGCCTGGCATCTCTACCAGTTAATCTATTTTGAAAAAATAATCACATAGGAACTAATACCAGACTGCATACCTAAAAAATCCTAGGGAAAATGGCAGGGCACTTCTCTCAAATATTCTATGCTCTAAGAATTTTTTTTTGCAGGGCGGCTGGGGTCTGGGGATTAAACTCAGGGGCACTTAACCATTGAGCCATATCCCCAACCCTTTTTTTTTTTTTTAAATTTTGAGACAGGGTCTTGCTAAGTTACTTAGGGCCTCACTAAGTTGCTGAGGCTGGCTTTGAACTTATAATCCTCCTGCCTCAGGCTCCCAAGCCTTTTGGATTTCAGGCATGCACCACCATGCCCAGTTTTGGGCTGAGAATTATTAACTGGGGGAGGACAAAAAGAAGCGGCAGGTCACTGAATCAAAGGGAAAGCAGAATAACTCTGGTGTCAGAAACAATAATGGTAGTAACCACACAGTATTCAGAACTGTTCTATAAGTAGTTGTAAGTGGGATGTCAAAGATTACTAATGAAATCCATTCAGAAACACATAATTTATGACAACTACCTCCACAATTAAAATATCCTCACCCAAACCCCCCCAAAAAGGAAACTCTTCTCTATTGAAATAAGATTTCATACATAGATAAATATATTTAAACTTTCTTTTAACTATAAGTAAATTCAAACAGACTGTTATAAAACAGAATACTTTACACAGCTGTCTGTATAGATCATAGAAAACAAAAAACCAAGATGTTGAGTGAGTGGGTGCTGGTGGTGAAAACTGCAGGATCAAAATTTGCTAAACAATGAAATGGGGGCTACTATGGCTTAATGAACATGGCCCACCCTGATTACTAATGGTCTGTCAACCTTTGAACTCTAGAAATTCAAGATTTTCTCCTTCTTCCTCTGCCTGCTTTGGTCCGTGTCCGGCTAGCTGGTCGGACAGTAAGTTGCTTTTTGAAGTCCACTAAGCAATCTGTGGCTTCTGAAATGGAAACAAAAGACTTGATAGGAGATTCATTTAATCCAAGCTGTGTGAGGGAACTCTGCATCTCTCTGCTGCAGCCTGCCTCTTCCTCACCTGGTGAGGGCAACCTAGAAGGAAGGGGAAATTTTAAGTTCAATATACACCTACTGGACCCCAAATATGTGCTATGCACTATATGAGGGGCTTTTACATATAATAGTAGTACACATAATCTTTGTAACAATCCAACTAGTTAAGTACTATCATTGTACAGATAAGGAACTAGGTGAATCACATAACCTAAAAGCATTGAAAGAATGAGGATTCAGACTCAAATTCCCAAGCTGCCTGAAATCTAGGTCCAAAGGATCAGGGTTGGATGGGGATAGAGAAGTCAGGTGAGTAGGACCATAGCTTCTGCTCTATTTGTTTTAATACCGTAAGTGAAAGAAGCTATCCATGCCATTCTTAGCTCAGATGTATAGTTATTATAGACTTGAGAGAGACAAAGACAGAGACAGAGGCATCATACTACTTCCACAGTGATTTATATTTTCAACAGTTTGACTATCACACTCACAAAATCCAGGACCAGGCCTATACTTTTCAGAACTGCTGACAGCTACATTTCTGTGTATACCTCAACTCACCTGAAGGTTCCTATTTCTGAAGACTTGGTTTTTATCTCTGCATCTGTGATAGGAAAGAAAAAGTAATAATGTTGGTAATCATAACACTTGTCACTGATCTGGTATTTCCTGTATTCTAGGCGCTGTTTTTCATCAGGCCTATTCAAGTAGCTCAGACCCCCAATCCTCAGACCAAAGGAATGTGAGCATTAGTATCCAACAGGCTCAGCGGCAGAATTATCAAGGTGAACACTTTTCAATGAACCACCTCTGAATAAATCTACTTCAAATCTGGACTTGAGCAATAAGGAGTTGCCAAGGGAAATCTGCCACCTGCAGAGATTCACAACCTGGTGATCTGGAGGCAGCAGGATGTAGAGCTTGGAAAGGCTGCCTTTTTTATAGTCATCAGAAGGCACAACAGATTAGCTTGGAGGGAGTGAACTATTAGAACTACATGGTAACAAATCTTACCAAGCTTAAGCAAAAGCTCCTCTTTCATCTACATCTGATAAATTTGAACAATAGTGACTAATAGCAACAACAGTAATAATAGCAGCTAACATTTATTAAGAGCCTTATTTATGCCAGAGAATACAATCTATAAAGTTGGTATTACTAACATTCTGCAGTGCTCTTGACCAATACATTCTAATCTCCCTAAAAAAAAAAAGAAAGAGAAAGAGAAGGAGTTACTTCCTCCAATCCCCCAGAAGCATAAGTTGGGAGGCTAAGCTAAAGGTAATATATGAATGATGAACAAAACATCAAGAGGAAGCAGTAATGTCTGCATGTCTAGTTTTCCACACTAGTTTCTTTAGAAAGCTTACTCTGGTATTGTGTCATTCCCCTATGATTTGAACATGTTTCCCAGGCCTGCTATCAGGCCTTTTTAAAGCCTGAAATGAATCACATGAATAAGATGAGTTATCTCCTCATCTTCTTAGGGAGAGATAACCTAGACTGAGTCTCAAAGGTCAGCTGATCAGGCCAAAAATGCACTCACATAACTTCCAACATATAGTTAGGAGTTGACAGTGGCCCTGGAAGGCTTTAGACAGAAACTCAGAAAACTAATCCTAGGATTCTCACCTTCAGTCTTATGCTCAGAATGTTCCAAGAGACTGAGGAGTCTCCCTTCATTGTGGCCTTTTTCCTGTGACAGAGAGAAACAGATGAAAGGGTTACTTCGTGGAAGAGTCTAAAATATATGTGCCTTAGCCCAGATCACACCTATTTTCCAGAAAATAAGAGGTGTGGCAAACAGCGCTAGGGAAGTCTTTTGCTTTCTAATAAATGAGGGAAGACAAGAAAAAAAAGTAAACTCTAATACATAGAATACATCTCTATGTCAAGAATAGATTCTATTAGCAAGCCAAATCAGTCCACTAAAATCACATCAAAGAACACCTGCCTCAGACCTATGATAGATTTGGGGAGATTTAAAATAGAAAATAAGTTTCAAGGTAGCTTCTACAGGTAGCAATACCAAAAGAATAAAATGGCTCTTTGGTGTAAGTAAGCTCTCACCTATGAACCATAATTTCAAATCACCACATCAAAAAATTACCCATTCATAGAAAAATCCCCTTCTTCTTGCATGACAGAGAATGGCTTCCTCATTGTGAGTTCAAAGCCAGCCTCAGCAAAAGCAAGGTGCTAAGCAACTCAGTGAGACCCTGTTGCTAAATAAAATACAAAATAGGGCTAGGGAATGTGCTCAGTGGTTGAGTCCCCCTGAGCTGAATCCCTAGTATACCCCCCCAAAAATGTTTAGAACTATTGTCCCAATAGTTTCATTTCAGGAAATCTATTCTAAATAAATAATTGGTGGTACAAAGACAGACTAATATATTTAAATGCTTTATAATACAAAAGGATTATGAAAATATCTAAATGTCCAATGGTTAGGTGACCATATGTGATACAAACGTTAACAGTAATTGTTAAAAGTAGTTTAAAAATAAACCCAGAAAAATGTTTATACTACACACTGTTTTTTTTTAAGAGAAATAATTTTTTTCATATTTATTTATTTTTTTTAGTTTTCGGCGGACACATCTCTGTATGTGGTGCTGAGGATCGAACCTGGGCCGCACACATGCCAGGCGAGCGGGATACCGCTTGAGCCACACCCCCAGCCCCTACACATTGTTTTTATAGCCCCTACACATTGTTTTTATAAGTCCTAAAAAATTTATACTATTATATACTATATGATTATAAAGCATATATAATCCTATATGGAAGAGTCTAAAATATATGTGCCTTAGCCCAGATAACACCTATTTTTTATATATAGCATGCATGTGTGTGTGTGTATGTGTGTATATAAAATATTATGTATGATGTGTATATAAAGAGTGTATATGTACATGTAGTATATATATCTTGTGTATGTATAAAGAATGGAAGAAAATAAGCCAAAATATTTAAAAAGTTGCTATCTTTGAGTAGCAAATTATGGGTGATGACTTCTCCTGGTTTTTCATAATTCTATTGAACTTTCATTGTTTTCTATAATGAACATGTATTACTTTGGTTTTGGTTTTGTTGTTGTTGATGGTGGTGGTGCTAGGAATTGAATCTAGGGTTTTGTGCAAGCTAGGCAAACACTCTATCATTGAGCAACATCCCTAGTCCAAATTACCTTTTAAGTTAAAAAGTAATTTAAAAAAAGCAAAAATTCTATTTCAAGATAACAGGAAGGAAGGGGAGAGGGAACAGGAAGCCCAGAAAAGAACTATTATGGCCTCTTAAAATTAAGTAGGGTTAGGTAGACTTTCCCAAAACACTCCCCACATACCTTTGGATTCCTCAGCCACTTCCCTTTCAGAGTTGAACATGCTCTACCACTTCCTTCAAGTCCATTTCCTTGGTTACTCCTTGCAAGCTGGAGACAGGAATCTACATGATATTGATACTCTCCAAATGGGACCAGGGATTTACAAAGATAACACTTTTCAACCCTAGCCAATCAGAAGAGAGAGAAAAAGCAGTTTTAAGATTTGCATTTGCCTCTGGGCTCCTGGATATGTCTCAAATTGTGTTTTTACATCTTGAAGTTATTCGCTGAGGAGATACGTCAACCAATGAAGATTTGCTCAGCGGGATTACCAATAAAACTAACCCCATGCCAATCAAAAGGACTGAGTGATTAGCATTTTCCCTGGCTGTTTCTATGTATCCTGCTGTTGCAGCAGTGGGATGGTAATGAAATCAGCTCTTCTAACTATCTCAAACAATGCTGATTGCTCCTCCGACATAAAATATTCTGTCAAACTCTTCTGAAATTAAGTGTAATCGTTTTTTTTTTTTTCAAAGAGAAGTTAAAATTTTGACAGAAAAGGGAGTACCAAGAGCATTAAATCAAGATAACATTTTTACCAGGTGGATGAACTCAATCTGATTAGTAAATCTAGTCTGTCTATATGCTAACTTCCTTACTCTACAACCTGTAACATCAACTAGGAAGTTACTAAAACATGTGGGCTTGCCAGGGGCTTTTGCATAATTTCATATACATGGTTATTTTTGTCTTTTTAAAACAACATAGTTTGGAAAGAGAGAAGAAAGTATGCCCTTGAAGTAATGTTTATTGGATATCATTAAAACCGGAATTATTTGGGGCCAAAGAAAAAAAATCAATACATTAAGTACTTTCTCTGTCGTCAATACCTGTGGAAGGCCCTTGAAACATATTTCTCAATTAATTCTTCAGCACTATTAGAAAAGAACATTCTTCTCAAGGTCTTATATCTCATAATTACCAGAACGTACATACCTCTAACTTCATAAGAGCATTTTAGCTTAAGAAGCTGAAGAAAACTTTCTGGCACATGCTTAAATTTCTCTCTCTAGTCATTACTATTCAGTAACTACAGTAAAATATTAGCTCTATGGAAGAATTTCTCCAGAAGTCTTTAAACAAGTACTTAATTATCTGGAAGAATGCAAACAAATCTCTGCCTTATAAGAAACGCTAGACCAGTGTCCCTTTCAAGATTTATCAATTAATGCATTGATATATAAACACTGAAATTAATAAACTGAATTTATAAATTGATAATTAAGCATTTATTTGTCAATTATCCACTATATATGAGAGATAGCAGCACTGCAAAAGGAGTTGAAGTTTTAGAGACAGATAGGCTTTGCCATTTCTGGCCACATGATCCTAACCAATTAATTACATATATTTTCTATTCATTTCTTTATTTAAAAAAGAACAACTATACCTTTTCCACTATTATATAGTTACAAAATAAATAAAGCATCTAGAACAATGACTGGCACATAATATTTGGTGCCCAATAAACAGTTAATATTATTGCTGTTGCAGTCACATTTTATTGGATGTTAGGGACATAAATATAAATGAAAGCAAATATCTGCCTTCATCTCACACTAGCTGGGGACACAGAAATGTTTTTTTCAAAACTGCAATACAATCCTAAAGGAATATTACTAAAATAGAATTCCGAAGGATAAAATGATCAATTCTGCTCAAATGAATTAGGGAACACAGCTCTGAAATTTGGAGTCTAAAATTTTTATTTTTTAAATATTAAAGTTTCTAGGAAACTATCACCAAAGAAGACAATCTATAGAAAGGGAGAAAATAAGCTATACATGTAAAAAGGAGTTATTTAAAATAAGAATACATAGGAATTCAAAAACCTCAATATTAAAGAGTTGCATAACTTGATTAAAAATGGGGAATAAACCTATATAGACATTTCTCAAACAAAAACACACAAATAGCCAACAAGTAGATGAGAATATGCTCAACATCACTAATCATCAAGGAACTACAAATCAAAACCACAATGCAGTAGCACCTCACTCCAAAAGGCATGGCTATTATCAAAAAGACAAATGATAACAAGTGCTGGCAAGATTGTGGAAAAAAAGGAATCCTTGCTCACTGCTGGTGGGAATGTAAATTAATAAAGCTATTATGGAAAACAGCATGGAGGTTCCCCCAAAAATTAAAAAATAGAAATACTATATGATCCATATATATGTACACTATATACACTCCTGGGTATATATCCAAAGCCAGTGAAATCAGTATGTCAGAAAGACATCTGCATGCCCACCTTTGTGGAAATGGAAACAACCTAAGCATCCCTCAGTGGATGAATGGATGAAGAAAATGAAAAACTATTCAGCTATTAAAAAAAGATTGAAACCATGTCCTTTGTGACACCGTGGATGGAACTAGAGACCATCATAAGTGAAATAAGACAGGCACAGAAAGACAAGTAGTACATGATCTCACTCATATGTGGAATATAAAAACACTGATCTCACAGATGTTGAGAGCAGAAGAATGATTTCCAGAGAGTGGGACAGGAGGCAGGGATGGGATGAGGTTGATCAGTGTTAAACTAAGTTATAGTCAGTTACAGGAATAGGAAATTCTGGTGTGCTTTTGCACAGGAGGGTGACTATGGATAAAATACTGCTTTTAGTTCAATGTTTTCACTGTAAAAGAATGGTGACTGTTGGAGAAAATAGGTATGTTTGATTTGACTTACACGTTACATAGTACATACATGTATCAAAACACATGGGACAGCATAAATATGTATAATTTTTATGTTATTATTTAAAAAAATTTTTAGTTGCAGATCGACAGAATACCTCTATTTATTTTTATGTGGTACTGAGAATCAAACCCAGTGCCTCACACATGGTAGGTGAACACTCTACCACTGAGCCACAACCCCAGCCCCTATGTATTAGTTTTTAAAAATAAAGAAAAATAAAAAGAACCTGAAAAGCTCATTTTCTGCCTAGTGACTCACTGGTAATGTAGTGTTGATAACCTCTTTGTTTTCAGGAGGCAGCACCTATATACCTGATCCATTCCTTAGAATGAACTTTTTTTAGTCAAACTGCAACCCACAACCCAAGGAAGTCTATATTACCCAATCTTTTGCAACTCAACTTGTGTACTATTACGCAGCAAAATGTTCAATGCTTTCCCAAACCACCAAATACCAATTTACAAATTAAAAGAAAACAGAAACCTAAGAGCAATGTGGAAGTGGAGTGGGTGGCAGGATCATTTTTAGTGTACTGAAAAGGGATGCAGTTATGACTTATATTGACATAACATAGAAATAAGAAAAAGTCCAAGCATCCAAGCAATGAAGTGATTGGCAAGCCAAAGAAATACAGAGTAAGGAACTGGTCTCTTTATTTGGTCCAAGCAACGGCATGTTAAATAAGAGCTCTGTGAATGCAGCACACCTACTTACTTGTCAATATCTAGGGAAGCCTGTGCAGTTGTCCTGCTGTCACTCTTGTTCTTGGCCTCTCTTTGTCTCCGAGTCAACACTTTCACACAAGAAAAGGAAAAAAAAATGTTAGCTAGCAGTAGACTCTAAGTATAAAAAATAAAATATAAAGGAAGAAGCAAAGTTTAATAACCTAGTCTGGGGGAAGAAGTGCAATATTTGGGAAGCCTCAACCTTTCTAGCACTGAGAATAATACCCATAACATGTACCAAAACCACCAGCCACAAGACATTCCCCTAACTATTTGCTAAACCCATGAGGACCTGAGATTTAGTTCACTCCAAGAAAGGTTTCTGTGTATTACACCACCTTGAAGCAATCAAGGGAAGGATCTACACTTTCCCAGCCACAATTCCCAACCACTCTTCAATGAGGTATACTATGAAATACAGTAATGACAGCTACAGCTGAGTACCTACTATAATCTCCAATCTTTACAAAATGTTTCATTTATAAACAAGGAAACTGCTCCTTAGAACAGTTAATACAACCAGTCCTTTCCAGTGTACCTGGACCACGTCCCACTTCCAATGAGTATAGATGGTTTTAGCTCAGATGATGTACAAATATTTTGTCTTACATCAAAAGATATGTTTATAAAACCATAGACCCTTAAGGAACCTTGGAAATTATTTAATTAAGTGTTTTGCAGTTTAATTCTTTGCCAACAAGAAAAACAATGATCAGTTCACTCAAACCCTGCCTTCTTTTCTTTTAACATGTGAAATCCCTATAACAAAGAATTTATAAAAGTTACTAGTTCATGAAATAACTTACACTGTGAATTATTTATCTCGTTCATGGGTCAAACTTCTTCTGTGGGTCCAGATGGTAAATATTTTAGGTTCAACAGGCCATGTGGTCTCTATCACAACTATTTAACTCTGCATTGTAGCAGGAAGCATAAACAAATGGGTGGAGCTGTGTCAATCAAATTTTATTTACTATAACTGGTATTTGGCTGGATTTGGCCCACAGCTGGCCATAGTTTGCCTACCCTTTGAGTCCAACTTACTACACACTTTCTATAAACACCCCTCATAAGTAATCACATGATCTAGTCTTGACTGTAAGGGGAATGTACTTCTTCCTAGGGAAACTCATTCTACTGCTACATAGCAATCTGATGGAAACTACATTTACTGGGGAATATGAATAAATTTATTCACCTTTTCCATAAGTCAGCATTATAATGCAACCTAACAAGTCGTATTATAACCTTGGATTTACTTGCTTATCTTCCCCATTAAAATGTAGCCTCTTTTAAAGGAGAGACTACATCCATTCACTAGGCCAATCCCTATTAAGACCTAGATTTCAGACTTTTTTTTATATTTATTTTTTAGTTTTCGGTGGACACAACATCTTTATTTTTATGTGGGGCTGAGGATTGAACCCAGCACCCCACAGATGCCAGGCAAGTGTGCTACCGCTTGAGCCACATCCCCAGCCCCGAGTCCAGACTTTTTTGAGTGCCTCCATTAGTGCTAATTTTTAGTATGACCCTCCAGATTGCAGCCCTTTTTATTTTGAGACAGGGTCTCACTGAGTTGCTGAGGCTGGCCTCGAACTTGCAATCCTTCTGCCTCAGCCTCCCGAGCCACTGGAATTACAGGTGTGAGCCACCACACCTGGCTATCTTCATCCCTTTTTAAAGGTATAGAAACAAAGTGAGATGGTTGACTTTGTCAAACTTTCACAACTGGTAAACAATCAGTAAAACCAGATCTGACTCCTACATCCAAGCTTTTAACTTCCTACTTATATTCTTCAAGACAGATTGCAATTTGTCAGTTTTTCTCTACATGTATGACATTCTCAAACCGTCTCCAACACTCAACAGCCTGACCAATAAAAAGAAGAATAGAACCATGAGCTATTCTATATGGATTCATATTATACTAATATAGTCAAGACTCTTAACTGTTAGGCTTTACTGACAATCCTGGTATACTGAACTTAAAGGCAATTAAAATCCATCCCCTACCCTTCCAAATAATCTTCAAATTAAATGTTATCAACATAGTTCTCTTAATTCTATATCTAATGAAGTTGCTGAGTATTTTTATCCCCTTAAATACAGTACTGTATGTTTGTCCCTATTCTTTTCAACTGAATAGTCTGCTACGTTGAGATCATCTGCAGTTTTGACTGTCATTTGATGTCATATTCTCTTTTCCAGCTTTGTGTCATTTGCATATACAATAAGCATGATTTCTATACCTTTATCCATCACTAGGGAAAAAGAATACATCCAAGGACTGTGGCACGTTATCAGATAAGCCTGTCTTTTTCCCAATCCAACTTTCTTTTAAATGATAAATCAAGAAAATGTTTATTGCGAATCATCAATGTGCAAGTAATTTGGGAAGATATAGAAAATTTGAGGCAGGGTCCTTACTTTTAAGGAACTTGTAGCTTACTAAAGGAGACAGCACATGCACTCAAATAATTGTAACACAGGTGTAAAGAGGTATGCATAGTAAAACAACATCACACACATAAGCAACTTCATGAAAGATTCATCAAATGCCTTGCTAAATCAGTTCTCAAAGGTTGACACCTCAGACAGGCATGGTGGCACATGACTACAGTCCCAGAGACTCAGGAGGCTGAGGCAGGAGAATCACAAGTTTGGAGCCAGCCTCAAGAAACCTAGTGGGCCTTAAGCAACTTAGTGAGACCCTGCTTTAAAAAAAAAAGGCGGGGTTTGGCAGGGAAGCTTGGGGAAGCAGCTAGCACCCCCCCCCCAAAAAAGTTGGCAATCCACAATTACTGAATTTTTTTTAAAAAAAATATTTATTTTTTAGGTGTAGATGGGACACAACACAATGCCTTTATTTTTATGTGGTGCTGAGAATTGAACCTGGGTCCCTCCCGTGCTAGGCGAGCGCTCTACTGCTGAGCCACAATCCCAGCCCACTGAACCTTTTTTTTCCTCCTCCTCTTTCTATTTGTCCCCTCATCTTGACTACCATGTATTTTTCTAAGAACAAACAAATAAAAGAAACTTGAAAATCTCTCCACAGATAGGCCTGGAAAAAGAATTAACTGCTTACAGCACTTTATATATACCTCTATTAACTGAGCACATTTTTGTTCTAATTCATTTATATTGTCCTTCTCTCAGGCTGGGGTTGTGGCTCAGAGGTAGAGTGCTCACCTACCATGTGTGAGGCACCGGGTTTGATCCTCAGCACCACATAAAAATAAAATCAAGATATTATGTCCACCTATAACTAAAAAATAAATATTAAAAAAAATAATGTCCTTCTCTCTCCTATACCATGCAGTTTCTGAATACAGAGACTCTGAGGACTTTTGTTGTGTTGTTAATAAATCTGATCAGTATCCTCAGCAGAGTCTAATACAGAGTAGATGCTAATAAATATTTGCTCAATTACATTGTATCAACAGATTCTAGGGAAGAAAGAGCTAACTTTTACAAGGATCTATTCTGTGCTAGGGATTTCATAAACATAACTTTTAATCTTTACAACAATATATAATGATATATGCAAGGCATATATTATACATGATATATGCCTTGCATATATCATTATCTCTTTTATAGATAATGAAATAACAAATAATCTGATCAGGGTCAGAAAACTAGAAACAAAACAAAAAATGGCACAAGGAATGCAAAACAATTCTAATTAGTAGGAAGCATATATTCTTCTACAAGACGAGGCTGCATCTCCTGGGAAAGAAGAGGATAAAAGATAAGAGGAGAAAAAGTGATAAATAGTAGAAAAGAATTTGAGGGAAGACACTTGGCAGATGGCTGGGAACTATATGGCAATTCTATTATTCAATATTAGGATCAGAGTAGACTTGACCAGACCTTACAGGTACAGTTCTCCTTTGGGAACTCTGGCCCCTTCAAAGGAGCCTCTTGAAGGGAGATGACAGAGCCAATATTTTAAAGGGGTATGAACACAACCACAGGACAAGTTAGAAGAGGGTGGGTATCACTGAAAGCTGAGAGAGCTGCCTATAAATAAATACATAGCCATTAACAGCTGTTTCTATTACTGGACAGGAAATGCCCTAAGGAATTGCATTTAGGACTGTAGCTTGGCTCGGTTAAGATGCAAAGAAGCAGTACTGTTTACTGGCTTTGGAGTTCAAAAGGTGTCCAAATTGGGCCTCTACTAGTTGTGGGGTCTTAGGCAAGTTCCATAACCTCTTCATGTCAAGTTTCCTTGCTTTGAAAAATGAAATTTTAATAGCATAAACTCTCATGTGTTTTGTAAGGATCATATCAAATACTCCAAGTTGTAAGAGTATCTGGACCACAGAAACCCCTAAGCAAACATTGCTTGTTATTATCTGTTTATAGAATTTTCAGTATTCTTCAAGATTTATATTTTAGCCTTACCCAGAAACTTAAGCCAATGTTTAAAACCAACATCCACCAGCTGTCCAGCATTTAAGTCTTAAGTCTTAAGCGGTTTTCATACTAATTTATACAAACAAAATAGACAAATACACAGCTCAAGCATTACGGAATGATTATCAATACTATGTAAACATCAGCACATTTGTTCCCAAAATTCAAAGAAGATAAGCCATCAAAAATAAAAACATATGGCCTAGTACTATAAATAGTGAAGGAAATGACTCCTATGAGGAGAATAGAAATTGTATATATAGAGAAAGAAATATCTATCTATCTGGCAGAATGACAGTGATTAAAGTCTCCTCAGTTTTTCTCTCTTAACCTCAAAACCATGGGAAGCCATAAAGCTGTGTATATTCTTGCTAAGCCCACCCTTCCTAGGGAAGAATAGAAGTTCCCAGGATCAGACAAAGGAAGAGAGGCGGGGACTGGATTAGGAAAGACAGTAGAATGAATCAGATATAACTTTCCTATGTTCATATATAAATACACAACCAGTGAAACTCCATATCATGTACAACCATAAGAATGAACCTAACTTATTTCCATGTATGTATAATATGTCAAAATACACTCTACTTCATGTATATTTGAAAAGAAAAAGAAAAAAAAACAAAGGCCACCTTCCTCCGCCTAGCACAGAGGCTGTAGGACAGAAGGGGCACCATGGTGCTTTCCTCAAGGCTACCTGCCTCTCACAGGCGCTAAGAGACTAGTCCCAATAGGAAAGCTATTATAAGAATTAATTATCAACCACTTTGAGACTAGTGGCTACTTAAGTTTAAATATTAATTAGAATTAAGTATAATTTAGAATTGAACTCCTTAGTCCCATGAGCTACATTTCAAATGCTCAATAGCCACATGTGGCTACCATATTTGACACCCCAAGATATAGAGAATTTCTAGCACTGCAGAAAGTCCTAGTAGATAGTGCTTCTCCTTTAAGGGATATCCAGCACTAATTTGGTCTGCTTTAAATCTGTTTACCTAGGGCACTATAAGAAATCCAAGGGCTGGGGTTGTAGCTCAGTGGTGGAGCACATGTCTAGCATATGTGAGGCATTGGGTTTGATCCTCAGCAATACATAAAAATAAATAAATAAAATAAAGGTATTGTGTCCATCTATAACTAAAAATAATAGAAATCAATTCAGAGAAATCCAAGCTTTCTGTGGCATGCCTTCATCATCTGAATTCTCAGGCCTTGAATGGTTTCAGATGTTATCTGAAAGAATAGTTTAATTCTTCCTTTCAAATCTGATTGACTTTAGCCAGTTACAGTGGCGCACACCTGTGATCTCAGTGGCTCAGGAGATTGAGGCAGGAGGATCGAGAGTTCAAAGCCAGCCTCAGCAAAAGCAAGGAGCTAAGTAACTCAGTGAAATCCTGTCTCTAAATAAAATACAAAAAAGGGCTGGGGATGTGGCTCATTGGTTGAGTGTCTCTGAGTTCAGTCCCCAGTATCCCCTGCTCCTCCCCCAAAATCTGAGTGACTTACATTTCATTTCTTTCCTAATTGTCCTGGCTAGAATCTCCAGTGCCATGAAGAACACAAGTGGCAAGAGAGGAAATTTTTGTCTTGTTCCTGATCTTAGGGAAAGCTTTTAGTCTTTCACAATTAAGTATGGTGTTAGCTGTGGGTTTTTCATAGATGCCCTCTATAAAGTTAAGAAGTTCTTGTCTGTTTCTAGTTTGTTGAATAGTTTTTATCATGAAAATGTGTTGAATTTTGCCAAATAACTTTTCTGCATCCATTTAGATGATGACATGGTTTGTCCTTTGTCCTACCTTAACTAATATTAAACCAATCCCTATGACATTTTTTTGATGACAAAAAGGACTTGTGAGAATTTTCACATCATTCTACCACCAAAACTATTAACTTGACCCACCTGCATGGTGGGCCTACCCAGACCTAGGGTAGGCAGGTCCATCCTGCCACCGGCAGACCCCTGTCAGAGCACAGGCCCAGCCCAGATCTGCCTACACTGACCTGTGCTGGACCCAAGCCGAGGGAAGGTCTGAGTGCCCCCCTCACACACATAAGCCCAGGACTAACCCACTTCTATCTTGGGACACTGCAGATATCGCTATAGCCTTCCCCATGCAGTAGCCTCTACCTTTCGACAACAGACAGGGCCTAGAAGCAGCTGTATTTTGGAGAAGGCATCCCAAAGACAGTTTTAAGCACCCTTTCAGTCCCATCTCTGAAAGGCATTGCATCCACTGCTATCTTGAGATACCTCCACTATTGCTGTCACCCCCTTTAATTGTAGTAGCATACCACGAGGGATACCTGCAGGGTCTGGAAGCCCAACATCAAGGTGAGGTACAGATAATCTGCATGGATCCTACAAGATTATAGGGTAGAAACTATAATATCTCAGATCCACGCTGCAAGAAAGGGTGACACATAGACAACATGAAAAAACAAAGGAAAAAAAGTGCCCCAAACAAACTAGGATACTACAATAACAAAACCCATGGACAGCAAAGTTGATGAAATGTCAGAGAAGGAGTTCAGAATGTTCATAATTAAAATGATCTGTGAATTAAAGAATGACTTAAATGAGCACATACAGGCAAAAATTGATCACTCCAACAAAGAGATAAGAGAGCCTATAGGTAGCAACAGATTACTTCAAGAAAGAGATAGACTGAAAAAAAAATAATCAGAAATCCTTGAAATGAAGGAAACAATAAATCAAAAAACCCAATAGAAAGTATCACCAACAGACGAGATCACTTGGAAGACAGAACATCAGATAATGAAGACAAAATATACAACCTGGAAAATAAAGTTGACCACACAGTAAAGATAGTAAGAAACCATGAACAGAACATCCAAGAATTATGAGATACCATCAAAAGACCAAATCTAAGAGTTATTGGGATAGAGGAAGTCACAGAGTTTCAAACCAAAGGAATGCACAATCTCTTCAATGAGATATCAGAAAACTTCCCAAGCATGAAGAATGAATTGGAAAATCAAATACAAGAGGCTTACAAGACACCAAATGTACAAAATTACAACAGATCTACACCAATGCACATTATAATGAAAATGCCTAGCATACAGAATAAGGATAGAATCTTAAAGGTTGCAAGACAGAGGAATCAGATCACATATAGGAAAAGACCAAATTCAATTGTCTCAGCAGATTTTTCAACTCAGACCCTCAAAGCCAGGAAATCATGGAACAATATATATCAAGCTCTGAAAAGAAAATAGATGCCAACCATCTTATATCCAGCAAAATTAAGCTTTAGATTTGATGATGAAATAAAAACCTCCAATGATAAACAAAAGTTAAAAGAATTTAAAACTAGAAAGCTCACACTACAAAACATCCTCAGCAAAATATTCCATGAAGAGGAAATAAAAAACAATGATGAAAATCAGCACAGGGAGGTATTACACTAAGGGAAAAACTAATCAAAGGAGAAATCCAAGACAAATTAAATACACACACAAAAAAGAGCAAAAGTGGCTGGGAATACAAATCATGTCTCAATAATAACTTGAATGTTAATGGCCTAAACTCACCAATCTAAAGACAACAGACTAGGGCTGGGGTTGTGGCTCAGCAGTAGAGCGCTTGCCTAGCACGGACGAGACCTGGGTTCAGCACCACATAAAAATAAAGGCCTTGTGTTGTGTCCATCTACACCTAAAAAATAAATATTTAAAAAAAAGACATAGACTAGCAGATTGGATTAAAAAAAAAAAAAAGACCCAACAATATACTGCCTCTAAGAGACTCATCTCATAGGAAAAGACATCCACAGACTGAAGGTGAAAGGTTGGAAAAAATTATACCACTCACATCAACTACAGAAGCAAGCAGGGGTTTCCATCCTCATATCAAATAAAATAGACTTCAAGCTAAAGGGATACATACTGCTTAAGGGACCCATACACCAACAAGATATAACAATTATAAATATATATGCCCCCAACACAGAGCATCTACATTCATCAAACAAACTCTTCTCCAGTTCAAGAGTCAAAGAGACCACAACACAATAATTCTGGGTGACTTTAACACACCTCTTTCACCACTGGACAGATCTTCCAAACAAAATCTGAACAAAGAAACTATAGAACTCAATCAATAACTTAGACTTAACTGACATATATAGAATATTTCTTTTTTTCCCAGAGTTTTCTGTTCTTTCTTTCTTTCTTTTACAAAACCGACAGCTTTATTTCACATATATATTTAATTATTACATTCAGAGATATGAAAAAATGTGCTCTATATCTGTAATAAGGATTGTAATGCATTCCACTGTTGCCGTGTATTTTTTAAAAATAAATAAAATTTTAGAAAAAGTTAGATTTCTAGTCTCATATATAGAATATTTCATCCTTCAATGAGCATATACACATTCTCCTCAGCAGCACATAGATCCTTCTCTAAAACAGACCATATATTATGCCACAAAGCAACTCTTAGCAAATACAAAAAAGTAGAGATACTACCCTGCAATCTATCAAATCATAATGGAATGAAACTAGAAAACAATGATAAAAGTAAAAGCTACTCCAACACCTGGAGACTAAATAATATGCTATTGAATGAACAATTGGTTGCAAAAGACATCAAGGAGGAGAATAAAAAATTCTTAGAGGTAAATGAAAACAGATACAACATATCGAAATCCCTGGGACACTATGAAGGCAATACTAAGAGGAAAGTTTATTGCATGGAGTTCATTCTTTAAAAGAAGAAAAAGTCAAAAAATAAATGCCCTAACATTACATCTAAAAGCCCTCGAAAAAGAAGTACAAACCAACACCAAAATCAGTAGAAGATAGGAAATAATTAAAGTCAGAGCTGAAATCGATGAAATTAAAAGAAACAAAAAAATTGACAAAACAAAAAGTTGATTCTTTGAAAAAATAAATAAAATTGACAAACTCTTTAGCCATGCTAACAGAGAGAAGGAGAGAGAAAACTCAAATTACTAACATACATGATAGAAAAAGAAATATCACAATAGACACTACAGAAATACAGAAGATAATTATAAATTATTTTTAAAACTTGTACTCCAATAAAATAGAAAATATCAAAGGCATCAAAAAATTTCTAGAGTCATATGATTTGCCCAAATTGAATGAGGATGATATATACAATTTAAACAGATAAATTTCGAGTGATGAAACAGAAGATGCCATCAGAAGACTACCAACCAAGAAAAGCCCATGATCGGATGGATACACAACTGAGTTCTATAAGAACTTTAACGAAGAACTAATACCAATACTCCTCAAGTTATTTTGTGAAGTAGAAAAAGAGTAAGCACTTCCAAACTCATATTCTATGAGGCCAGTATCACCCTGATTACAAAACCAGGCAAAGAAACATCAAAGAAAGAAAACTTCAGACCAATATCTCTAATGAATATAGATGCAAAAATTCTCAATAAAATTCTGGCAAATCGAATACAGAAACATGTCAAAAAGATAGTGCCCCACGATCAAGTGAGGTTCACCCCAGGGATGCAAGGTTGGTTCAATATATGGAAATCAATAAATGTAACTCATCACATCAATAGACTTAAAGAATCATGATCATCTCAATAGATGCAGAAAAAGCACTAGACAAAATACAGTACTCCTTCATGTTCAAAACACTAGAAAAACTAGGAACAGGAACATATCTCAACATTGTAAACGCTGTCTATGCTAAACCCCAGGCCAACATCATTCTAAATGGAGACAGTGACAAATCAGTTACAAATCCTTTGAAAGGGAAATGAGGAAAACTACCCCATTTATAATAGCCTCAAAAACAAAAACCTGGGAAGCAACACTGAAAGAGGTAAAAGACCTCTACAACAAAAACTACAAAACGCTAAAGAAAGAAATTAAAGAAGACCTTAGAAGATGGAAAGATCTACCTTGTTCTTGGATAGGTAGAATAAATATTGTCAAAATGATTATACTACTGAAAGCATTATATAGATTTAATGCAATTCTAATTAAAATCCCAATGACATTCCTCATAGAAATAGAAAAAGAAGTCATGAAATTGATCTAGAAAAATAAGACATCCAGAATAGCTAAAGCAATCCTTGGCAAAAAGAGGTGGCATCTGTATACCAGACTGTAAACTATACTACAGAGCAACAGTAACAAAAACAGCATTGTATTAGCACCAAAATAGACTTGTAGACTAATGGTACAGAATAGAGGACACAGAGACAAACCCACATAACTACAGTTATCTTTTTTTTTTTTTGTAGTTGTAAATGGATAGAATGCCTTTATTTTATTTGTTTGTTTTTACATGTGCTGAGGATTGAGTCCAGTGCCTCACACTTGCTAAGCAAGTGCTCTGCCGCTGAGCTACAGCTCCAGCCCTACAGTTATCTTTTATTAGACAAAGACACCAAAAACATACATTGGAGAAAAGACAGCCTCTTCAACAAATGGTGCTGGGAAAACTGGAAATCCATATGCAACAAAATAAAATTAAACTCCTCTCTCTCACCATGCACAAAACTCAAAAGTGGATCAAGGACCTAGAAATTAAACCAGAGACACTGTGCCTAATAGAAGAAAAAGTAGGACCAAATCTCCATCATGTTGGATTGGGACCCAACTTCCTTAATATGACTCCTATAGTGCAAGAACTAAAATCAAGAATCAATAAATGGGATGGATTCAAATGAAAGTTTCTTCTCAGCAAAAGAAGCAATCAGTGAGGTGAAAAGAGAACCTACATTTTGGAAGCAAATTTTTACCACACGCACATCAGATAAAGCACTAATCTCTAGAATATATAAAGAACTCAAAGTTTTAACACCAAAAACACAAATAACCCAATCAATAAATGGGCCAAGGAACTGAACAGACACCTCTGAGAAGATGATATACAATCAACAAATATATGAAAAAATGTCAACATCTCTAGCAATTAGAGAAATGCAAATCAAAACTACTTCAAGATTTGAGCTGGGATTGTGGCTCAGCAGTATCGAGCACTTGCCTAGCACATGTGAGGCCCTGGGTTCAATCCTCAGCACCACATAACAATAAATAAATAAAATAAAAGTATTGTATCCAACTACAACTAAAAATATTTTTTAAATACTTTTTAGATGTTATGGACCTTTATTTTATTCATTTATTTGTATGTGGTGTTGAGAATCAAACCCAGGGCCTCACACATGCTAGGCAAGTGCTCTTACCATTGAGCCACAACCCCAGCCCCCTAAAAAATATTTTTTTAAAAAACTGCTCTAAGATTTCATCTCACTCCAGTCAGAATGGCAGCTATTAGGAATACAAACAACAATAAGTGTTGGCAAAGATGTGGGGGAAAAGGCACACTCATACATTGCTGGTGGGACTGTGAATTGGTACAGCCAATATGGAAAGCAGTATGGAGATCCTTAGAAACCTGGGAATGGAACCACCATTTGACCCAGCTATCCCACTCCTCGGTCTACCCAAAGGGCTTAAAAGCAGCATACTACAGGGACACAGCAACATCAATGTTTTTAGCAGCACAATTCACAATAGCTAAACTGTAGAATCAACCTAGATGCCCTTCAGTTGATGAATGGATAACGAAAAATGTGATATATATACACAATTGAATACTATTCAGCATTAAAAGAGAATAAAATCATGGTATTTGCAGGTAAATTGACAGAACTGGAGAATATAATGCCACATGAAGTTAGCCAATCCCAAGAAACCAAATGCTGAATGTTTTCTCTGATATAAGAATGCTGATTCAAAATGGGTGGATTAGAAAAATGCTAGAAAAAGCAAAGGGGAAGGAGGGGAGGGGGAATAGGGGTAGGAAAGACAGTGGAATAAGATGGGCATCATTACCCTAAGTACATGTATGAAGTACACAAATGGTGTGAATATACTTTGTATACAACCAGACATGAAAATTGTGCTCTATATGTGTAATATGAACTATAATGCATTCTGTGTCATACATAACAAATTAAGAGTAAAAAACTATTAACCTACCTGCATCTGTACCCATATACTTTGCCTATGTGCATATCTACCACAGTACCTCTCATACAACCTACTAATTACTACTTTACCTATTTATGTCCCCCAGCATCCTCTCTCTTTAATTACTTCAGTATTCAATTCTTGGCATTAAATTGGCACTTTATATAAATGTATACTTAATGAATCAATCTAACAAGGTAGTGTTTTATTCAGAAATTTGGTGTAGTATTTTTTCTTATTAAGAGCAACAGAATATTTTTATAACTTAGATGAAAATACCTCCAGAGTCCAATTCAAAGCATAAAGGCCCTAAGTGTGCCTCATTCCAATCAATAAATGAATTCTTATTCTCTCAGGTACCAGACTCAATAATCTTATTCTACTAGAGATAGCTTCTAAGTTAAAAAAAACAACAACATTCTATATGATTACATTGATAATTCCTAAACCTAAATTCTTACAACAACCCTTAAAAAGTAGGCATCACAATGTCCATTTTATAGATGTGCAAATAAATGCTCAGAGGCCTCAAGCCTGTAAATAAATGCCCTGGAATATTATTTGAAGTCTGTTAAGACTGCCAAACATCCTTTCTGCAGAAAAGCCACACATGGCCTCTTATACCTAACACAAGTTGTAGCTAGCAATTTCCTTTCAAATTTAGAGATGTGTTTGCTTTAAAAAAAAAACAAAAACAAAAAAAACCTTTTTTAAAATTTCTTACATTCATGACAATAGTGGAATGCATTACAATCATAATTATCTATTCACAACACCATTTTTCATAACTCTGTAAAGTATGTTCACTCCAAATTATGCCATTATACATGAGTTCTCTTATTATTATTATTATTTGCATTACAATTCTTAATATACCTTTATACCACAATTTATCATATCTCTAATTGTATATAAGGTATGTTGACACTTGATTGTTGAGTTCTTGACCTTAAGGTACAGTAATGCTATATTTAGCCCCTGCAACTGAAGAGTTAGCACAGTTTGCTAAACATCTTTCTGCATAAAGAATAAAGTATCCATAAAAAATAATTCTTAGTGATGCTCTCACATCAAAGAAAAACAGAAGAGTCCATACCAAGAAAAATCCTTGAAGCACACCACCCTATTAAGGTTACAAAAGTAAAAGTCTACAGTCATATATGTATCATATTTATATGTATAAATATTTATAAATGTTATATTTACAGCTCAATATTTTTCTTTAAGAGCTGGAAGTTTAGTTAGGGTATTTGACAATATATATCTAAATTTTTTAAATGATTCATATCTTCTGACCCATGAATTATTGTTAGGAATCTACTATGAGGCAATCATCCAAATTTAGATGAGACTAAAAACAAAGATGTTTTGTCAAAGCATTATTTATAACAATGAAAAACTTAAACAACCTAATGTTCAAAAGCAGAATTAAATACTTGTAAAAATACAAAATATATATTGAAAAAGAATATATCAAAATATTAATTTTGGGGAAGAGAGGCTGGTTTTAGTGTGATTATTTTTACCTTCATACTTTCCAATTATATTGCCATATTTTTCAATGAACATGTACCACTTTAATATTTTAATTATTTTTTAACTTAAAGCATTCTTTTTTTTTAAAAAATTTGTAGTTGTAGATGAACAGCATGCCTTTATTTGTTTAGTTTTTTATGTGATTCTAAGGATCAAACCCAGTGCTTCACACATGCTAGGCAAGTGCTCTGCCACTGAGCTACAGCCCCAGCCCTAATTTAAAGCATTCTTAAATTTAAAAAGAAAAAATATTTTCACATAATTGCAGAATCCCAATGAAATAATAAATTTCAGCAATGAGCAAAGCTGGTATGGAGCTTTCTAGTAGATGGATTTGGCTGACCTCATTGATCAATCTTAAAATCATATAAAGAAAGATAACTAGACAGGTCATGCCTCTCAATCTAATACTATATGAAGAGGTAACAAACAAAAAAAAATACACCTATGAAGCTCTCTTGTCAAAAAGAACAAAATTAAAATGAATCTAATCAAGCCTCAAATTTAATTGGTAGTTTCCAAAAAATAGTGTCTAAAACAGACAAACACGTTAAAGGTAGATCAGGGATATAACCAACAAAACACAGGAACATATTTCTAAAAAGCAAAAAGGCAGTACCTTTAACAAATAAAGCATAAAGGACAAGGTGGGGTGGTAATAAGTGAGGAAAGATACTAATGAGAGACATCAACCAAATGTAATATGTGAACCTTGTTTACATCCTGATTTGAACCAACCATTAAAAGAAATTATGAGCTTATTAGGGAAGGGAGGATTCTGACTGGTGTGACAATGGTACTAGTATTATAATGACAAAATACAACCCTGGTTGTATTTTTTAAATAATCCTTAGCTTTTTAAAAGGCATACTGAAATGTTTATAGAGGAAATGATGTGCTTGAAAACAGCTTCAAAATAATATATTTGGGTTAGGGGTGAGAGATGAGAGTGTACATGAAAAGAGATTGCACATATGATGCTAACTGTTGAAGTTGGAGATGGCTCATAGGGATTCATTACACTGTTAAAAAGATCAGTTCAAAAAAGTATCTATTAATTGTTAAAATCTAACTATGAAAAACAAAAAGAAAGAAAGGGATTGACATATTATGGGCTGATTTGAAAGTTAAGTCAGACTGACTCTATTCTGCTCAGACATCTCACCCTGTAGAAAATTGCTGCCCCCCTTATCTCATAAGCCCACTCGCATAGAAGCTGACACCCTTACTCACTTGCACCCTTACTACAATGTCTTTAAGTATATACTTATATAAGCTGTTTTGAGTATATACAAGAAGTGTGAATTCTTAGAATGTTCTGTTACTTGGTACTTTCCACTTTTTTATGACTTATAATTGTACTTGCCTTACCTATACCCTCCTTTGTTTTTTGGTTGTTTTTGTTGTTGTTGTTCTTAAAGTTTGATTCTTCACCTGCACCCTTTGTCTTGGGCTGCAGAACTGTCTGCTTTCTGCTCCCTTGGCCCTGGCCAGAATAAATCTTTTGTCTTTTCTTCAAAAAGTCCCAGAGTTTTATTTGGATTTTGGAATAGCACCTTAACATGCACACTGAACTGTAATAGTTACTTGTATAAGGTTAGATCATGAGTGAATTTTTTTTCCAACTAAATTTTCCCTAAAACGTGCCATAATAAATATTTATTACTTTTAAAAAGAAAAAATTAGGCAGGCATGGTGGCACATGCCTACAATCTCAGCAACTCAGGAGGCTGGGGCAGGAGGATCTCGAGTTCAAAGCCAGTCTCAGCAATGGTTAGGCACTAGGCAACTCAGTGAGACCGTCTCTAAATAAAATACAAAAAAAGGGCTGGGGATGTGGCTCAGTGGTTGAGTGACCCTGAGTTCAATCCCCAGTATACCCCCCCCCAAAAAAAGAATTGTATTAAATTTAAAAAATGAATTCATGACCCCATACTACATTAAAAAGAAATACTAAGCTAGGTAGAAGAGAAAGTTCGTCAGAAGAATATCAGCTAATCAATGCAGAAGAAATGGCAGAACCACAAAAATTATCACTTTCCACCATGATAATAATTTAAGAATCACCAATGGATATTAAAACCATGTTTTAGAATAGAATGTTCATAAAGCCTCAAAATATTAACCCAGAGATTTCAAAAAGAAAAAATACTTTCACGAAGAAAATCCAGTGAATGCCACTGTAAAGAGGGAATTAAATTTAACGACCCCATTAATGCAAAATGATAGTATCCTGAAAATACAAAAGACTATTTTCCTTCTGATTTCTTTAAAATACACAGGACTTTTACTTTTTGATTTTTTTTTTTTTTAGTTGTAGATGAACACAATATCGTTATTTATTTATTTATTTATTTATTTTATGTGGTGTTGAGGATGGAACCCAGTGTCTCATGCATTCGAGGCAAGCGCTCAACCACTGAGCTATTAGCAATGACATAGGATTTTTTTTTTTAAGTTACAGATGGACACAATATCTTTATTTTATATTTATGTTGTGCTGAGGATCGAACTCAGTGCCACATGTATGCAGGTGAGTACTCTACCTGTGAGCCACAATCCCAGTTGCCTACATAGGACTTTTAAAGCAAAAACTATAACATTGTTTCCTGGGATTTTTAAATACTACACTTTAAAGAATTGGCTCTAAAATTTACATGAAAATACAAAAGACTAGTATATCCACTGCAATTCTGAAAAAGAACAGAGAGCTTACGCTATCTGGTTTTTTACCAAGAAGCTACTGTAATCAAGATAACAGGAGTATGGCAGAAGGATAAACCAATAGATACATTAGATATGATAAAAAACCTGGAAATGAACTCCTTGATTTTCAACAAATGAGAAAGGGATTCCAATGACAGAGGAAAATCTTTTCAATGAACTGAATTGGAATAACCAACATATCCATATAGAAGAAATAAACCTCAACCCCCTACCTTAAACCACACTCAAAAATCAATTCAAAATGCATCATAAACCTAAAAACAGGGGTGGGATTGTAGCTCAGTGGTAGAGCACTTGCCTAGCATGTGTGAGGCACTGGGTTCAGTCCCCAGCACCACATAAAAAAATAAAGATATTGTGCCCATCTACAACTAAAAAATAAATATTAAAAAAACACCTAACAAAACAAAACCAAAAGAGAACAAAATCGGTATATTAGACCATCTTAGAACTTCTGCTCATGAAGACAGGATTAGAAAAATTAATAGGCAAGACACAGACAAGGAGAAAATATCTATACAATATATATTTGACAATAACTGTTGCTCAGGACATATAAAGAAATCCTATCTCTGGGCTGGGGTTGTGGCTCAACAGTAGAGTGCTTCCTAGCACATGCGAGGCCCTGGGTTCGATCCTCAGCACCACATAAAAATAAATAAATAAATAAAATACAGGTATTACTAAAAAATAAATATTAAAAAAACCCTTGTGTCTCAATAATAAAAGTCAATACAATTTAAAGAGATAAAACATTTGAACAAATACTTCATAAAAGATATAAATAAGTCAATAATCATGAAAAGAGTGTTCAATATCATTGGTCATTAAGGGAATGCAAATTAACACCACTCAATGTAGGGGCGTGGAAATTGAGAGAATACCAAATGTTGGCAAAGATATCAAATAACTAGAATGCTCATATACTGATTGTGAGAATGGAAATGGTAAAATTACTTTCTTATAACCTAGCAATTCCATTCCCAGCTACTCACTCAAGCAAAGTAACTCTTATGTTTACCATACAACTTGTTCTGAATAGCTTTTTTCCTAAGAGTGAAAAAAATCTATTCATAGGAGAATAAATAAAGAAACTGGCATATTCACATGGTGGAATATTACTTGGTAATAAAAAGGATAAATGATTATACATATATTATGAATAAATCTCAAAATCATTATGCTAAGTGAACAGAACATTAGAAAAGACTATATACTGGGCTGGGGTTGGAGCTCAGTGGCAGAGCACTTGCTTAGCATGCGTGATGCATTGGGTACAAACTTCAATACCACATAAAAATAACTAAATAAAAGTATTAAAGAAAAATAGCTACAAAAATGAAAAATAAAAAAGACTACATACTGACCCTTATCTCACCAATTATAAAAATCAAGTCAAAATCAATTAAAGACTTAAATGTAGGACCTGAAACAAAGAAACTACTGCAAAAAAAAAAAAAGGGAAAATGCTTCAGAGTTGGAATGTGCAAGGGTTTTTTTTTGAACAAGGCCTCAAAAGCACAAGAAACAAAAGCAAACATAGACAAATGGAATTACCTCAAACTAAAGTTGTGTGCAACAAAGGACACAATTATCAGATTGAGAAGACAATTTATAAAATTGTCAATATTCACAAGCTATACATATAAAAAAGGGGTTTATGTTTAGAACGCATAAGGAACTCCAAAAATCCAATATTAAAAAGTTATATAACTTGGGCTAGGGATATAGTTCAGTTGGTAGAGCACTTGCCGCCCATGCACAAGGCCCTGGTTTCAATTCCCAGCACACAAACACACACACACAAAAAAAAGTTATGTAAATTGACTAAAAATGGGAATAAACCTATACAGACATTTCTCAAACAAAAACACACACAAATAGCCAACAAGTAGATGAGAATATGCTCAACATCACTAATCATCAAGGAACTACAAATCAAAACCACAATGCAGTAGCACCTCACTCCAATAGCCATGGCAATTATCAAAAAGACAAATGATAATAAGTGCTGGCAAGATTGTGGAAAAAAAGGAATCCTTGCTCACTGCTGGTGGGAATGTAAATTAATAAAGCTATTATGGAAAACAGCATGGAGGTTCCCCCAAAAATTAAAAAATAGAAATACTATATGATCCATATATATGTACACTATATACACTCCTGGGTATATATCCAAAGCCAGTGAAATCAGTATGTCAGAAAGACATCTGCATGCCCACCTTTGTGGAAATGGAAACAACCTAAGCATCCCTCAGTGGATGAATGGATGAAGAAAATGAAAAACTATTCAGCTATTAAAAAAAGATTGAAACCATGTCCTTTGTGACACTGTGGATGGAACTAGAGACCATCATAAGTGAAATAAGACAGGCACAGAAAGACAAGTAGTACATGATCTCACTCATATGTGGAATATAAAAACACTGATCTCACAGATGTTGAGAGCAGAAGAATGATTTCCAGAGAGTGGGACAGGAGGCAGGGATGGGATTAGGTTGATCAGTGTTAAACTAAGTTATAGTTAGTTACAGGAATAGGAAATTCTGGTGTGCTTTTGCACAGGAGGGTGACTATGGATAAAATACTGCTTTTAGTTCAATGTTTTCACTGTAAAAGAATGGTGACTGTTGGAGAAAATAGGTATGTTTGATTTGACTTACACATTACACAGTACATACATGTATCAAAACATTATATGGAGGTTATAATATAGCTCAGTTGTAGAGCACTTGTCTCATATGAACAAGGCCCTGGGTTCAATTGCTAGCACTGGAGAGGGAAAATAAAACACATACAGTACCTTATTAGTATGTACACTTTTGCTGTTTTTACTTATCAGTTAAAATAAACTTAATTAAAAAATGTATACTGTATGATTCCATCTATATTAAATTCTAGAACAGATAAAAATAGAAATTCTGTAGAAATAGAATCAGTGATTACCTTTATTGAGAGGTGGCAAATGTCTAGGAATGGATCTGAGAGAACCTTCTGGCTAAATGACAATATTCTATTTTTTTGATAAATGTGTAAAAACTCAGCAAATTTACATATAATATTTGTGCATTTCACACAAATTTTGTTCATGGTTTGCATACTTAAGTATTTTAGGGGAAATAAATGCATTTGTAATTTACTTGGAAAAGCATTGAAAAAAACCTGAATTAAAGGGCGACTAGAAAAATGAATAATTGTATATGTGATAAAATATAATAAAATATTAATGGTAGAACCTAAAATAAGTTTGTAACAACATTGTTGTGCCTTTGAAAATTTTCATAATAAAATATTAGGGAAAAGAGTCTGGGGAACTTTTAGACTAAAGATGATTGAACAGATACAATAACTAAGTACAATGTATGATTCTTTAATGGATACTTGGCCAAAAGGTAAAGGGTATATTGGGACAATCAAGAAAATGTGAACATGGGTTGTGTATTATAACACTATTTGCATTAATGTTAAATTTCTTGAGTATAATAATGGTGTTATGATTTTGTGGAAGAATGATCTTATTCTTAAGAGAAACAAACTAATTAATGCATTCAGAGCTAAAGTGCTATGATGTCAACAACTAATTCTCAAATGGTCAGGAAAAAGTATATCTATGTGAATTATACATATCTACATATTTAGATATATAGCTATAGATATGTATGTATGTATGTTAGAGAAGAGAAACAGGGTACAGCAAATAAACCATTTGTTTCTTGTATTTTTGAAATTGAAACATTTTAAATTAAAAAGGAGAAAAAAAGCATTGGCTCTGAAATAAACAGATCTGAGTCTCAATTTCCACTCTACTAATTATTAGCGTCGTGATTTTCGAGCAACTTATTATCTACTTCTCCCTAGGGGGATGACAAAATTTAACTTAAAAGGTTGCTGCAAAGATCAGATGGGATAAAAGTAGGAGTACTGAGTGCATGGTACAAAGTAGTAATAATAGTAATAGTCACTAATATTATTTTATAAAAACCAGAAATGTCTCATAAACCCATGAATTTCAATTTTTTTAAAATGGGAAATCCTGTTTTCAAAGAAAATCTCATACAAAACCCAATAACCAACATATAAAATACATAAAAGCAGAACTCTATGTAAGGTGGGCAGTAACAGTGGAGGGTTACTAGTTCTTAGTTCTCATCCTGATCATCCTCCCCTCCTCATTACTTCACAGAAGGCTAGTAATCTATAGAAAACATTTTGAAAAAACAATGCTATAAAATAAGAATGAATAAACTATGGGCTGGTCCTGTTTTCACAGGTAAACTTTTATTGAAACATAACCACCTTACTCATTTCCAAATTGTCTATGGTTGCTTTTGTGCTATAGGGGAGAGTTGAATAGTTATGACAGGCCTGAATAGCTGTGACAGACTATATGGCCTGCAGAGCCTAAAATATTTACTATCTGTACATTTAAGAAAAAACAAAGAGTACAGTTTTTGAAGGCCTACCTGCGCAGTACTGAGTTAGATGCTATAGAAGAAATACAAATGACAATGCAATAATATTAACATTATATTAATAATATTATTAAGCTTATGTGTACAAATCATGAACAGTTCAGTCTTAAAGAGAACTTTTGGGGGTTTGATTCTTCTATAAATTAAAAGAGCCTGAGACACAAGTATCAAAACCTTTGCAATGTGCAAACCATATCTGAATCCTAATTTCAACAAACCAACTATAAAAAAGAATTGAGACTCAGGGAGATTTGAACAGACCAGATATTTGATGATATTAAGGAACTATCATTTTTTTAGGCACAACAATAAAATTATGGTTAGGTTTTTTTCCCCAAAGAGATCTATCTTATATTTCAGGGATATACATTAATGAAATGAGGGTGTAGTGGTGTACACCTATAATCCCAGCAACCTGGGAGCCTGAGGCAGGAGGATCACAAGGTCAAGGCCAGTCTCAGCAATTTATTGATGACCTATGCAACTTAGCAAAGACCTATGCAACTTAGCAAGAACTTGTCTCAAAATAAAAAATAAAAAGGGTTGAGGATGTGACTCAGTAGTTAAGCATCTTGGGTTAGGCCTTCCCAGTGTGTGTGTGTATGTATGTGTATATAAAATAATAAAATGATATTTGGGATGTGATTTGAAATAATCTGGAGAGGGGAGGTTATGAATTGAATATCCTGTAGCCATGAGTTAATGACTGTATTCAAATTTTATGTTTGAAATGTTCTGCAATGAAAAATAATACACACACACACACACCACACAAACACACACACAGTATCATTTTACAAGGTAATAATCAAAGTTATAGGGCTACTGTCTTATTAAAAAACAAATATGAAAGTCAAGTGACAAAGATATAAGTACCTAGAAAAAACTCCAAGAGGCTTCTTTATAAAGAATCATTAATGATACTCAAGTCAAATCAAATCATATATTTTTATTAGAGCCAAAATTAAGACTAAGTGAGTTCCATATGGAATTTCTCTGAATTGTACTGATTGATAAATGCTTCAACAAGTTTCCTCTGAAAATATACCTGACAGTAGTACATAACAGAAACATGCTTCTATTCTTTAAATGTTTAAAATATTTTGTAATATGCACAGAAGACTATATTTGTGAACCCATCACCCAATTTAAGAACTAGAATATTACCAAAACTGATTAGTTAAACTGTATGTTTCTTCTTGATCCCAACCTTCTGCCTCTATCCCACCCTCAAAAGGTAGCCTTTATTCACAAAATGTTTATCCTTTCTTTGTTTTTATACAAATGCAATTTGTGTAATTCGTTCCTGCCTCCATTACTGGAGATGGAACCATTAAGCTACAGCTCCACCCTTTTTATTTTTTATTTTGAGATAAGGACTTCTTCCTTAAGTTGCCCTGGTTGGCCTAACCTTGGAATACTCTTGCTTCAGACTCTGGAGTAGTGGGTTTACAGGCATGCACCACAGCAAACAGCAAATTTTTAAACAAGATATTGACTATCATATTGCATTTAATATTCTGAAACTTGCTTTTTAAAAAAAATCTGAACATTCCTGGATCTTTCTACTTTTTAGGTATGTGACCTCAGGAAAATTATTTCCCAGTCAAGTATCCATTTCTTTGTCTAAAAAGCTGAAATATCTGTTTCAAAAGACTGTGGGGAAGATTAAAACAGTTCCTGGTATACAGTAGGTGCTCCTAAGTGATAGCTATTGCTGGTTAATTAGCAAATTAAATCCTTTTACTTAATGGAAAAAATAATATTAAGCATTTCCTTTTTATCAGACCCTCAGAAAACTCCTCAGTAACAAATCAGTCTGCATGCTCAACCTTCACAGCTACCACCAAAAGTTCATTGAATCTTTGTGTCCCACCTCTACACCTGCAAGGCAGAGCAATGAACAATAATGAAGAATGCTAGCTTTGGAGTCAGGCAACCTGGGCTTGGCCCCTGGCTCTGCTGATACCAGCCTAAACCTGGTGCCACTTTCATCAATGATAAAGTGGAGATAATAATACATATACTCTGAGGTAATGAGACTATGTATTATTATGTGGCTCTCAGATAATTCTATAAAGATCACTGAACTAGTATTAATTCCTTGAACTTTTCTCTTTCTTAAAATGCTCTTAGATGCCTGAATTAAAAAGTGTGACTAGATTCTGAAGTGAGAGAATTTCTCTAAAATGGTTTTCAGCTGTTAATATTCTTTTAACACGTAATGCTTTGGGTATTAACTCAGGTGTTAAAAAGAGCTATTTTATTTTTCAAGGAAGGAATAAGCATATCCGGCAGAGAAACTGCTAAAAGAAATCCTGAGGCCTGGCTCTTCAATATCAAGGCATAATGAACAGGGATAACTGAAGCAAAGGAGGCCAATGTTAAAAGGAAGAAGATGGGAAGAGCAAAGACTCCAAGAACTCGAGCAAACATGGCAGTCAGGCTACCATTTCACATGCCACATCAAACTTTATTAATGCACCAGTGGAGCTAACAAGAGGAAATATTCCACAGAAAGTTGTTAGAAGACAACTGAGACCATGATGAGGAGTGGGGGCTCACTTCTGCATTATTAATTCAAGAAAAGAGCATTACATGCAATGTAATGTAGTCTGGATTGGAGGTACTGGTCTAAGAGGTCATTCTGTATCTAAGAGTTATAATGTATTTCTATGTCCAATAGCATGGTCATGTGAATAAGAGGATGGCCTCTCCAGAAATCACCAAATAGGTCTGGGGTAAAACCTACTAAAGAGGAATATACTTTATGGTGGAAATAATTGAGTGCCCAGATTTTGTTCTAAATGCCTTTCCATTTTGTTATATAAGTTGCTCCCGTCATTGTGGTTTTCTCTGTCAAAAAATATTTCCCCAATGAAGACAAAAAATTAAGTATGTTTAGACAATTTGTTGAATTTAAAAACAACCTTGTAAATCTAATAAATTTCTAACAGCATGAGATGTCAGATAAATACTTATAATACTGGGGGTGGGAATAAATGTAAAAACAGTATGTGAGTGCATGGACACGTGCGCGCACACACATGCACACACATGCACACACACACAGACAAGTTGAATATCTCTTTTCCAAAATGCTTGGGATCAGAAGTTTTTCAGATTCCAGATTTTTTCAGTCTTTGAAATATATCCATACACATAATGAGGTGTCTTGAGGGAAGGACTCAAGTGTAAACATGAAATTCATTTAAGTTTCATATATACCTTATACACATAGCCTGAAGTCATTTTTTTACAATATTTATTTTTTAGGTGTAGATGGACACAAAACAATGCCTTTATTTTTTTTTAGGTGGTGCTGAGGATCAAATCCGGGTCCTGCCTATGCCAGGTGAGCGCTCTATCACTGAGCCATAACGCCAGCCCCCTGAAGTCATTTTATATAATATTTTTAGTGGGCCTGCAATTGGGTTGTGATCAGTCAGAGGACACATGACACCAGGTGTGGAATTTTCCATTTTCCACTTGTACCATCATGCTGGTGCTCAAAATGGTGCATTTAAGATTTTGGTGCTTTAAAATAGGAATACCCAGGGTTGGGATATGGCTCAGTTGGTACAGTGCTTGCCTAGCATTCACAAGACCCTGGGTTCAATCCCCAGCACATCTAAAAAAAAAAAAAAAAAAAGGAATATTCAATCAGTATGTGTGTAACAGAATTCCAATATTAGGGAGGAAAGTGCTTGCTCCATCAACCCTCCCACATCACTCCACAAAGGAAATACTTCAAAATAAATACGATGGCCTCATGGCCTCACTAGTAGACTTTATTTCTTTTACTTTTTATATTCTGGGGTGGGGGAAAGTATGTTTTTAAATTCCCAGTAGCTTTGGAAATGAGGTGGAAGTATGTCACAATTCCTTTAAATATATCATTGTGGACTCCTAGTTCCTATTGATCCCTGGACCAGACCACTTCCTCTTCCTCTCACTTCTTTAGCTTTCTCCTCCCATCATGAATAGCAACAAATTTTTTATTCCTTCTACTTGCTGCCCACCCCACCCCCCTTTAATTCTACATAATTCCAATACTCTTTTCTCTGTTTCAGTGCCCATTCTATTCACAGAGATTAGATCTTTCTACAGGATCAGCACTGCTTCTGCTTTAAGAAAAAAAGCTTTGACAGTCTTCACACAAGAAGGGAACTGCTGTCCCAGGCTGCATTAATCTGGTAACTTGGTGAGAACTGATGAGTAGAAAAAACCTGAAAACTACCTTTGTGGCAAATACTCAGATCCCAATAGATGCAAGGGCAAACTTCAGAGAACACTGCTATTTTAGATGTTTACTTTTAATAAAAAATAATAATAAAGCTAAGTGTGGTGGCACATGTCTGTAATTTCAGTGACCCAGAAGGCTAAGGCAAGTTTGAGACCAATCTCGGCAACTTAGTGAGACCCTTAGCAACTTAGCAAGACCTTGTTTCAAAATTTTAAAAAGAAAAATAAAGGGGGGTAGGAATGTAACTCAGTGGTGAAGCATCCCAGTGCCACAAAAATAAATGGATGGATGGATGGATGGATGGAAGCTCGATAGTCAGGCAGTCAGATAGGTATTGTTTTTTTTTTTTTAAACAAACAAAAAAAACCTATGTCCAATATTAGGTGAACAATTAAGAAATTTTTCCTTATCCTACTAACTGGAATTAAAACTTTCTTCCTCTGAGTAGCTAGTTCCTCTAATTTAGCATTTTAACTATTTTCTCTATACTTAGTCATGATGCCCAAGTCGTTTTCCTCAATGGGCTGTAAATTTTCTAAGTACAAGTTTGAGATCCTATTCAGCTCTTATCAAATCCCTTACCACCTCTTGAGTTCCACTCCTCACTCCTAGCATCTCATACAATACTTCATCAAGAGCAAGATATGGAAACTTTTTAAGTTGAATCACTGTAAAAAGTAATTAGTGACTTCAAAGATAGAATAATTATATAGGCAAAAGACATATAAACACACATAAAAGTATACTAAACTTAGAACTGGCTTAATTGAACCATAATTTAGAATAGGCCCTATTCCAATGGGACTGAGGAACAAGTATTAGATCTAAGTAGTCAGAATTAGTAATCATACTCTTTTACCCATTCTCCTCCTTCCTTCCTGGAACAGAGATCTCTATATGAGATCTAGAGATTCAGCAATCATCCTGAAACCATGAATCAAGAAGTAAGTCTCAAACTTGGGATTGTGAAGTCAATGGGCAAAAGCCTATCTTCAATTATATAAGAGAGCCACTGTCTCACTCCAAATGTTTTTTAAGAAAAATAAATCCTATGTGTTAAACTCATTGTTAACAGTGTTATTGTGACTACCAACAAAATTTTCCTGTAGATACTAATAGATTTCTGATAGTATTAATAGGATTTTCCTTTACTTGTTCTGACTTATAAATGACACATAACCATCAACTTTGTTACAGTGACCAGACCAGGGAGTAGACACTCAAATCAAGTAAGGGGTATTAAAATCTTTCTCTAGACTGACCTATGGTCTTAAGAGAAAGATCTCCTTCTTTCCATTAAAAGCTAAAAGTTTGAAGACACAAATTGGTGTGAATATGCTTTGTATACAACCAGAGATATGAAAAATTGTGCTCTATATGTGTAATAAGAATTGTAATGCATTCTGCTGCCACATATAAATTTTAAAAATAAATTAAAAAATAAATTAGTAAACAATCAAACAAAAAAAGCTAAAAATTTGGCTTGGATTGTAGCTCACAGGTAGAGTGCTTGCCTAGCACGTGTGAGGTGCTGGGTTCAATCCTCAGCACCACATAAAAACAAATAAATAAAATAAAGGTATTGTGTCCAACTACAACTAATTAAAAAAAAAAAAAAAAAGGAAGTCCAAGCTTCTAGATCCAGTTCTGTCTGAATGAACCCTAACCAGATTCCCCAATTATGCAAGCTATATATTTCTAACACTTGCATCCAAGAGGCTCCTAAATACCACAGTGGGTATAAACACACAAATAACTCTTTTAGAGTTTTAAAAAAGTGCCCTTTGTTATTCCACGTAATTCAAGTTACATTTGTCCTTCTCCAGTTGCCTACTATTTCCTTTCCCATGTTACTACCACACTGAATTGCTTGCTCTTTTCTATATACACTTCACATTTTTCTATTTATGTGATTTTTGCCTACTATTCTCTTACAATAATGCCCTTCTCTCTCAATCTCTAATCACATTTCCTCTAAAACACCACAGGATGTTTTTTGTATCCCTTAGAAGTTTTGACCTTGTATTACAGTTATTCTTGTACATGTCTTATCTACCCAACTGAACCACTCTAATAACACTAAGATATGTGATCAGAGCCTTTGTTTGATTTGTACATCTCCCCATAGGTCAATTTGTCTCCAGAATCCATGTTATGTGTATTAAACCTATCCTATTTCAGAACTTTCAACACCTCAGTAGCTAGGCACCAATAGCAATATAACTTAATCTAATCATATTGGGTACCACAAAAAGTCATATTAATACAAATGAGAAGAATGAACAGTATTCAAATTATATTCAGGTAGGCAAATACAAGTATCTAAAACAGAAAAGGTCCAACTTTGTCTAATTTGAGAAATGTCTTACTTAGATATGTTCAGGTATTGACAGGTTTTTGCTGAGCTATCCCCAAAAAATCTATTCTAGACCTCAGTCCATTTTTGTTACCTCCCAGGAATATCTACAAGAAAGATCTCTACCTCCCCCAACCTATCCAACATTATTTTTTGGTTTTTATTTTTTTGGTACTGGGGATTGAACTCAGGGACACTCAACCACTGAGCCCATCCCCAGCCCTATTTTGAATTTTATTTAGAGACAGGGTCTCACTGAGTTCCTTAGCCCCTCACCGTTGCTGAGCCTGGCTTTGAACTCGCAATCCTCCTGCCTCAGCCTCCCACGCTGCTGGGATTACAGGTGTGTGCCATAGCACCTGGCCCCCAACATTACTTTTCTGGAGATCTTTCTGAAGAGAAAATCCCCTCCAACCAGATTCCTAAGTGTAAGCCGCACTTGAACCTCTATCTAGGTCCAAAATGTATATAGTTAATGTCTTCAGTTTCCCTAACTCTCCTATGATCTATTTTTTACTAATTTATTCTTATTACTTTGACTTTTAGGCCTTTTATCTTCCCTTTAGTTCTATCCAACTGATAGCTTATCCTTTATGTATTAGCACATAGAAACACAGACCTCAGAAAAACTAAATATACAGGAAAAAATAGTCAATAATAATAGCAACATTTATTGAATATTTAAGCACAGAGCTACATACTTTATAAAGTGACTCAGATTCTCATGACAATCCTGATACTGTCAAACTAATTTTAGAAATATGGAGCCTGGTCCTAACACAGTTAAAATTTAAGTCCAGCTCTGTCTAGTCACACAGCCCACATTTCTTCCACTATCATACTGCCAAATATGAGATGTTGACTCTGATCTCCTACCTTCCAGCCTTGTCCCTATTCTAATAATCTATTTTCTATTCAGCAAAGTGATCCTTTACTTAACATTACTTCTTTGCTCAAATCCCTCCAATGGTTATTCCCTTGTCCAGAGAAAAAGCCAAAGATCTTATTAAGGCCAAAGAGTACCTGGTCTGCCTAGCCCTCCCTTCCCCAATTCTCTCTCTGGTCTCATATTCTCTTTCATTTATTCAACTCCAGCCTTACTCTAGGCTGTTCAAACCCCAGGATCTTTAAATTTACTGGTTTCTCTGCCTGTTACACTTTCTCCTCCCTATCTCAAAATTCCTTCACTTCCTTTAGGTGTCTACTCAAATGCCATCTTCTCAATAGGACCTTCATTGACCACCAATTTTAAATTGCTACTTCCTAACCTTAGTACTCCCTATCCCACTCTTCTGCTGTTATTTTTTTCTCTAAAATACTTATCACTGTGTGACATACCACATATTTATTTTCCATTATTTGCTCCTAGTACTAGTTTAAAAAACTCCATGGAAATAGGAACTTGAAATATTCTGTTCACTGTATCTGGAATATAGCAAGTTATTAATACATATTTATTGAATGAGTAAGTACAGAGCTTTATTCTTCCCAAATGATCTCAAATACATTTTGCAGAAAGAGAAAGCAAAGGCAATCTGCCTTTGTTCTAGTCTAGGTCAATTTAGCAAATCTTACCTCTCAGGTGATGCCTTTAAACAACAGTCCTCAATTTTTTTTCATAGTGCTCAATATATAACCATGTCATTGAGCAAACTGAGCAGACAAACCAACTTAACCAGAATGCAGTATGATAATCAAATAAAACTTACAGCAAAGTTAATCAGACACATATTTAATGATATGCATAATTGTTATTGTGCTACATGGTAACTAGGCATAAATGGTAGGTACTTCATGTAAATGACTCTAATTACTATTTCTCTTACACAACCAAATCAAGCATCTCTAGGATCAGCTTCACAGAAAAACAGGAGAGGGAAACTGGATACTTAATTCTGGGTTGAAAGTCGTCTCTTATTCCACATGGCGCTAATGATCTCTCAACCTGTTAGGTCTTCAAAAGAGTAACTTTTCCTTCTACAGCAGGAGAGACTTCCTTGCACTGGTGGCCAGGCCTTGGTCATGTTACAAAGCTGAACAAAATCAATCACTAATTTACATCTGGCAAGAAGATGAGGACAGGTAAGCTACTGGGGAAATCAAGTTAAGAGGTCAAATTTACTAAGGACTGACACACACACTAATAGGTTCTTCACACAATTCCTCTAACCACTTCTCCAGCCTACCTATACCCCCAAACTCTGTTCCTAAGAAAGTAGAGGAATAAGTAGACATAGGGTGGTTCTAAATAGGATTCCCTGCTCCAAACTCTCTCATTGGGCCTAAAATGTCACCAAAAGGGTAAGTTTGGTTAACAAGTTAACACTATTAGAATTATTGATCAATGGCCATTGTCTTTGCTTCTTATTTAAACTCACAGGAGGATAACGGGCCCCCTACTCTCTTATAGGTTTATTTAAACCTACCCAGATTTCACAGTCTAGACTAAATGATGTCTCTGGGACATCATTCCAATTCAGTGGCACTTTTCTCTGATTATACTTACTTTCAGGGACATTCACTTGGGTATAAACCATTCACTCTGTATCATTTTGTAATTAATTTCTTAGGTAAATGCTTATTTCCCCAATGAGACTGCAAGTTCCTTGATGGCAGAAATCTTAAACTTGCTTAGCAAACTCCATAAGTAAGGCCTACCACAATTTAAAAAGTATTTCATAAGTATTAGGATGAATTAAAAGGTAAATAAGAATCAGTGGCAAAAAGGATCTAGATAAGTTGACATTGAAAAGAAGAATGTAATGTTCTAGACAGCTCAAAACAAATGTCCCTATGAAAAAGAAAGATTGCTATTCAGAATATAGCAGAGAGCTCCTGAACTTCCTCATGCTGAGAATTAAAAACTTCCTCATGATGCAGACAGATGCCAAGAAAACTAAAGCTGACATATTCTCTGGATAAGCACAGCCTAGCTAAATCTACATATGTATATCACCAGCTTTTGTTTCTATAAATTGTAACTGCTTCCATGGGACCAATAGAGAAACAATCTAGCTGCTTCTCCCCAGTTTGATCAAGCTGTGTAAAAATCATTTTCCCTTTTTACATCATTTACTTATTTCTTACGCAGAGGAATGACCAAATCTGGCCACCAGGGTTCCAGGCAATTTGCCTG
This sequence comes from Ictidomys tridecemlineatus, assembly GCF_052094955.1. NCBI lineage: Eukaryota > Metazoa > Chordata > Mammalia > Rodentia > Sciuridae > Ictidomys > Ictidomys tridecemlineatus. The sequence continues at coordinate 150,890,185 of NC_135477.1, read as the reverse complement.
GCTTGGCTGCTGGTAACAACATCTTCAGACAGAGATCTGAGACATCAGGATGACATATAGTATCAGGGCTATTAGAATATTAGGACTTTCTATTATGTCAGAAAACACATTTATACCCAAAATGTCTGAAAGTCCACAAGACTCAGAAAGCAAATTCAATTGAGCAGCATCAGACTGAGTCACTGACCCTGGAACCAGTAAAATAAGAACTTGAAAGGCTCTGCCTGAATGATGAAGACAGTTAGTTAGTCTCAGTCTATTTTGTCCACCTGATCGTATCAGCTTAACAAGTTCAATAAGAACAACCTGGTACTGGTAATGCAAGTCTGCGTTTGGTCTGAGAAAATTAAAACACAAGCCCAAATTCTTTTACAGCAAATATTCCTCTGCCATACTCTAGTAAGGAAAAGGCCTGAATGCAAATACCATGTAGCTTATAGCTATCTGACAGTAATGAATGCCAGAGGTTCCTATTGAAGCACAAAATAGCAAAGTTTGATGTGGGAGATACCAGTAGGAGATACTCTATATTCTTCTTCTTCTTCTTTTTTTTTTTTTTTTGTTAATATTTTTTCAGTTGTTGATGGGCTTTATTTTATTTATTTTTATGTGGTGCTGAGGATCACACCCAGTGCATCATACATACTAGGTGAGCACTCTACCACTGAGCCACAACCCTAGCCTCTCTATTTTATTCTTTACCTAATAATTTGGACTTGAAGGAAGTTATCTACTCTTAGAGTTCACAAGGACATTCAGCTTCTCAAACTCATTTATTTCTAAACCTCAGTACTGAATAAGTGATTGACTCAGATGACCAATACCAGTGAGTAAGCATGCATAGTAAGACAGAATCATCTCTTCCCTCTCTGGACACCAAAGACTTGGCCCCAGAATTCTTTCAGTCACTGAAACTCTCAGCTTAAAAAAAGAAAAAAAAAAATCAGACTAAAGAACTGTGTCAAATTGAAACTGCAGCTAGACTCCATTCCTTTAGTACTCTTCTGTTAAAAGGAGTTGACAGCCAGATTTAGGTCCGAAAACTTCATTCTAATTGAAAGACTATAATGCTATATATAAAGCTCTTTTTAGAGAATTTTTTTTAATTTTTACTTCCTAGTTCTCGGCGGACACAACATCTTTGTTGGTATGTGGTGCTGAGGATCGAACCCGGGCCGCACGCATGCCAGGCGAGCGTGCTACCGCTGAGCCACATCCCCAGCCCATATAAAGCTCTTTTAAAATGACCACACAATCTTTGACCTAGGAATTTCACTATTGGGAATAATAATAGCAGCTAATGCTTCTTAAGTACTTACTGTGTGCTAAACACTGCTAAGCCCTTTTCTTAAAATGTCTCATTTAGCCTCCTATGTATGAAAATAATGCCTGAATACTCACTTTTAATTATTCAATAAGTGTAAGCCATTATTATTATTACAAGGAACATGTACTACTTCAGAAAAATCCACAAACATTAAATTACAAGTTTACATACTTTCTTATTTAATAACTAAGATGTATACTACTTCAGAAAAATTAAATACTATTCATTTATTTTTGGAAATTTTAATTTATAAAATACTTCACAACTATACAAATTCAGATTTAAATACATCTGTTATAGGAATCAAGCAGAGAATGTTGCAACACCTACTATATAAGGGTTACATTCAATATGACAGATCTCAGAAAGGTAGCTATGCTAATACTACTATATTTAGAGGTAGAAATCGTAGAAAGGAAGGATCAGGATGATATTTCAAGGAGTGTGATTAATAAGAAGATTTTCTTAATCAATATCTCACACTGGCCAGACATGCCTATAATCCCAACAAATCAGGAGGCTGAGATAGGAGGATCACAGGTTTAAGTCCAGCCTCAGCAACTGAGCAAGACCCTGTATCAAAATAAAAAAATAAAAAGGACTGGGGATGTAGTTCAGTGGCAAAGCACCCTAGGTTCAATCCCCAGTATCAACACACACACACACACACACACACACACACCCCTCCAAACTATACCAAAACTCTGGCTTTTGGTATACTCTCAGAGATATAAACCAATAGCTCAAGGGTAACTCAGCAGAGACATGTGGGATATGAGTATAAATTAGGGTTATTTTTCAGCTGCTATCTCCAGGTAGAATTTCTATCTTAAACAAAAAAGCCAGAAAAGACTTATTTTGAATAAAAAATAGGTAACACTAGACTTAGATTCTCAAGTTCTACCAGAATCTCAATATTTGAATATATGAGTTGGGATTGCAACTACTGCATTGTACTGGTCTTTGGCCTACCTATAGCAAATAAGTTGAAACATTAAAAGAGGAAAGGGTTTTTTCCTTCCCCACTCCTAAGGTCCAAGTAACAACATACTAAAACAAATAAAAACCATGAAAGTACCAGAAAATTAACTAAAAAAAAAAAAAAGCAACTTTAACTTTGAAGAAGAGCGGCTTTCCCTACATTGAATTGTAGAGGATTACAAAACCACATACAAATAAGAGTCTGGCTGTTCTGATGAGTCTTTACCTGCTTCTTGCTCCATCAGACCATTGCAGTACATAGCATGTCGCTCAATCTTTGTGGATGGGAAGCCTTGATCACATAATGGGCAGGATACCTGGGTACTAGATGAGAAGGTAGAAGTAGGCATATCCTTCTCAGCATCTTCCCTGTTACCAACCTGAAGAACGTGACAAACAGGAATTGTAACATCTTTAGCTTATCATCTATCTTTCCCACTAAAGATTCTATCCCAATTACTTTCAAAGAGACAATACCAATCAACGTATCAAATTCAGGGCTAAGGCCTGGGAGACACTACTCTTATAGTTAATACTTAACTATACTAAGTTGCCAGCTATACACTAAGCCCTATGTATGAATTACTTATATAATTCTCACATTCTTACAAAGGCACAGACATGAGAAAAGTATTGCCCCAAACAGTAAGGGAACTTGCACAGTGTCACACACAAATAGATCTCAGAGTTGAAATTCAAAACAAGGACTATCTAGATAGCTCTAAACCTTGAGGACACTGGCCTCTATCTACCACACTGCACGGTATTCATTGCCCAAGTATACTGTTTATCTCTTGTGTTTCACATTTTATATTTCAATAGCATCTTAAAGATGCTTTTCAATCTCATAAAAAAGAAAACTGTGGTCATTGAAACTTTAAGATAAAAGGCATTTAAAAACAAAATATTCTAAGCCAAAAGTAGCACGATTAGAATTTAAGCTAAGAGCCTAGGTCTGTGCTTATACCAAAAAGATATAATACCCTTGTGTTTAATTTGTGACTTTTTGGACTGAAAGGGGACACAAAGACCCAAAGGGCCATAGAAAAGTCATTACTAAGATAATCAATTCTGTTGAAGCCACACTTAAACTTTCTTTACTCCTCAGTGTTTTATAGTCATCATTTCTCCTATAGTTGCCAGTGTCTCTCAGAGGCAGTTTTATTTTACCTACACAGGTTAGTCAGAGCCAGGGACTCTGCAGTGATTAATTCAACAGTATGCGTGGGCACTGCAGCACTACTGCCTAACTCTTGCTTCAGAGGACAGCATGTCCTATCCAATGTGTAACAGTCCTGCACAGCTACTGCTTCCACTTAAGACCAAGGAGCATCTGGACTGTCATTATACCTTACTACAGGGTGAAAAAAAGAAGTCCTCATCCAGTATAAAAACAAAATAGGACCCAAATTGCAATGGATAGTTAATTTAACCTCTAAATCAACTGTGGTTGTTTTGGTTATTGTTTATTTTTTGGTTTTGGTTTGTAAATTTGGACCATTTCTAAAATCTACTGCTTGTGAGTGGAATCCAGCAGAGAGGGAAACAGACCTTCTAAATACCAAGCCAAACACACTTACTTGCTATTAAAAAGACATATTCTAGATGGGGAAAAACAGAAAGATGAGAAAGGAACTAACAGTGGTTAAGTTCTTACACTATGCCAGGCTCTGCCACGCATTTTCCATATCCATCCCTCACAATCCAACTGGACATAGGTATCACTAGCTCCAGTAGTATAGAAAGGAAAATTGAAGCTTGGAAAGGTAAAGTAATCTGCTGAACACAAAGTTAGTAAGTGAATAATCTAGACTCAAACCGAGACCTAATTCACATAAAAACTTTCAGTATTTTCATTAATGAAAATGGCAGAAGCAAAAACAGCCTCCCTTCTCATTTGTTTCTAGAAGTTGAACCCGAACATACCAGGGAGATTACATGATTTTATTATTCTCTTGGAGGTACAGAAAGTCAAGTGGGTCTGGAATTTCTAGGTGCTGTTATTCTAAGCCTAGTCACTGAGCTTCTCAAAAATTCAGGTTCCTCTGTTCAAACAACTCATAAGAAAAAGTTGTCTTGTACAGGCAAAGCAATTTGAGCAGAGAGGGAAATCAATAAATCCTAAAATTTACAAGCATTCTTGAGTTACTGAAAGTTAGTGGTGATTGAGCAGTTACTTGAAATTCTAAAGTTCACTAAGTACAGAGATAACATGAGTGTCACTGGTGCTCACAATAGCACTACAACACTCCTTTTGTATTCATTGCCACTCTATAAAGTGCAGAGAATGTACCCAAAACTATTAATATATTTGAAAGGAAGTAATCTTTATTATTATTTTATGGATATGAGACTATTTCCAACCACATTCAGAGGAAAACCAGAAGCTTTCTGAAAATTTTTATATTAAAAATATTTCCCCCAATGCCATTAAAAAGGTCTATTTAAATTAACTACTACAGAGGAACCTCAAAGAGGAAAATATAACCAACACAGCTTTTATCTGTGTAGATTCTGCAGAATGATTTCTACTTTTTTAAAAATACTAAACAGCAATTTCTTAAAAGTGGTACTCAGACACTGATTCTTAATCCCTTAAAGGGTTGGTTCTTACCTTTTGGCTTCAAAAGGAACCTCAAGAACCCAGTGGAAAAAAGGCATGTTCTACAAATTACCAAACCCTCTAACCTTCCCCCAGTTTAGATGTAGTTTAGAAAGTCATTTATTCAGATCTTTCTCCTTACCATTTTCTCCCGACCCTAACACAAGTTACCTTTAAAAAAATTACTCAATAAACTCACTGTTTAACTCTGAATAATTTCTATTAACTCCTCTGAAAACAGAATATTTATCTGAGAATCCAACTAAGGGAAACAATCAGGCATGATATTGAGAAACCATTATTTTCAAAGAAACCTGACTTCTGTGGGAAATCAAATCAAGAGGGGCTGCAGTTCCACCACAGCTATTCCACAGAGTTTAGCAGTGCTGAGCAACTACCCATCACTGGTAAGCTAATATCACTGAACAGCCACAATACTCACAAAGCAGTAAAATAGTAACTGTTTCCACATGCACACTTCTACTTGTACCAAATCTCTGCTAAGTATCTTATAATCTTTATCTATTTTAATCTGAAGAGCAACCCAAAAAATAAAAATATTTTGCCTCCAATTTTTATATGAAGAGGTGAAATTCAGAAGAGCAGTCCTCTTCTGTGCTGCATTAATACCCTAGGAATCTACTATGACATTTGTCAGACCACATTATAATGATCTGTTTATGTGTCTATTATCTCCCTTATCAGGACCCTGTGAAGGCAGGAACATCATTTTTTAAAAAATTTATCTTGGAATCTCTAAGAGTCTTAAAACAATCAATAATACAAAGTATAAAAACCATAAAAACCTGCCTAATAAATGAATAAAAAATGAATTTGTCCAACATCACAAAGTAGTGGGACTGGCATTCAAACCCATGTCTTCTAATTCCAATGTGCAAGAACCTTACACTATACCATACCACCTTTCAATAAAAGACAAAAAACTATTCACAGATTTCAAAGGCAAGAGTCCACATCCTTTTTATGCACAGAAATTGTTCAATTCTATCTTTCTTGTAACTAATAAGTGATTATTCAATGACTTAAAAACTACAGTATTTTTTAACTTCTTTTAATGGAAACTTCTGGCTACTTAGGAATATCCAGATATCAGCTAACAGAGATAGGAAAAGAGGACATTTAAAGTGAGAAAGGCTATACACTCTACTGTTTGAGGCAGAGTAATGCAGAATGCACACTATAAATTCCAAATAGGATTCACGTTTTTTGACCCCCAAAATAGTATCCTTTGCAATCACGGATGGGTAAGAAAAATCAGCCTTGATGAACTAATTAAAGGCTTCTATAAGGCTTTTTCTGTATGTTTGGATAACTATGTTATTACTACTCTGATCCCCTGTTCCCATTTAGAAGGCCATGTCCTTGCTAGGAAAAGGACCTAGAGGCCATTCTGACATTATCTAGCAAGATGTGTCCTCAGTACCTCTGAGGAAGGAAGTGTCATCATCTTTCCTACCCTCAGGAAATCCTGGTTTGTGACGGATCAGGTTTCAAGGAACCAGCAGTGTGCATGATTCATGAAAGCAGAATTTCTACCCAGTTACCTACAGTACTGGGAAAGGGAAGTACTAAGGAAGAGATTTAACTTTTAAGGTAAAAACTGTTTTAAAAAAAAATTGAAGGATGCAGCTCGGTGGTACAGTGCTTGCCTAGCATGCATAAGATCCTGGAATAGATCCTCAGCAACACACACACACACACACACACACACACACACATACACACAAACGATAAGGAGGAGAAACCTAGAGTATAAAAAGGAATGAGAATTAAGTATTTTTTAAGGTGCCAGTTCAAGATAGTAAACACAAATATAACCAAAATCTTTATTTCCAGAGAAGAATTTGCTTAATTTTTAAGCTACTTTTCATAGCAATAGATTAAAACCTTAAATTCTTTAAAAGAATTCCTGGTAGTTAAATTGCTTTGTCAGACTCAACATGAAAAATATACACTAAGAATCTTAATCAGAAGTATGAGTTTCTACCAATCAGCTTTATGGCTCTTGCAAGATATGTAATGTTAGCTACAAAAGGTAGTAATAAAAATATATTTTAACTTGGGTTTGTTATTTCTAATAACATTTTAAAATTAGGACTGAAAATTTATTTCATATAGTTATTTTTCCCAAGATTGTTCATCTCTGTTGTATATCAGTATGTAAGAGAAAATGCCCTAGAACTTCAGAGACAAACCAATATTCAAATTCTAGTTCTATTATTAATAGTAGTAAGAACTAGTGCAAATTAAACATCCTAAGCCTCTGTTTCCCCATCTGTAACAGAAATAATGCATATAAAAATATTCAAGAAATAGCAACTACTTTTATTTTTAGAAACAATGCTAAACTGATCTTAATTATAAAAATTTCTCCATGAGATAAATGTCCCCAAAGCTAAAATCCTATGCCACATAAATCTTTTCAGCCAAAGTCAACACTGCATTAGAAAAAAGACAACCAGCAGGATTAAACAACTAAGAAAAACTATAGAGGAGAATATTCATCTTCTTGTCTCCCATTATTATTCTTACTTCATCCAGGGTTTCTCTGCTACCAGGAGAGTCTTCTCTTTCAAGGTCAAGAGTTTCAGGGGAACTTAGCTGTGTCTCTGTAATTAAAAAATTAAGATTCCATGAATTTTCATTTTGAGTTTTAGTAATTAAAAAAACCAAACACCTATTTTACCCTTTGTTTATTGTAATGGCAATACAGATCTAGTCTGTTTCCTCTTAAAGCTTTATTGGCATAATTTACATATAACAGAATTCAATTTTCAATGTACAATTTGGTGAGTTTTAACAAATACACCAATTATACATGGTACAATTTATATCATGTAACTACCACTACAATAAAAATAAAAAACAGTTGGGTGCAGCAGTGCATGCCTGTAATCTCAGCAGCTCAGGAGGGTAAGGCAGTAGGATCATGAGTTCTAAGCCAGCCTCAGCAACTTATCGAGGCTCTAAGCAACTCAATGAGACCCTGTCTCTAAATAAATTATGTAAAAAAGGGCTGGGGATGTCGCTCAATAGTTAAGTGGCCCTGGGTTCAATCCTCGGTACCAAATAAATAAATAATAATAATCTTTCCCAATACCCCATTAAGTTAATTATAAGTATCTACTTTATGTTCCTATAGTTTTGCCTTTTCTAAAATGTCATATACATGAAATCACATAGTATATATAGTCTTGTGTCCAGCTTCTTTCACTTAGCATACTGTTTCTGAAATGTTGTCCCATATGTCAGTCATTCATTCCTTTTTACTGGTTCTCCATTATATGAATATTTCACAGTTTGTTTATCTGTTCACCAGTTGATCCATTTAGCTTATTTCCACTGGAGTTCTAGTTTCAAACTATATTAATTTTTATAGAAAACAAAAACATGCCAACATTAGGTTGGCATGAGGTTAAAGAGGTGATTAGGAAAAACAGAAATTGGGACCAGAAATAGAGTATGCATTCTGGACAAAGATATGCCTTTCTTCAATACATTCTTTAAGCAGCATCTATAAATTCAAAATTAATTTAACAAATATTAACTGAACAAGTCTAGACACTCTACTATCTATAGCTAGTATGGAGATGCAACTTGTGAGTCCCTTATAGTCTGGTTTAGGGGCTAGGAAATTATACACAGCTCTATGGGTCAAATCCAGCTGGGTGTCCATTTTTATAAATAAGGTTCTATTGAAACACAGCCACACTCATTCATCTATGTATTACCTATGGCTGCCTTTGCACTAAAACAACAGAGATGAGTAGTTTCAACAGACCTCATGTCCCAAACAGCCTAAAATATTTACTAGTCTTCTTTTATTTAAAAGATGGGAGGTGGGAGAAAAAATAAGTGAAAAAATGTTTTAAGTCTGCTAACCTCTGCTAGCCTCTGCTAACCTCTGCTCTAGATAACTGTCATTTAATATAACAAAAGCATAGTAACTGCTGGGCACAGTGGCACACACCTGTAATCCCAATAGCTTGAGAGGCTAAGGCAGGAGGATCGCGAGTTCAAAGCCAGCCTCAGCAAAAACGAAGCATTAAGCAAGTCAGTGAGACTCTGTCTCTAAATAAAATACAAAATTGGGCTGGGGATGTGGCTCAGTGGCCCCAAGTTCAATCCCTGGTACCCCCCCCCCAAAAAAAAAACCATACAGTAATTATACATCAAATGACAACAAATCTATAAAAGAAATATCAGAAAGTGAATTTTATATCCCTCCCAAACTCCATATGTTAGGTTGAAATCCTAACCCCCAATGTGATGATATTTGAAGTAGATTGGGAGGAAATTAGAATATAAGGGAAAAGACCTCAAGAATGGAATTAGCGCCCTTATAAAAGGGAGCTCAGAGGGTTGGGGTTGTGGCTCAGAGGTAGAGCACCCGACTAGCATGTGTGGGGCACTGGGTTCGATCCTCAGCACCACATAAAAATAAAGATATTGTGTCCATCTATAACTAAAAAAATAAATATTAAAAAAAGAAAAAAGAAAAGGAGGTCAGAGAGCTCTTTCATCCTCTTTGTGCCATGTGTGAACACAGTGAAAAAGTGCCATCTATGAACAAGGAAGCAGGCTCTCACCAGACACAGAATCTGCAGAGGCCTTGATCCTGGACTCCTCATTCTCCAGAACTGTGAGAAATAAATTTCTGTTGTTTACGAGCCACAGTGTATGTATTTTATTGTTTCAGCCCAAACTGAGACAAATAATTTATCTCAGAAGGCAAATCCTGTATTTGATACTATACTTACTATTTCTAACTAATACTTTTGTGCTTCATAAATACAATAAATAGCCAGTATTAGGCAAACAAACTATCTACAAGGTTCTAGGACTGGAGATATAGCTCAAGTGGCTTGCCTGGCACATCTGAAGCACTGGGTTTGATCCTCAGAACCACATAAAAAAGAATAAAATAAAGATGTTGTATCCACCTAAAACTAAAAAATAAATATTAAAAAAGATTCTAAAATATTTTCTGAATCATTAAAAAAGGGTTAAATACATTTCTAATAATAAATGTATTTTAATACATCACGATTTTTTTGAAATTGGATACACAGATTTTTATCCCCTTGATGGAAAAAGGCTTATAGTGCACATATTTCAAAATCTTCTTTAAGTTTCCCTGAGAGAGTGTATTATAAAAGACATTTAGTCTGTTCAAAAATAAGAGCTGCTCACTACTTGGACTACTGCAATAATAAAAAGTCTTTAATTAAGCTTTATGTGAATAGCTAAATGTCCAACTACAAACAACTCAAGAGGGTGTTAGCTCCTCAGAAATAAACAATGCTACCAGCATGTGCAATGTGGGCACAATATGTCTATAATCTTGCCTCTTCAAACAAAGTAAATAACACTAGAAAGATAATGAATTTTGAGTATCAGACCCCTGAAACTCAGAAATATGAGACAAAAGGAAACAGGTAACAAACTACTATATTCAATTTGTGCTTCAACCCATTTAGAACAATTTTTTGGTACAATTTAGATGCATAGCTTAAAAATTCTATATCAAAAAAGAAATTTAGGAGTTTGTTTGGTTTCATGGAGAACTAGTTCTACTTTCTTAATAAAGGGAACATTAGTATTTTGAAAACCTTTTGCAATCTCATTTAGAAGTAGTTTATATCAGAAAACATTTGGACTTCATTTGCAGACTAATGACAGCAAGTCATAATCATGAAAGTTATTTAACCTCAGTCATTAAGGGCTTGCTTTTCCTTCTCTCACTAACTAGGACTTTCAAGATCATTATATTTGGAGGTTCCTCTGACAATATCTTATGTGACATCACATGCCATATCCAAAACAGGTTGACTAGATGACTTCACAGAAAGATGGCATGATGCAGGAATCCCAGACAGAGATTAAGAGATTAAGCTTTCTTTTCATAAAGATAGTACATAGCTTTCTTGAATGTTCCTGCCAAAATCTCAGCACTTTGTAATGGGGTCTCCTAATGGGAATTATTAGGCAATGATCCAAATATCTTTCAAATGAACTAAGGAACTACTTTCAATAAAAATCAACATAAATGTATTTTTAAAATAAATAAAACTTCATAATAGACTAACAAATATTTTAAAATATTTCCAGGGCTTTCCTTTGTTTCCAAGTCTCTTTGGGGGGAAAAAAAAAAAAAACTGAAGAAAAGCAAACAAGAAAACTGACTATCTCTAATCCTGACAGACTACATAAGACCTGAAGGAAACCCAGATGACTGATAGAAACATCCGTACATCACTTGCTGTCCAAAGAATTTAAACATTAAGAAGTTCCTCAATCTCACATGAATGAAATTACTGATAAATATAATGGGCTCCACTTTTTTGGGGGGGGGAGGAGGGGGGCTCTACTTTTTAAAAAGAAAAAAGTTTCTTAAAAAGTAGTGGTTTACGACTGGGGCTGTAGGTCAGTGGCAGAGCGCGTGCCTAGCATGCGTGAGGCACTGGGTTCGATCCACAGCACCACATAAAATAAACAAATAAAATAAAGGCATTCTGTCCATCTATAAATACAAGAAAACAATATTTTTTAAATGTAGTGGTTTAGTCAAGCATGTAATCCCAGTGGCTCAGGGGGCTGAATCAGAAGAATTCCAAGTTCAAGACCAGCCTCAGCAGTTTAGCAAGGCCCTGAGCAAACTTAGGGAAACACTGTTTCAAAATAAAAAAACAAAAAAGTGGTTAAGTGCTCCTGGGTTCAATCCCTGGCACCAAAAAAAGGTAATGATTTACATCACAAAAAAAATTCTTTATATCATACAGTGATTCAACTCAAGAATTCTATTAGATAGTAAGTATTTTAGTTCATTCAAAATTACTTTGTATATGTGGCCTGGGGTTGTGGCTCAGTGGCAGAGCGTATGCCTAGCATGTGTGAGGCCCCGGGTTCAGTTCTCAGCACCACATATCAATACATAAAATAAAGGTCCATTAACAATTTAAAAAAATTAAAATAAATTTCATTATTTAAAAAATTACTTTGTATATGTAAATACATCCATATGCAACTTTGAAAGAGTTCCTCTTATGCCTAAAGCAAGTAAGTACCTTTTAATTTCTACAATTAACAAAAAACAAACTATCACACTTAACCAGGGTATCCTGCTAAGAAGCTGATCACAGAACTGTGTGCAAAATTCAATTTCTGGACCCACTATGCAAAAAATGCAAACAAAACAAAACAATGAATGGCCATGTCAAAACTAGTTAAAGGCTGAGAGAAAAATCTGCTTAATGAAACAGACAAGAGGACAGTCCAACTTTTAAGAGCACACATAACCAAAACATAAAAGCCTATTGGCTCTGCATGTACAGTTAAGTAAGGGTTATTCCTAATTCTTTGCTGCCATTTCTGTTAAGTAGACAAAAAGAAGACCAAAAAAAGTCATACATTAATTTCAAAACCAAATTACCCTTAGAAAGAGAAAAGATTGAGAATCAGAGCCAACAATATACCATTAAAAATATAAATATATATAAGGATGCATCTATATGTATATGTGTGTGTGTATATATCAATCACACATATGCTTTCTGAGAATGGTCTGAAAAGTCAGAAAATGGTTTAAACAGTCAAGAATGAAAAGATAGTTAGCAAGGTATCAGAAATTCAGTAAAATCATAGGAAGGTGCTTACCAGGACAAACAGTGATTTCTTCTGCAGAACTCTCTGGCATAAGGACTAAGCTTCTCTTATTGGTCAAAGCAGCAATGCTGGAAAAGAACCAAACTCCAGGTGAATTCCCAGAAAAATAAATCAGAATACCAGGCCAAAACAACAGTGAGTCATTCACAAAGCCACAAGCAATCTGATACCTGCTGTCCAATACCACAAAGGCACAACAGGGAAGCAAGGAGTCCATAGTGAAAACTCTAGGCCAGAAACAGGGAAAATAAACATGCTTATAACTTGGGTTCCAGCGAAAAAACTGAAGGAAAAGAAACCCCCTTTTGGAGTCTTCACAAAGGAAGGTGGAAGGATAAGCATTATCTGCAAATATCACAGAAGACAAAAAATTCCACTTCAACAAAAAAATGTCAAAGGTGTTTTATAGCCTCCATTTCAGCCTTCTGAAGGCCAGAGACATGTAAATAGAGATTCTCCCGACAGCACATTAACTTTTCCATCACCTCACAGTTATATTTCCTCTTTATCTCAAGATGTAGCTTTCCAAACAACAAAAATGAAATACAATTCCAAACTATCTCACAGCAAAAATCTGTCCATATAAGTTCAATCTCTCTTCCAAGGAAAACTTAATTATGAATAGCTTCCCTCATCCAACCTTCTGGTTTTCCCTGCCTGTTTATGGAATGCTAACTCCTCCTGACACAGAAACACATGGCTCAGAGATCTGAGCATCTGAACTACTACTCTCATGCTTCACAGAACTTTATGATTAGTTTGATCAAGTATGCAAGAAGACGCTTAAAAACACAAATTCTCATATCAACCAAGAACCACAAAGAGAGAACAGCCATCACTGACTCAAGATAAATAACTAAATCTTGACAGGAAACCACAAGTGATTTCTCTCTCTAAATAAAACATCTCATAGCATTTGTTACAAACCCAAGCCAGACAGTTTACTCTGCATGTAACATTAGGGTTCTATTCAAAGGGTCCATCACAAAACAATTTGCTGACATTTATAAAATGGGCTAATCAATTTGAAGTCAAACCACATTGCCTGCAATTTCAACTCTCTCCTGGTGACAAAGTGTATAATCATTTATTAAAAACCTACATCTGCTCTGCACAGACTCACCACAATAAAGCAGAAAGGTCTACAGGGAACAGAAGGCCTACTCCAGTTAAAAACACTTCCAAAACTGTCTTAACCACAAGAGAATCAACCAAAGCCATATTCTTCAGCCCAAGAAGAAATACTTAGTACTGTCCACCAAAAGTCTAAGAAAGAACACTACCTACATTACAGCAAATGGCACTGGGCCTCAACTTCTATATAGGAGATGACAATCACTTAATACAAAACTACATTCTTGAGAAATTCCCAAAACTCAACTATCAAGCAAAGGGAGAAAGTAGTTAGAAAACTGATCCAGTTAATACCACAGTTTATAACCAATCAATCATCATCTATTATTAAAATAAGAAGACTTAGAAGTTAACCCTATCAACAAATCAGCAATAAAAATTAATGGAGGAGGTAATACAAATAAATCCATTTGTAGAAAAGATGAGATACAAACAAATTAAAAGTGGCATAGGATCTATGTGGCCTGAATAATATAATTATAGGCATCAAAGAGGATGTAAGTCTTGAGAGTAGATTTAAAAGATATACAAGGTTTGGAAATAAGCATAAGAAGAGTAACAAATGGAGAAATAGATAAGAAGAATACAAGGCCCATAAAGACTTCAAATTGGTAAAGGAAGCTAGGGTTAGTTAAGAGAAGCAGGATGACCACTTTTTAGGAATAAGATAAATGGGATTTATGCCAAAATAACTAGGGTGGACAAGAAAACCTCTAAGATCTCTTCCAGACTCAATATTCTAGGCTTTTATGAGATGAATATTTGAAAACTTGGAGACAGTAATGATTTCTCCTAGTCTGTGCTTATATTATAAAAGAGCTAAAAGTTTCGTAGCAAGTTGTCCAGATGTAGTCTCATTCGTGTGGTTCATCTTCTTTATGTTGATACCATCAGAAGAGACTGGAACTCACAACAACATGCAATCTCACCTTTGTGAGGCAGGTACAGAGTTTCCTTCTTCAGAAGTTTCTTCAACAAATAGCCCTTGGGAAGACTGCAAAGAAATATGTAACATCCTAAATACACAGGCACAGATGAACTGGTTTCTCCTTCTTTAAAAAAAAAAAAAAAGAAAGAAAAGAAAAGTAAAAAACAGGCCTAGGATGTAGTTTAGTGATAGAGTGCTTGCCTAGCCCATATGAGGTCCTGGTTGTATCCCCAGCACAATCCCCGCCTCAAAAATAATAGTAATCGTTCAACATTATCACTCAGCAATAAATATAAAACATTTTTCTTAAGTCATTAAGTTTCAGTAAAAAGAAAACATACTCTGTGGAGACGAAAGACTGGTATTTGAATCAGATCTAGATCACCTACTAACTGTAATTTTGGATAAGTCATATCTGAATCTCTTTTCTCATCTTAAGTATTAACACAGATTATTATTATGAGAATTAAGCAAGATAATTATGCAATGTACTTTGTAAAATGCAAGACCTACATAAATATTAATTAGTAAGTCGAATATATTATGATACCAGAAAAACAATTATAAAGCTTTTGTTGTGGGAGGGAAAAATAGAAAAGTCCAGTTTTCAACAGAAATACTGAGCTAGGAAAAACACTGTGAGCACAGCTAGGACATAACATAGGACATTCCAAAGGGAAAGCTATAAAGATTCTTTTTGCTACAAATCTGCCACTAAGGTATGGCTACCTAACTATAAAGATACCTTTTAAGAAATACAATGACCAGGTGGGTGGTCCATGCCTGTAATCTTGCTGACTGGAAAGTTGAGGCAGAAGAATCACAAGTTTGGGCCAGCATCAGCAACTTAGTGAAAGCCTATCTCAAAATAAAAAATAAAAAAAGGCTAGAGATGTAGGTCAGTGGTAAAGTGCCTCTGGGTTCAACCCCTAGTAGGCAAAATTCTTCAAAAATAAAGAAACAATAGAAAAAAAAAGGCAATGCAATGATTGGGACTGAAATAAGAAAAACACATTTGCATTGACTCATGGTAGAATCAGTGCAAATTATCAACACGTTGAATGTTGATGTACAGAAAAAGCAGCTACTTTTACCTTAAGTAGACTTCTGACAAAGTACCTTGTCTGTGAAGCTTCTTCCAGTAGATATAAAGCTACTGGCTGAAGTGTTCAGAGTTTTCTAACAGGATAAATAACCTAAACAAATTAGTCATCTCTCTACCACTCAGGTAAATGATGAAATGCACCTTTTTAAAAAGGGAAGGGAGGGCTGGCAATATGGCTCAGTTGCTAGAGTGCTTGCCTTGCATGCACAAGGCCTTGGGTTCAATCCTCAGCACTAAAAAAAAAGAAAAAAAGTTTCTGGGGAGAGCGTGGTAGTGGGGTAGCTGAATCAAGTCTTCAGTCAAGAAGAAGGCATAGTTGTACAGATCAAGAATGTAGTTATTATGAAAAATGAGCTGATTAAAACTATCTAAAGAACTAAAATAAAACAGCAATCAATACTTAGCCTGATTTTGTTTGAACTTACAAGTTCCTTTTTAGAATCTTAAAAAAAAAAAAAACAGTGAACACTGACACCTAGTGTCCACTTAATAGAATTTTGCTGACTTAGAATTACTAGATGACTAAGCCCTAAGACTTCAGAAACAATCATTTGCAAAAATCAGTTATAAGACACTTCCACCTTAGGTTGAACATATCTCCAGCTCTGTCAGTGTAATTGTTTTAAAAATTATTGTTCACCTTTTAAATGCCAGGCTTATTCATTTTACATACATTATCCTGAAATCTCCACAAGAACCTTATGAAGCAAAAATTATTATTTTAGAAATGAGGAAAATTAAACTTCAATGTTAAATAATTTGCACAAAATTAGACAACTGATCAAAAGTGGAGCTGGCACTTTCCTGAACCCAAAATCCATGTTTGAACCACTACTGTTATCATTTACATAAATGATCATCTTCCCAACCATTTCAACAAGAAATCCCAAGAATGTATTCATTTGAGTAAACTATTTTAATTTCTAAAGTTATACCTTAAATGGAAGTAAACTGAATTTAGCTGTACAGTGAGGTTCTTTTAGAATATGAAAATAAGATAGCAAAATGTGCAACCAAATTTGATTAGACTACCTAAATCTAAATAAAGTGAACATGAAAATGTAGAAATAAAGCTCTAAAGAATCTGTGGCCTAATCAAGATATTACATTTTATACTTAAGAAATAAGTTACAGGAATGGGATAGTTTGATTGAATCTTAAAAAAGAAAAATCCAAAGATCAAACTCAAGTAGTGTTTTCAACACCATGGCACAGGAAATGAAAATGAATTAAACCATCAGCCAGTCATCACAGAAAAGGCCTCTGTTGTAAGGCAATGATCGCTTATCAGGTCTTTCCATAGACTAGTTAAACCATCTTTTCAAGTTTCCATTTTCTGATTATTATTTCAGCTTTCTAGATACATTCATCATAGAAAGAGGTACAATATATGGTGGATCTGAGTAGTCTGGTCACTAAAAATGTCTTTATTCCATAAGAAATGTGTCATTTGGTGTACATACATCAGCTTGAAGTTTGGCTAAGTAACAGTCACAACTCCACACAATGTGGTAATTTCTGGAAATAAGTTCCAGCACCTAGACTGAAAAATTAAGGATCAGACTCTGAAAAGTAGTGACCACATCAACATCTCCCTGCCATAATGCCACTGAGGTGACCTCTTATCTTCATTAACAACTTTCCTTGTCACAGCAATGCCAGAAACAAGCAATAATCTGATTATAAAGTTTAATAACATTCGTTACACACTATGCCATTTGACCAAAGGTAAATTCTTGCTATCTCTATCAGCTAAAGAGTTACACAAATGGGCAACTTCAACAAAGTCATGTTCAATAGAAATTATAAACACCCAAATTCCTTATACACACAATTCCTGAAAGCAAGAGATCAGGATAAAAGGGAAAATTATGAATATAATATTTTCATTATTTGCCTGTATAATCAGTAAGTTTGTTTTATATTTTTAAATGTTAGCATGGCTGTAGTGAACCATGTATTTTCATATAGTGCTAGAGCGAGGAAATACAAATTTGAACAATCTTTCTGAAAAGCAATGTGGCAATAAATAGCGAATCTGTATGTTCACAATTCTTTTTTTTAAAACAAATAATGCAATTTTTTTCATATTTATTTTTTAGTTGTAGTTGAACATATTACCTTATTTCATTTATTTATTTTTATGTGGTGCTGAGACTCAAACTCAGGGTCTCACGTGCGAGGTGAACACTCTATTGCTGAGCCACAACCCAAGCCCCCTTCTTTAATATAGTATTTTTCTGGCTCCCTATACCCAAGGGCACTGATTTGAATGAAGAAAAGTTTCACACAGATCTAAGTTTCACACAACCAAAATATCCAGTGATTAAAAAATTTTAAAAAATATATAATATGGTAAACTCATAAGCCAGAATATGTCATTAAAAATAAAATCTAGGGGGCTGGGATTGTGGCTCAGAGGTAGAGTGCTCGCCTAGCATACATGAGGCACTGGGTTCGATCCTCAGCACCACATAAAGTAAAATAAAGATATTGTGTCCACCTATGATTAAAAAATATATATATATATTTTTAATGAAATCTAGGCTGGGCATCATGGCACCACCTGTAATCCTGGCAGCTCAGGAGGCTAAGGCAGAAGGACAGCAAGTTCAAATCCAGCCTCAGCAATTTAGTGAGGCCCTAAGCAACTTACTGAGACCCTGTCTCCAAATAAAAACTAAAAAACTAAAAAAGAGCTGGGGATGTGGCTCAGTGACCCCTAGGTGCAATCCCTGGTACCAAAAAAAAAAAAAAGGAAAATCTAGATAATTTTAATATAAGAAAATGATTACATTCATATTGTAAGTTAAAAATTCAATAATGTACTAACATAAGGGCTGGGAGTATAAGCTCAGAGGCAGAGTGCTTGCCTAGCAGGTATGAAGCCCTGGGTTTAATCCCCAACACTGCAAAAAAGAAAAAGGAAAAAAGACTACATTGAAATACCTTTTTCATCTCTCAGATTGGCAATGTTCAAGAAGTCTGATAATGCTATACTGGTATGGGTACAAAGAAACTATATCATACATTGCTGGTGGTTGTGTAAATGTATACAACTTCTAAGGAGGAAAGTTTGACAATATCTAACAAAATTGTAAATGCAGATATCCTTTGATCCACCAGCTATATCAACATGAGATTATCCTACAAATATCTCCCATGTGGATGAAATGTTTAAGAAAAATCACTGCAGTGCTATTTGTAATAGGAAATATTGGAAGAACTTAAATGTTCACTAATAGACCATTATTGGATAAAACAAACTATGATTAATTCACACATGGTATATTCCACATCCAAAAAGAAAAAAGATTAACAAATGAAGAAATTCATTATGTACTATTATAACACAATCTCATAGACATTAAATTTAAAAGGCAAGGGCAGAATAAAGTGTTTAGTATGCTATTGTTTGTGTAAAAACAGTGGGGAAAAGAATATGTATAATACTTATGGTATATAAATTCCTTGGAAGGATGTACCAGAAACTAGTAACACAGATTGAGTCCAGAGAGGAGAAATGGTTGGCTGGAGGGTAGAGACAAGATTTTTAAATTTACATCTTTTTGAATTTTTGTCCCTGTGAATATTATCTAGTCAAAAGTAGCTTTTTAGAAATAAAATTTTTAAATAATAATAAATTATGATATACTCATATGATAGAATGTTTTCAAGTGTATTTAATAAATAGGAAAAGACCTAGAATAAACCATAAGGTGGGGGAAAGGAAAAAAGTTTACACTGAACAGTCTTCATTTTGTTCAAAAATTAAGTAGAAAATTATATTTTATATGTATAGAAATAGTGATAATTGCCTGTCGGTGGTGGAATTATAGGTAATTCTTTATATTCTGTACTTTACTAATTTTCTTTAAAGAGCATGTATTACTTTAATCATTGGGGGGAACCACAAAAAATACAAAAAGCTAAAATAATCCTTGTTTAATCTGTGAATAAATAATCCTTAATTACAGCATCACTGACCCTTACCTGACCATGACTGGTTGTTGGTTCTTCCTCCAACAAAAGTTTCTGTTTCAAGCTTTTAATTGGGCTTTCTTGGAAATCCTTGGGTTTTGAGTGCCAGACAGATGCCCTAGACTCCTGCCTCTCCTCTGTGTCTTCATCTCCCATATCTTCTGAGATGCCTTCATTTTTTTCACTAGCCTGATCTCCTTGGCCACATTCATTCTGGATCAGAGAAGGAGGGCTAGGTAACACTGGTTCCCCAAACCCTTTTTTTTTTAAAAGCTGCCTCTGAGCCATTTTTAAGCTCTTTTGATAAACCTCCAACTGGCAGAGAATGACCTTGGTATATTGATTAGGGTCTACTCCAGCAGGGCAGAATGGAATACCCCAGAAGTAGTGCACATTTCCCCCAGTGTCCTGAAGAACTTTGGCATCTGCTGGGGTAGGCAGACAGTGCCTAGATGTGTCCCCCCTACCCTGGGCAGCTTTGAGAAAAGCACAACCCCTCCCAGTACTTTCCTGTGGCTTCCCACACTTTGTGTGCTCAGCCAAGTGGCCAGTACATCTGTCAAAACATTTAACGTTCTCATTCTCAAACACTGGCTGGCTTGACTGGTCCCAGCTTCCTGAGCTGCCAGAGACCGGCTCCTCTTCAGTGTTTTCAGTGTGGTCCCAAGGCTCCTCTCTTTCCTCAGCCTCGTTTCCCTGACTGATATGTGAGCCTTTAAACAGTGATGGAGGTACCAGCTGCCATATGCCTGTAGGTATTTGAGAAAAAGTAGGGCTAAGGACAAACTTTTTAATTAAGAGGGGGTTGGTAAGCTATCACTTACCAAGAATTATAAAATGTGGGTAAGAAAAGCTCTTCTTTGGGTTTAACCAAAGGTTGGATTTTCCTTGGAGATAAAAGTACAATGGATATTAGTGAGATCTCAACTACTTTCTGTTTGAACTTCTTTAAGATCACCAAAGGGATTTTGGGCATTTCTACTCTCAAAATGAGATCCCTGTGATATGGTTATAGTTGATGAATAGAAGGAACCAGAACATGCCTTCAGTGGTCCCAGAGTCTGTGGTTTTCTCTTGGTGGGACTGTGAAGATGGTCCAGTGGCCAGAGGTCGAGATCTGGTAGCAGAGGCATCAGAAGGCCGGCAAGTCTGAAACAAGTGATCCCACACCAGACCAAGTTTATTATTAAAACAGCTATATATGAAGAGTCACAGGAAGGACAATAAGGGGAAGCCATTGCCCCTAGGAGTTTTTCTTCTCCAACATGTAGATGCTCAGTTCAAATGAATTCCATAACATGTACTGAATGCTTATGTGCAAAGTGCTATACTAGATCACTATACTATTCCCTTTTCAAATACGAGGGGCTAATGGCATAAATGATTGCTTGGGCTGGATGCAGCGGCACATGCCTACAGTTCCAGCTACTTGGGAGATTGAGCAGGAAGACCACTTGAACCTGCAAGTTCGAGGCCAGTTTAGATAACATTTCAAGGCCCCATCTCAAAATAACAACCAAAAAATCAAGGATGGCTCAGAACCTGCCTTTGGCAAGTACCTTAATATTTAAAATAATTTGAATTGTACATATTCAAATCACAACTTAACATTATTTTAAAAACTACCCATTCCTTTGATCTCCCCACAAATCAGGGGAGGTAAACATCTGATCTTGCTTCTTTTGGAATTCTTGGTGTTCTCTAACTCTTTTTAGGAACTGTCAACTTGCTATGGTTCTTTTAAGCAAAGACTCAAAAAAGTTGTGGATAGAAGAAAACTCAAGTATGAAATATTTCAATTTGGGTTAACCAACAATTCAACATGGATATTAAAAATTATTATGGGAAATATCTGTTAGTTGAAAACTCTATAAAATACCACAGCTAGTTCCTAATGCAATTATAACTATGTAGAAGTCAAAAAACATTGCTGATAAATCCCACAAACTTTTTCAGCATAGCATATTTACATTCAGGCTTTCAGCAATGGCTTTTCTCAAGAGCTCCTCTTCTTCCTCCTCCTGGCTGTTCACCTCCCTAGCTTCCTGCTCACTCATTTTAAGAGCCAGAGCAAACTGCTCTTCTTCTGTCATCTCTGTAAGAGGATAGGGAAAAGAGAGAAAAGGATACCACAAACAATGAATTAGCCTGGAAACAAAAAACAACAAACAACACAACAATAACAAAAACAGAATCCTTAACTTTTAAACTAAGGACACTAAAAGCCATTGAGTACAATTTTGTAATCTAATAAATGAAGAAAACCACAAAAGGTGAAGTGTTGGTCAAGATCATTAGCAACAGTTACAAGAACCCTGGGTAAGCTCCTAAAGATATTGTCTTTGCCTGTGTTGTTCATTATATCTTCAGCATCAGAGAGAATGGCACATGATAAATAAGTAATAAATACCCGATGAATGAATAAATACCATACTGCTTTATGCCCAACATTTAACCAGAATAATTCTACTCTTCAGAACCCTCTGATATATCCAATAATGAAGAACATTCCTAGTAAAATCAATTGTAGTATAATGAAGGAATGTTTGATTCCTAGTCTAGAGCATGAAATATACAAGATGAGCTAGAATATTTTTCAAAGCTGTGAGCAAGATATTCATCAAAACACTACAAAAGAACTCAGGAGCCAAATTTAAAAAAAAAAAAAAAAGAAACCCTCACTGGCCAAATATGGAAGTGGAACATCAATAAACAAACACAATAGATATATGCTAAATATAATCAAAGAATTGTATAGGCATAATTTGGTTGGGGTAGGAAGAGGTGATTCTGATTTAGACAGTTCCCTAAGTTTATAAGTCAAGAGTTGAGGTCTAATTTAAAGAGCCATTGGCCCCACTGTTTCTATGAAAAGTCTTACACATCAAGATATTCAGTGGATCTTGCCTTCCAAGAATCAATTTTGTCACCTTAAGGATGATATCACTTCCATTCAGAATGCATGATCCAACCTGTAGTATTTACTGGTATCAAATAAATTTCCGATATTCCTTTATCATTCTTTCTGTGAATGCAGAATCTGAAGTGTTGTCCCCTTTTACAATACTGATGCTGTTAATGTGTTTTCTTTTCCTTGATCTGTCTAGTTAGAGGCTTATGCATTTTATTGAACTTTTTATAGAACCTATTTTTAATTTTTTTCTCAGTTGTATGCTATCTTTTATTTCATTGATTTTTTGCCATATTTCTTTCTTTTCACTAACTTTGGGTTATTTTACTCTCCATATTATCACGTCTTAAAATGGGAAGCTTGGATCACTGGTTTTAAGCTTTTCTTCCTCATATAAAGCTATTAATTTCCTTGTAAATGTTGCTTTTGTTGTATTCCACAAATTTTGTATGTTTCCATTTTCATTAAGATCATTTCAAATTCAATTTGGGTATATTTTTTGTTTGGATCCAACTTTAGGGATTCCTTTATCTCTGTTAATTTTGTGTTATTTTTTAAATATGTTCAATATTTATATCATGACCTAGAAAGACCTGACAATACCCTTCTGCTATTTAATTCTCCAGATGAGTTCACTTATATTTTTTAGCACCTATCTAAATTATAACAACATAATTATTATTAAGTAATCATTTATTTAATGACTTTAGTGACATAATATATATTCATTTAATATAACAAATGTAACATTCTGGTTCTAGATGTTGACAATGGTGGAAGCTTAATATGTGAAGGGGCAGGAGACATACAGGAATTCCCTGTACTTTCCACTTATTTTTGTTGTGAACTTAAAACTTCTCTGAAAAATAGTCTATTAATAAAAAAATTTTAAAGGTTACCTGGCTAATTACTCAATAAATATTACTCGTGTCTGTCATAAAAGTTATTTGCATTGTAGATTCAATTAAACCTTAAAATTCCTACATGCATTTTAATAAAACTGAAAATAATTCTGAAATTCATATGGAAATACTAAAATTTATATGGAAATGCAAAAAATCTGGAATAGCCAAAGTATTTATTTATATTTATTTAATATAAATACTAATCTTTAGAAAGAATAAAGACAGAGAAATTACTCTGACATCAAAACTTGGTATACTTACTAATCAAGATAGTAGTATATGAAGGGACTAATGAAATAATAAATTAAGACTAACAGAAAACAGGTTTTTATCTTCAGAGGAGTGACATATTTAGAAAGAATCACAAGTATTGGAATAAAAGAATCAATATAAACTCATTCTTTTAATATAAATATAAAAATAAATGTAGATATAAATATGGTTCTACATATGTGTAGGTAGGTATATATGTATTTACATGTATCAATACCCTAGCTTTTTTAAAAAATTTTTTTTAAAGAGAGAGAGAAAGAGACGAGAGAGATGAGAGAGAGAGAGAGAGAGAGAGAGAGAGAGAGAGAGAGAGAGAAAGAGAGAGAGAGAGAATTTTTTTATTATTTATTTTTTAGTTTTTGTTTATATGTGGTGCTAAGGATGCAACATGCATGCCAGGCGAGCGGGCTACCGCTTGAGCCACATCCCCAGCCCCTATACCCTAGCTTTATATCCTAAGAAGGACCAGGAACAACAACATTCATACCAATGAGCTTTCTTAGAGCCAAATCTTGGCTTCCAGATATCATTTTTCAAAGGAATTAAGGCTCTAAAATATATACAGAGAAAATAGAAAGACTATTATGCCTAAAGAAGTTCAACACACACACACACACAAAAAAAAAAAAACTACTTGCATGATTTCATTTGCATCAAGTTCACCAACAATAAACACACTAATTAATGATGGAAATCAGAAAGTGGTTGTCTCTGGAGATGTACAGGGCAGGAGGTAAGAAAATTATTAGAAAGGGAAAACAGAGAATTTTGGGAGGTGACAAATTTTCATATCCTTGATTTGAGTGATGCTTATAAGGGTATATATGACTGTCAAAACTCACTAAATAATACTTTTTAGGATTTGTATTTTTATATAAATTAAAATTTTTAACGACAGTCAAAAACTAGTAAAAGAAAGACATAAAATTATTTTTCAATTTAAGGAATATTTCATTTCCTCTTACTTTACTATAAGAAGTAGAAATAATTATGTCTCACTGTTTTTTCCCTGTGTTTTTTCCTTTCTCGTTCTACTTTATCTTGATCGCCCTGGATTGGTCTTTTTCTTTTTAGATCTCACAACTTATCAACATTCTAACAGTAATGAATTTAAAACCAAATATCCCTGGAAAGACTCACTCATGTATTATAATGAGAACACTATTCCCCAACATTCTCCAGCCCAGGTGTAACACATTGAAAGACTGAGTAATACTAATCATATAAGTGTAAACAAAACTTAACACAGTTAGATGGTTTCTAATAAAATTTAAATAATGAGAAGAAAACATGACAATTTCTGATAGTGAAAACCCCTCACCAATAATTAAGTGGAAATAATAAAATACGTCTAAAACTAAAACAAATAAACAAATACTAACCTGAAAGAATATGAGCAAAGCAGCCTGGGAAGAGAAGTAAACTAGAAATTTTTCCCTGGACTGGAGTTGAAGAGGAAAAGAGTCTGTACATTTCAGAGCAGAAGGACCAAAGTTTTGATCCCTAATGCCCTGAGGCAGGTTCAAGGGCCTGAACAAAAATGGCTATGTAGGGGCTGGGATTGTGGCTCAGCGGTAGAGCGCTCACCTAGCACGGGGAGACCCGGGATTTGATCCTCAGCACCACATAAAAATAAAGGCATTGTGTTGTGTCCATCTACACCTAAAAAATAAAATAAGTATTTTTTTTTTAAAAAAAGAATGGCTATGTTGATATATCTGGGAGAAATAACCAAGTCTCACAATAGATCTCTCTATGGCAAGAATAAAGAGCAGTCAGATTTCAGATCCAAAGAGAACTTATGGATAGATCCCATGGATGTCTCAGAGATTGCCCGAGTTTTGACCAATGCCCCAAGGGGTCCCCCTCTGTTACCATGTTATAGCATAAGACTCTACAATTGTGACTCAAGATAGGAGAAAGGGGACAGCACTCTTAGGAATGAATAAGGTTAAATTTCTACCAGTCATATGAAATGTGGTATGGAACTGAAGATTAAATTTAAATTCTTGATAATTCTCCAACAAGTTAAACATCTTATATTATGACCTGGCAATTCCACTCCTGGATGTATACCAAAAAGAACTGAAAACAGATGTTCAAATAAAAACTTTTACATATATGTTCACAGTAGCACTATCCACAATAACCAAAAGGTAAGGATAAAAACAAATGTCTCAGACTGGGGTTGTAGCTTAGTGGTAGAGCCTTGCCTAACAGATGTGAGGCACTGGGTTTGATCCTCAGCACCATATAAAAATAAAATAAGGTATTATGTCCACCTACATTTAAAAAATAAATGTCTTTTAAAAAAGAACTATTACAAGTTCAAGGCCAACATGGTTGATTTAGGAAGACCCTATCTCAAAATAAATAAATAAATAAATAAATAATGAAGATCTGATTCATATTACAATATGAACTATAAAAAACTATTCAAAGTGAAAGTTAGGCACAAAATACCACATTTTTATATGTTACATTTAGATGAAATTTCCAGAATAGATAAATCCACAGTGACAGAAAGGAGTTGTGACTGGGAGAACAGGAAATAGAAAGTGACTATTTAATGGACAGTAACAAAACAGTTTTATCAATTAGATTGTGCTAAGGTTGGAGAACACTGTGGATGTACTAAGTATCATGAATAGTATACTTTAAGGTTAAAATGGTAAGGCTTGTCTTATGTATATTTTATCAAATTCTAAAAACTTACTGATTAGAACAAATTTTAGAAATTTAAAAAAAAACTTGCTATCATTCAAAATAACAAAAGATAAATAACTAAGCAATCAATGGTGCACTCTTGTAATCCCAGTGACTCCAGAGGCTGAGGCAAGAAAATCTATAGTTTATGGTCAGCCTCAGCAACTTAGTTAGACCCTGTCTCAAAAAATTAAAAAAGCCCAGGGGTAAAGAGCCCCTGGGTTCAATCCCCAGTACCAAAAAATAAAATTTAAAAATAAAGAACTAGGACTGGGGTTGTGGCTTAGAAGTAGAGCGCTCACCTAGCATGCGGGAGGCACTGGGTTTGATCCTCAGCATTACATAAAAAAGAAATAAAGATATTATGACCACCTATAACTAAAAAATAAATATATATTTAAAAAAATACTAAAGAACTAAGCAATGAAAAAATCAATTATACAGCATTGGGAAAAAATAATGTAATGGGGAGAAATCAATCCTCCACTTATATATAAATCAAATAATATTACAGTGAAGATTATGGGACAAAATGTAATAAGCATTTTAACAAGGCACTAGCAAAAATATTTCTAACAAAAATCTATGTGAGTGAAGGGAAGGAAGAAAAACTGTAAGAATATTAATTGCTTCATTTTTCTTATTGTCAAAACTCATATTTTTCTTAACCAAAAAAGGAATTTAACAATCTATTGCTGGCAGGGGATAGTGGCTCACACCTGTAATTCCAGTGACTCAGGAGACTGAGGCAGGAGGATGGCAAGTTCAAACCCAGTCTCAGCAACTTAGTGAGGCCCTAAGCACACAGTGAGTCCCTGTCTCTAATAAAATATAAAAAAGGGCTGGGAGGGGACCTGGAGGTTGTGGCTCAGCGATAGAGCACTCACCTAGCATGTGCAATCAACCCTCGGCACAGCATAAAAATAAATAAATAAAATAAAAGTACTGTGTGTTCGACTATGACTAAATTTTATATATATATATATATTATATATATAAAATATATATAATATAAAATTATATATATATATATATATATAAATAAAAGGTGAGGGTTCGGGGTGTGGCTCAGTGGTTAAGTGTGGCTGGGTTCAATACCTGGTACCAAAAAAAATTTTTAAAAGAATCTATTGTTTCATATGGAAAAAAATTATCTGTATTTTCAGCATATATATGTCATTAATTAATTTTTCCTCTATGAAATCAAACTCACAACTTTTGCATTGGGTAAAATGCATAGATACTTGCTATTAAGGATGGCAGAATAAGCATACACATCTAATTTCATTCTCTGCCCAAAATTCCTAACATTTAAGCATTAAGGGAGGTCTTTTGTTTTGTTTTTGTCTCTTTTTTTCCCCAGAAAAACTAGTACTAATCCTTCTCAAACTTTTCAAAACATTGAAGAGGCAAGAAAACTTCTTAACTCATTCTATGAGGCCAGTTTTACCCTGATAGCAAAAGTCAGACAAGGTAAGGTGCAGTGGCACAAGCCTGGCCTGTAATCCTAGTAACTCGGGAGGCTAAGGCAGGAGGATTAAGATTTCAAAGCCAGCCTCAGCAATTTATCAAAGCCCTAAGCAACTCAGTGAGACTGTCTCTAAATAAAATACAAAAAAGGGCTGGGAATGTGTCTTGGTGCTTAAGTGTCCCTGACTTGAATCCCTGGTACAAAAAAAAAAAAAAAAGACAAGATGGACACAAGAAACTACAAGCCAACATCCCTTATAAACATTAATGTAAAAATCCTCAACAAAATACCAGTAAACTAATTCAGCTACATAATAAAAGATTAAATACCATGACAAAGTGTGATTTATTCCTGAAATGAAAGTATAAGTCAAAATGTAAAAATTGACCAATGTAATACACCACAATTAACTGAAAGGAAAAAACAAAACACACAAGACAGAAAAGGGATCTAATATAATTCAACACCCTTTCATGATAAAAACACTCAACAACTAAAGAAGGAAACTACCTCAAAATAATGAAAGCTATATTTGAAAAATCATAGTGAATATAATAATGAAGAGGGAAAGATTATAAGGCTTTTTCTCCAAGACCAGGAACAAGGCAAGGATGCCTGCCTTTACCATTTCTATTTCAACATAATACTAAAGATTCCAGCCAGAGCAATTAGACCAGAAAAAGTAAAAGACATCAAAGTTGGAAAGGAAGGAATAAAATCATCTCTGTTCACAGATGCTATCTTATATGTAGATAACCCTAAAACTTCCACAAAAAAAGTTAGAATTAATAACTGAATCCAGCAATGTAACAGGATACAAAATCAACACACAAAATCACTTGTATTTCTATATACTAACAACAATCATAAAAAGAAATTACAAAAATAATTCCACATATAATAACATCAAAAAGAATAAAATACTTAGGAAGTAACTAAGGAGGTAAAATTCTTGTTCAATGAAAACTACAAAACATTGTTAAAAGAAATTAAAGGCAGCATTAATAAATGAAAATATGTCCCAAGTTCATGGATTAGAAATCTAATAATGTTAAGATGCCACTACTACCCAAACAATCTGCAGATTCAACACAATCACCCCTTAGCAGAAAACCAATTACACTTTTTAGAGAAGTAGAAAGACCCATTCTAAAATTCATATGCAATCTCAGGGGACTCTGAATAGCCAAAACAATCTTTAAAAAAAAGGACAAATCTAGAGGACTCAAACTTCTTGGTTTTAAAAAATTACTACAAAGCTCCAGTCAAAACAGTGGGGGATCCTAGAATAAAAATAGGCATGTAGTCTAATGGAATAGAATAAAGAGCCCAGAAACAAACACTCATTTGCATGTCAAATAGTGCCCAAACCATTCAGTAGGGAAAGATCAGTTTTTTCAACAAATGATGATGGGAAAACCAAATAGCCATGTATCAAAGAATGAAGTTGAACTCTTACCTAAAAGTATATACAAAAATTAACTCGGGCTGGGGTTGTGGCTCAGGAGTAGAGTACTTGCGTAGCACATGGAAGTGCTTCGATACCCAGCACCACATAAACAAACTAAATAAAATAAAGGTATTGTATTAATCTACAACTAAAAAAATATTAAAAAAAAAATAACTCAAGAGTCGGGAATGTGGCTTAGTGGTTAACACCTACCTAGATAGCATGCAAGACCCTGGATTCAGTCACCAGTACTACAAATAAATAAATAATTCAAATTGGACCAAAGACTTAAAAATTTAAGACCTAAAACTATAAAATTCAGAAGAAAACATGGAGAAAGCATCACAACAATAGATTTGACACTATTTTCTTGAGTTGACACCAAAGGCACAGGATACAACAACAAAAAAATAGATAAACTCTATTTTATGAAGGTTAAAAACTTTTGTACATCAATAGTGTAAGAAGACAAGTCATGCTGGGGACATAGCTTAAAACTGGAAGACTTAAAGAAGGATCCCGTCATTGTCCTGACTGACTCCATTTTATCACTCTGACCTGTTCTCTTTAAGATTATTTCTTTTTTGCAGCTTCCTACAGGCAATCATCTCATGATGGGAACAGAAACTGCCTAGTTCAATCCCTTATGCTAGGAGGATGCCAGCAGGGAGCCAAAAGGAACCTATAACACCAGACCTGCCACCAAACTGACCAAGACTATTATGCTTATGCATACCTCTTGTCCCCCTGCATTAGTCTCTCTCCTATATAATCCTGAAGCTGTTACCAGACCAGGGAGACAGTTTTCCAGACCAGCTATCTTCCTAGACTGGCCAACTGACATAAACTCCTTTTATTTCCCACTTTTCTCTATTAACTGAACTCTAAAGGAAGTGAGTAGACCCTGTTCACAGACTCCAATAGTATGCTGACAATACCTAAGGCCCTGAGTTGAATCCCCAATACAACAATAAAAAGGTGACCCACAGAATGGGAGAAAATATTTGCAAATCATACATCTGATAGGGATTAAAATCCAGAATATATAAGTGACTCCAAAAAACTTAACCATCAAAACAACAACAATAAAAAAAAATGGTCAAGAACTTGTATAATGGCCAATAAGTACATGGAAAGATGTTTAACATCACTAATCATTAGGGAAATGTAAAACCAAACTACAATAAGATACCACTTTATATCCATTAGTATGGCTACTACCAAAACAAAAAGAAAAAAAGCATTGACAAAGATGTGGAGAAATTAGAACCTTTATATACTGCTGGTGGAAATGTAAATATGGTACAGCTATTATATAAAAGTACGATAGTTCCTTAAAAAAAAAATTAAATAGAGTTACCATGTGATCCAGCAATTCTACTTCTGGTTATATACCTAAAAGAAATGAAAGCAGGGTCTCAAAAAGATATTTGTACACACATGTTCATAGCAGGTGTTGATTGGTTGGTGAAAATGTAACCAGAGGCTCACAAGAACTTAATCCTATATTTGCCAAGGGTGCAATGATTCGTTTTTGCTAATCTAGTGCTACCTGTGATTTTTTTTCTATAAAACTACTTCGAAAACAAGAATCAAATGTGTTCTTTTTCCTCAAGTAAATATTTTATAACACTTTTGTAGAGATGAATGTGAAAGGTGATTAATATAAAAATGGAGTGATAAATACACAAAACTATGTAAATAAGGCAAGAACAATATTGCTATTGTCAGAAGAAGAACCCTAAGGAAAAAATAAAACTGAGCAGGCAGTGGCTTATACTTAAGACTTCAACTTCTTGAGATTTCACATGTGAAAGATTTAGAGAAAAGGCATGAGAGTCTTCTGGGAAACATAGGGCTCACCATATAATGTAAGCATCAGGCCGTGTTACAGTGTAAAGAACTTTTCATCTGGCACGAATGAGACTGGGGAAGGTGGCTTGTGTATTTCTTGTTTTTAAGATCACTATGACCTATGGCCAGCTTTTACAAATAGGATAAAACAGAATCTTCTATGAGGATACCTAAATGTCTTTAGAAATGTGTAACCTTCAGTTCTTAAACTTTGTTATTATTTACAATTTCCTCCTTATCATTTTCTTTCTTTCTTTCTTTTTTTTTTTGGCACTAGGGATTGAACTCCGGGGCATCTCAGCCACTGAGCCACATCCCCAGCCCCATTTTGTATTTTTACTAAACATAGGGTCTCATTGAGTTGCTTGTCACCACACTTTTTTGCTGAGGCTGGCTTTGAACTTGAGATCCTTCTGCCCCAACCTCCCAGCCACTGGGATTGCAGGCATACACCACCGTACCCCCGGCTCTCCTTATCATTTTCTATCTTTTTTTTTTCCCCTAGAATTCTGGGGTAGTAGGGACAGAGAGTTGTTGTTTAGTGTAGAATTTCAGTTTTATAAGATGAAAGTTAAACAGAAAGAAAATAGTGATGCTTGCACAAAACCATGTATGTATTTAGTATCACTAACTATATAAACGGCTAGAATGATAAATTTTGTATATTTAAACACAATTTAAAAATTAGAGCTGGACATCATGGCACTCACCTGTAATCCTAGCTACTCAAGAAGTAGCAGGAAGATTACAAGGGTGAGGCCAGCCTGAACAACTTTTAGTAAGACTCTATCTCAAGTTTTTTAAAAAGTTTTAAAATGGGCTATAGATACAGCTCTGTGGTAGACAGCCTGCCTACTGTGAAATCCTAGGTTCAATTTCCCATACCACAATTAAGAAGAAGGGACTGGCAATTTAAAACTGTTCCCTAATGGCAATTTAAAAATATTCCATGGCCAGAGTTGTAGCTCAATGGTAGAATGCTTTCCTAGCATGCGTGAGGCACCAGGTTCGATCCCTAGCATGACATAAAAAAAAATAAACCAATAAAATTAAGGCACTGTGTCCATCTACAACTAAAAATACACATTTTTTAAATAAATACAATAAAAATATTCCATAATGTGTTTATGCCATAATATATTGTACGCACTACTCTACTATAATACAATCAGGTTGTTTTCTATATCTAGTCATTTTTAAAATGCTACAAATGGGCTGCGGTTGTAGCTGGTAAAATGCTTGCCTCACACATGTTCCATCCTCAGAACCACATAAAAATAAGTAAATAAAATAAAGGTATGTGTCCATCTACAACTTTAAAAAAATGCTACAATATTTTTTTAAATCTTCAAAGATCATTCATTAAGATAAAATGCTCTACACCCTCCCTCATACACACAGTGATAGTTATGTGCACGAGTGTGTGCGCGCGTGCACACACACACACACACAAAGTTCTTAAACCTTAAGCAATTAAGAAAAAAGAAACTACCAGATATCAAAGAAAACCCTCTAATGTGAAGGACTAAAATTTGAAAAAATAAGTTGAAGGAAAAAATAGCTTCAATAGTTATTAATATCCTCAGCCAAATAAGATATTATTATATCTATGAGACAAGTTTAGGATATCATTAATGGGGGAAAAAACATCAGGAAACAATAAGGAACTGTTAAAATTAAAACTAGAAGTAGAATTTTAAAAACCACTGTATGTATTGAAAGATAAAAACTGAGGATATATACTGTGTTTCATAAATGAACTTATAGCCAACAGCACTATAACTCATGTCTGAATGAAGTTTTTACTTAACACACCTTTTCTCCATAAAGTACATCACAGTTTCTTGCACTTTAGGAACATTTGACAGCATTACACTTAAGGATTATTTCAAATAGTGAAATCATCAAGAAAAAACATGAAAATGCAAAAAATGTGGCCCTAAATAGACTGCAAAAAGAACACATTGATAGTCTTAAGAACTAAAACAGAGAGTACAGCATCACTGCTCAGCCTCACCTGGGGAATGTGCACATCAGACAACTCAAAAAATCTTTGCTTAAGCGTGTTCCCTAATGATCACAAGAACCAAAAGTACTAATTTTAGGTTTCTAAATAAATTTTAGCAAATAGGCAAATTTGCAAATGCTGAATTTACAAATAATAAGGATCAACTGTACATATAAACCTATCTTTATGAAATTACTTACATCCAAACTTTCTATCTATATCTATGTATACATGTCAGAAATAATCACCTAACTAATGTCTATTAAGTTATTTCTAAGGTAATGGATTTTGCATGGTATTCTTTTTTACTTTCTTCTTTGTGCTATATTAATTTATTGGTAATGGGTACTAGGGATGAACTCAGGACATCATGCAGGCTTCTACCACTGAACTACATCTCTGGCCCTTTTTTAACTTTAGTTTGAGACAGGGTCTCACTAAGTTGTTCAGGTTGGCCTCAAACTTGCAATCCTCCTTGCCTCAGCCTCCCAAGCAGCTGGGATTACAGATGTGTGTCACCATGTCCAGTCTTTTTTTTTTTTTTTAATATTTATTATTTAGTTATCGGCGGGTACAACATCTTTGTATGTGGTGCTGAGGATCGAACCCGGGCCGCACGCATGCCAGGAGAGCGTGCTACCGCTTGAGCCATATCCCCAGCCCAACCATGTCCAGTCTTAATAAATTTTTTAAAATTGAAGCTATATCATTTTTATTAAGAATAAATATTATATCAATATTATATTTTTCTGTAACATGTTCATCTCAGAGCTTTAAAAAAGTTCAATAGTTCTTTCTTTTTTCATTTTCATAAAATACACATTTATATGCTAGTATTCAAAGATATGATATCGCTAGTCATAACAGTAAACTATAGAATAATGAGAATATAACCACTGACTCTGAAAAACATTATTTTGCTATATTAGGCTCCTAAAAGAAAAACTGACATTAATTAATCCTTATTGTCAAAAATGTCATTATTTGATTAACATTATTTTTGCACAGTTGTACTTATTTTGAATCTAGGTTTATCAACCCTAACACTATTGACATTTTGGGAAAGGCAATTTTTTTGGTGTGGAGACTACCTTTGTATTGTGGGATGGCTAGTATAATGCCTGGCTTCTTCCCACTAGAGGCCAGTAGCACGCCATCCCTCTAAGTTGTGGCAACCAAAAATATCTCTAGATTGCCACATTTCAAGTGGGGGGGCAAAACAGTGAATACAACTGTTTTAAATAAGTTACTTAAATCCAGATGGATTATAATAGACTCTTTTAAAAATTCTACTTGAGGGCAGGGGTTGTGGCTCAATGGTAGAGCGCTCGCCTAGCATGTGTGAGGTCCTGGGTTCGATGCTCAACAAAACATATAAATAAATAAAATAAAGATATTGTGCCCAGCTAAAAAATAAATATTTTTTTAAAATTCTACTTGAATAAAACATCTCAGATATAGGATCCAATGAATAAACCAGCTGACTCTAATTGAGTATCAATGAGGGGACATAAAATTCAGACCAGCAACCAAAATATGTAAGTATAAACCCTCTGTTTCAGTTAAGTTTGCATCACTGTAACCAAAATACCTGACAAAAACAATTTAGAGGAGGGAAAATTTATTTGATGATAACAGTTTCATTGGTCTCAAATTCAAAATAAAAAATAAAAGCTCAGTGGTAAAGAGGTCCTGGTTGTTAAATCCTCAGTACAAAATATATATATGTATTAAAAAATATATATACACACACACACACATGAATATATTCATAGCCACATTAGTCACAATAACCCAAAAGTAGAAACAA
Organism: Ictidomys tridecemlineatus; assembly: GCF_052094955.1. Taxonomy (NCBI): domain Eukaryota; kingdom Metazoa; phylum Chordata; class Mammalia; order Rodentia; family Sciuridae; genus Ictidomys; species Ictidomys tridecemlineatus. Next base: position 150,855,053 of record NC_135477.1, on the reverse strand, counting down.
CACCAATATCCATCAAATCATGAAAGGATAAACAAAATGTGGTACAGAAATGTAATGAAATATTATTTGGCAATGAGGGAATGAAATACTGACACATACTAAAACATGGATGAAACTGAAAACATTATGCTAGGTGAAAAAAATCAATTACAAAAGACCTCATATGATTCCATTTATATGCAAGGTCTAGAATAGCAAATTCATAAACAAATAATCTATAGGAAGTAGACTGGAGTTGTCTAGGGATAGGAAAGATGAAGGGTTTTGTATGACTGGCAAGGATACAAGGTTTCTTTCTTGGAAGATAAAAATTCTAGAATTAGATTGTGGTAACAGTAGCATAACACTGTTAATATACTTCAAAACACTGTATGCTTTAAATGGGTGAATTATATATGAATTATATCTCAATAAAGGAGTTAACCCAAAATAGAGAAATGAAGACATTTTCAGACAAAGAGAATTTTTTGCTAACAGGACTATACTACAGTAAGTGTGCAAGGAAGCTCTTGTGGCAGAAAGACTCTGACACAGGAAAGAAACCTAGATGTAAATGAGGAAATAAACAGTTCTTAAAAGGGCATAAATAAATGGAGCTAGGGTCATAGCTCATAGAGCACTTGCCTTGCATGCATGAGGACCTGGGTTAGATCATCAGCACCACATAAAAATAAATAAATAAATAAATAAAATTTGTATCCATCTACAACTAAAAGAAAATTTTTTTTTAAAAAAGGGCATAAATAAAGCAAAGTATAGAATTTCTAATTGTTTATTTTCATTGTTATAAAAGACAATCAACTATCAAAAGTAAAACAGTATCAACAGCTTATATGTTTATAAAAGGAAAATGTATAGCATAACAAAGGGGGATAGAAAGGAACTGGGTATATTCTATTGAAAAGTCTTTATACTACATGTGAAGATATATAACATTTTTTAAAGGTAACTAAGTAAATACATGTGCTATAAACCCTAGGGCAACCACTTGATATTTTTTAAAAGATATAAATAATTAGCCAATAGCAGTGATGGCACATGCCTATAATCCCAGTGGCTTGGGAGGCTGAGGGAGGAGGATTCAAAGTTCAAAGCCAGCCTCAGCAATGGTGAGACACTAAGCAACTCAGTGAGACTCTGTCTTCTAAATAAAATACAAAACAGGGCTGGAGATGTGGCTCAGTGGTCAAGTGCCTCTTAGTTCAATCCCCAGTACCACCCAAAAAAATCGGCCAATAGCAGAAATAAAATGAAATCAAAATAATATTCAACAAGTACAAAAGTGGGCAGAAAAAAAAGTGAAACAAAAAAACAATATAAATAAACATCTTTCAAAAGGGTAAATTTTAATCCAACCACATCAATGTAATTATATTAAATGTAAATGGCCTAAACTCAAAAAACAAAAGAGATTATTTCACTGTATAAAAGAAAAACAGCATAATCTAATTAATAAAAAAAAAAGATAAAACATACTTTGACTGTAAAGATATAAAATTTACCAAGCAGATAACTACCAACAGTATACTAATGGTGACAAAACCTAAACCATCAACTACTAAATAATGCCTAACTGTTGGGGGATAAGTGGAGAAACTTTGGATGGGGCAAAGTGGGGGGAGGGTACAAGGGATAAGATGGTGGAATGAGATGGACATCATTACCCTAGGTACATGTATGATTGCACAATGGTGTGAAAAATTCTGCTCCCATTGTGTACAATGAATCAAAGAGCTTTCTACTGTCAAGTATAATTGATAAGAACTAATAAAAAATAAAGTAACTATTGAGGCTAGGGATATAGCTCAGTTGGTAGAGTGCTTGCCTCACTTCTACAAGGTCCTGGGTTCAATCTCCAGCAACACACACACACACAAAAAGTAACTATTGGCTGGGCACAGTGGCACAGGCCTGTAATCCCAGTGGCTCGGGAGGCTGAGGCAAAAGGATCCAAAGTTCAAAAACAGCCTCAGCAATGGCAAGGCATTAAGAACTCTCTGAGACCCTGTCTCTAAATAAAATACAAAACAGGGCTAGGGATGTGGCAGTGGTTGAGTGCCCCTAAGTTCAATCCCTGGTACCACCCCCCACAAAAAAGTAACTATTACTAATAATTCTCAAGACTGAAAATAACTTGAGTACATTAAATAGATCTAACTATAAAGATGAATGTATTTAGAGATAAGGAAATGATTAAATGATTTCATAACTGAGTGACATTCAAACTTCCAACTAACCGTTCTAATGGAAAAAATAGCAACAGGTACCATTAATTATTTGAGGGTTACTACTAACTGAATCTCTAAATAACTGTTACTATTTAGATAATAACTAAATTGATGAAGAAACTGGAAAACTGAAAGTAGTGACTTGCCTAATATCTACATAGTAAGAAATAAATCAAGGATTTAAATCCACATGGGCCTAGCCCTGAACATCACATTTTTTATTTCAGCATTCTCCCTCTAACAAGATAATTGCATAAATTATAGATAATTGTATAAGCAATTTCTAAAATTAATAAATCCAGACTAAATAGGAAGCATAAGTATCTTTTTTTAAACAATTCTCTTTTCCTAATGAAAACAACGAGGAAAAAAAAATAAAACTAGTACCAATTCAACCCCAAAATGAAAACATACGTGCAATTTTTCTTTTGGCCAAACACTTTGCTCTATTTGACTGTTTTATCTTCGTTTTCTGCAATCCATTCTCCTCCTTTGGTTCCTGTTGCAAAACAAGAAATATGATCAGGGTGGCTAAAATTAAAAGTAGAAATTTCTCTGTCTCCTGTACATCTCTTCATGGCTAAAAAAGGAATCTGAAGAATCAGTGACTGTTAAAAATGTGCATATAAGACATCAGAAGAAGTTTCTTTTGCAGTACAAAAAGGGAAACACATAATATCTGAAACCAATAAAACCATAAAAATAAAAATGTATAATATGGTGACATTATTATCTGTCACATACATAGTTAGGTAAAGATCAACCAATTTCCAAAATTACCAGTAGGCATCTACCCAAGATCAGAGAAACTTAATTCAAAGCTTAAAAACTAATAATGTTTAAATCCACTTCATACTAATTTATTTTAAATCACTCTTTAGCTACTGGGTAAGTAAAACAAAAGAAAAAGAAGGTAAATAAATTCTGTAGAACTAAAACAGAACCAAATACACCTACTTCACTCCACCTAGCAGTTAACCAAGAGGCACTGAGGACCAAAAAATGAAAGACAAATAATAATGAGCCAAGAAAAATCAGCTTAAAAAAATATAGACAAAGATGATTTTGTGTGTATGTGTGTGTGTGTGTGTGTGTGTGTTTTTCCATATATGTAAAATTGGGATCTCTGAAGATGAAAACAAACAATAGAACAAACTAATACTAAAACTATAATCGAATAAATCGTTTCAAGGAAATGGAGGGCAGAAGAGTAAGATCAGGAATCTACACTTTGAAAGTACACACCATTCTCTTGGAAAGTTGACCTGAATAATCAATTCCCAGACATGTACTGGGTAAATCCTAAAGATAAAGAAAAAAGACAAAAAGATATAATCACCAAACTGGGGTTGTGGCTCAGCGGTAGAGCACTTGTCTGGCATGTGTGAGGCCCTGAATTTAAATCTCAGCACCACATATAAATAAATAAGATAAAGGTCCATCGCAACTAAAGAAAAAATCATTCTTAAAAAAAGGAAAATTAAATGAACATACCTAGTGTAGTATGCAACAATACAAAAAAGGCAATTATTTTAAAGAAACACAAGAAATATTTTTAAACAAAGAATTTTTTCCATGTTTTTACTGGTGCATTATAATTGCACATAAAGGTGGGATTTGTTGTTACATGCATACAATATAACAATATGATTTGGCCAATATCACTTCCCTGCACTTCCTAAACAAAGGATTTTGTACCTAGCCAAAAACTCTTTCAGTTATCAAGACTGGAAAAACAACATCAAACATGCGAAAACTTGGGAAATGCTATCTTCATAAGTCCTTCTTGACAAACCTAACAAAGAATGAGCATCATTCAATCAAAAAATGATTACAGAAGCACTAGCAAAAGAATCAACAATAAATATATTTAATTTTAGATATAAGACTAAAACAAAAGTAGGGATAAAATATAAGAAAATATGTAAATATCTTTTCATAATGTAGAAATGATACAATTAATTAATGAAAGATAGAAACAAATAATAAAATAAGTGCACTGACTACTGAATAGTCCATAAGTGTAAATCAAAGAACACCATTTAAAATTGACAAACCATGTAAAACAGAAGATTAAATAAGAAAAAAGAGGCCAGGCATGGCAGCACACACCTGTAACCCAGAGACTTGGGAGGCAGAGACAAGAGGTTTGTAAGTTCCAACTTAGCCTCAACAACTTAGTGAGACCCTGTCTTAAAATAAAAACTAAAAATGGGTAGGGACACAGCTCAGGAAACCAAAGAACAGGATAAGACAGAGGACAGAAGACAGGTGACAGGAGAAAGGAGAAGGAAAAAGAAGGAAGAAGGGAAGGAGAAAGGGAGAGACAAGGGAATAAGGGCTAGGAATACACCTCAGTGACAAAGCTCTAGCACGTGTGTGGTCCTGGGTTTAATTCCCACACTGCAAAAAAAAAGGGAATAACAGGAATTATGACATATAAAGATGTTAGAATAAAAAATATATACTTTCCTAAATAACAAAAGATATGCCAAAAAATAGCCCAAAAACCCCACAAAGAATATAGAAAAAGAAATACAGTAAATATAACAGACTCTAACAAGATGCAACTCAAGATTATATACAAGAGATTCAGCAGTGATAAACTGATCCAAAATGTCTGACATGAAAAGGTCTAGAAGATAAGGGTAAATTATCTAAATTTGAATCACTCCACATACCCTCCAGAAAAATCACAAGACCTACAAAGACCACAAACAATATCAAACATCAAGAAAGAAATGCAGGTTAAAAAGAAAGAAAAAAATGCAGGTAACAAATTTCATCAGCACTCCCACCACTACTGCAAATCTGTGGGTACAAAGAACAGATAAAAAAGACTTAAAAGAGAGTCCATGAAAAATAATTACAATAGAGTAAAGAACCATAGACAAAAATCAACTTTTTTAAAAAATGTAAAAGCCAGTCATGGTAGCATATGCACATAATCACAGCTAAGAGTGGCAGAGGCAGAAGGATTCCAAGTTTGAAGCCAGCTTGGGCAACACAGTAAGACCCTGCCTCAAAAAAACAAAAACAAAAAAAATCACCCTTAATGGGCTGGGGTTGTGGCTCAGAGGTACAGTGCTCGCCTAACATGCAAGAGGCACTGGGTTCGATCCTCAGCACCTCATAAATATAAAATAAATATATAGTATCCATCTTTAATTAAAAAATAAATTTCAAAAAAATCACCCTTAAAATTAAAAAGTCCAGGGCTGGGGTTGTAGCTCCATGGTAGAGCACTTGCCTTGCATGCATGAGGCCCTGGATTCGATCCTCAATACCACATAAAACTAAATAAGTAAAAATAAAGATATTGTGTCCATCTACAACTAAAAAAAATATTAAAAAAAATTAAAAAGTCTTAGCTTGGCATGGTGGCAATGCCATAATCCCAAAGACTCCAGAGGTTGAAGCAGGAGGATCCCAAGATCAAGGCCAGCCTGAGCAACTTGGCAAGGCCCTAAGCAACTTGATGGGACCCTCTCTCAAAATAAAAAAATAACTAAAAAAAGGGCTGAAGATATGGCTCAGTAGTTAAGTGCCCCTGTGTTCAATCATTGGTACCAAAAATACAATAAAATTTTAGAAAGTGCAAAATTAAGATCAAACATTGAACACAGGTTCAACATTTGGTACTTCATACCAACAGCTACATTAAAAGTCCAGGGCTGGGGATATGGCTCAAGTAGTAGCAAGCTTGCCTGGCATGCATGAGGCACTGGGTTTGATTCTCAGCACCACATAAAATAAATAAATAAATAAAGATACTGTGTCCACCTAAATATTATTATTTCTCTTATTCTTCCTTCAGATTCACTGAAGGAAGAATAAGAGAAATAAAGACAAATGATCCTGAAGGAGAGGGGAAAAAAGCACACACACACAAATGAGTTAATCTCTCCCTCAATATCACACCTATATCAACACCATCATTCATGAAAGAAACTGACTTCACTGAAGAAAAGGAAACTCTCTATTTCTTCTATCCATTAACTGATAAGAATAAATTCTAAACTATGAGACAAAACATAATGCAAATCAAAAATTTTCAGGTTATCAACATTCTCCCCTAAATACCAATCCAGAAAATATCCATACATGTTAAGAAGACATTCAAAGAAACTTTTGAAGATTAAGAAAAAACTATACCCAGGTATGTTGGTGCATGCCTATATTTCCAGCTACTTAGGAAGTTAAGGCAGGAGGATTGCAAGATCAAGGGGAGCCTGGAAAACTTAGCACGACCACATCTCAAAAAAATAAAATAAAAAAGACTCAGGGTATAGCTCAGTGACACAGCACTTGCTTTGCATATCCAAGGCCTTGGATTTAATCCTTAGCACTGCCAAAATAGAAAATCAGAAATTTAAAAACCAGAAGTGTAGCTCAATGGTAGAGCACTTTGCCCAGAAATTCAAAATCTAAGATAAAAAACAGATAAAAGAGGAACAAATGAAAGTTGATCAAACTTTGAAAACAGATAAAACCACCTCAAAAACAAAAAATAAGTTACTGGGTTCCCAAGAAGTTAGGTTTAAGTAAAATCTAATAAGGTATATTTAAAAAGTATAAGAAAATAAAAAAATTAAAAGTAATAACTTCCAGGATATATTATTCAGAGAAAAGGACAAAATATAAACAGGAAATATACTATATTTCACATAAAGAAGGGAAATTAAAGATACGTACATAGCTTATTTTTGTGTTAAAGTAACAGTGGAGGAATAAAAACAAACTAGTAAAGCTGGTCAACAATAACAGTGAGAGTTGTATGTAAGAATACTCATATAAGTACATAGCAAAATAAAGGATACATATAATCCAGCATGGTAGCACACACCTGTAATCCCACCTACTTGAGAGTCTAAGGCAAGAGGATCACAACATTCAGGCCAGTCTGGGGAACCCTGTCTCAAAATTCAAAAGGGTTGAGGCTGTATGTAGCTATTGGTAGAGTGCCTAGCACTCTATCTCAAAAAGGGGAGGAGATAAACACACACATCTACATCTGTATATATACATACAATAGTTCCTTGAGTTATTTTGAGGTTTTGGTTTTTGTGGTGTTGTTTTTGAGGGATATTTTGTTTTGGTTTTGGTACTGGGTACCAAACCTCTACCTCTGTGCTACATCCTCAGCCCTTTTTTAAATTTTATATTGAGAAAGGATCTCACTAAGTTGCAAAAAAAAAAAAAAAAAAAAAAAAGATTGCTAAGCAGTACCGAGAAGGAGCAACACTGAGGGGTCTCTTAAAGTTTGTGATCTTAAATAAATGTGATCACAGTGAGCACAGTTACATGTTTTGTTTTTTCCTTGCCACATTCAGCAAAAAGGGGCACTTAATAGGTGGAGGGATAGGTTTAAACAAGGTAGGGTTTTGCCAGGAAATATAATACAAAGAGGTTGAGAGAATATTCAAGATATTCAAGGGAACTGTTAATATAAAAATTGTGCTATCTATATTAGATAAGGAGGAAAAGTGGGGACATGAAATGGTAGAAGAAAATGAAAAGGTGACAAAGTCAGCTGATTAGACATCTTACTAGGGCTAAAGGATTACTGGAGTTAGGGTATTATAAGGAGTAAGTTGGAAAAGATAGGTGACACTGATTACAGAATGAACATCTGAAATTGAGATCTGGAAAATAGCATGTTTATTATTATGACAGGCTCAATAAGGATTCCTTATCAGAACCAGGGAACACAGAAAATGAAGTGACTGTTTCCTTAATTTTGACAAGGAGAGTCGATAGCTGGTACAGCTCTACATGCAGAAGACAGAAGTTGGTTAAAAACATGCAGTGAGCCAGGTGCAGTGGCACACGCCTGTAATCCCAGCAGCTCAGGAGGCTGAGGCAGGAGAATCCAAAGTTCAAAGCCAGCCTCAGCAATAGCAAGGCACTAAGCAAGACCCTATCTCTTAAGAAAATACAAAACAGGTCTGGGGTGTGGTTCAATGATAGAGGGCCAGAGTTCAATCCCTAGTACAAAAACAAAAACAAACAAACAAAAAAACTCATACAGTTGATGCCTTAGGGCATTAGATCTACTTCTTTTTCAGAATCCCACTTGAGAAAGGCTGAGGTGCTATGACCTATTAGGATAGATACCCAAGAGGTCAAGGAACTGAGAGGCCAGAGCATCAGAAGGGTCATATCTTGATTTGAACCAACAAAAACCGCAGCTTTATATGATTCAGCCTAATATGTAAACATTGAAATCATCAAGAATGATGGCAAAGAGTAGTGAAGAGAAAGATGGTTAAGTGATACTTAGAGTTTTCAATGAACTGAGAAGTGTTAGAGGTGGGGAATGGTCAGGAAGATTGCAGATTACTGCTTCAGGCTGAGGTAGGAGGAATAACACTATGGTATGTGCTTCAAAGTAGGTTTTTCTAGTATTCTAGAAGCAATAGTGAAGGACAAGGGCTGGGGATGTGGCTCAAGCGGTAGCTTGCTTGCCTGGCATGTGCGGGGCACTGGGTTCGATCCTCAGCACCACATAAAAATAAGAAAAAAAATAAAGATGTTGTGTCCACTAAAAACTAAAAATAAATATTAAAAAATCCCCTCTCTCTCTCCCTCCCTCCCCACCCCCTAAAAAAAATAGTGAAGCACAAGAAGAATGTGTATTCCACCTCCAGGTCCACTACTACTATGGAAGAAGTAACAGCCAATAGTTGAGAAGGTGCAAGGAGAACCAGGACAGCTATCTTTCAGTGAGAACAAAAAGATGAGAAAACTTTCACCAAGGAGGTTGAGAACAGTGAATTTTCTGATCACTAACAAATTCCAAGGGAACCGAGTTATTTCAAGGGTAGAGGGGGAGATTAAGATGAATTATAAAAGCAACACTGAGGGGGTCTCCCAGAACACAGATTAGAGTCATATGGGGATGAGACTTCAGGTGACAAAGGCATGCCAGTGGAAGCTTGGATTTCTTGTGGTACCCAAGGTAAACAGATTTTTAAGGCATGATAGAATTATTTATGATCATCTCTTAAAGGAAAAATACCATATAATGGGACTTTCTATACAGTAGAATACAGTAACCACTAGAGTTATTAAGTAGTTGAAATGTGGCTCGTGTGGCATCCTAAAAAAAAAAAAAAGTGAAGAGAGTATCAGTCAGCTGTAGGACAATTTTAGGTGACCTAATATGTAGTAATTACACTTCCTAAAGGAGGAGAGGGACAGAAATTTTTTAAAAATCGATTAAGAGAAAATAACTGAGAACATTCATAACTTGATGAAAACTATAAACACTCATATCTAAGAAGTTCTATAAACCAAAAGCACAAGAAACATCATGATAAATTTAATTAAAAGTACATAATCAAGTTACTTTAAACCAGTGATAAAAGAAAAAAATCTTAAAACTGGCAGGGGACGCAAATTTACAGAGAGGAAAAATAGGAATGAAGTCAGATATTTTGTTTGAAACAATAAGCCAAGAAGAAAATGGAACAAAGTCTTTTAAAGTACTGGAAAAATAAAGTTGTCAACCATAATTTCTATATCTGGTATAACCTTCCAAAGTTAAATCTACTAAATGTAGTAAGAATTATGGATTGGATCCTAGAATAGAAAAAGAACATTAGTGGAAAAACTGCTAGAATCCAAATGAAGACTACAGTAACATCAATGATAATGTCTTAGTTATGATAAATGTACTGTGGATATAGAAGATATTAACATTAGCAGACAGAAAGCATTCAATACAAAGGCCAAAAAAATGGGGAACAGAAAAAGAAATATGGAACAAACAAACAAACAAAAAATAACAAGATGATAAATGAAATCCTAACCATATCAATAATCACATTAACTAAACTGCCTAAATACCTAAGTAAAGATATTGATAGAGATATTAGGTAGAGATTGTCAGACTGGAAAATAAAGCAAGATTCAACTATCTATGCTCCCTACAGGAAGTACACTTGTAAAGACAAATAGGAAAAGACAGGACTAATCAAAGAAAGCTTAATAGTCACAATATAACACAAATAACAACAAGGAAAGCAAACACAAACTCAAGGCCAATACTAAAAGAAAGCCATCCAGTAAAGAAAGAAAAATGTCTGCAGGATTCTAGAGTGTGTAACTATTAATATAACCTGTAATATAAAGAACATTTGAGAAGTTTCTAACAGTTTTCTTTTGAAATAAACTGCTAAAAGTTCTAAAATCTTACAGGCATAAATTTTGATCTTGAAAGCTTTAGAGGGAGAAAATCTCCTTATCTTTACAGCTACATTATATAATAAATGGGATAATCCATTTAGAAAATGTTGAATTGTTTTTTCTAAACATTATAAATGTAGCTGTGTACTTTTTTTTCTTTGCAGTGCTGGGGATGCAACCCAGAGCTCTGTGTATGTAAAGGAAAGTTCTTTACCACTGAGCTACATGCCTAGTCCTGGAGCATATTTTCAATTAGTGTGATTATGGTAATGTGTAATTCATAGTAGAAAAAAGTTACATTTTTGTAAATGCTAAATCTTTTATAAACCTTTCTTCTTTCCCAAATACTATAGTTTCCATGCACAGCTTTTACAAATTCAATTTACAGAATGTCTTTACAATGATGTTTGGTAGAAGTTCAGGAATATCACTTTTATGTAAATACGACTCCCTCCTTTTATCAAGTAATTTTAATTTCCTAGTCCACATAATACTACATCATTCTGTGTCTCTGTTAACAATGTGTAGTCTACATAACTTTTTTGTATCACAAGTGGACATACAACTAAAGCTGAACCAACAATTCTAAAAAGTACAAAACCACTGCTAATTTTTTACTTTTGTCCCTGGGAATCCAGTAAAATCAGATGACTTGCCTAAAGAGAATAAAATAAGTTAGAGATAGATGAATTTGGCTTTAGGATTATTAATCTTTTTGAAATCCACTAAGAGCATATATAAGGACTAGTAGATTAAAATTTAAAACTACATGATTAAGGCTTATAGTTAAGAAATGTCTCAAATTTCTCATTATATATGTAATAGTTTTTTTTAATTTTTTTGTAGTTGTTGATAGATAGATGCCTTTTATTCATTTATTTTTATGTGGTGCTGAGGATTGAATCCAGTGCCTCACACATGCAGGCAAGTGCTCTACCACTGAGCTACAGCCCCAGCCATGTAGTAGTATTTTAATTGTTAAAAAAAAAAAATCGATCCGTGATACTTATATAGTGAAATATAGTTGTCATTTAGTACTATGATTTGGATCTTAAATGTCCCCTAATAACCTATGTGTTAAAAGATTGGTCCTGGGGCAGGGAGGGCGGGGGGCACTATTGGAAGGTAATGAAATACTTAAGAGGTGGGGCATATTAGAAGTATAGGTCAATGGAGTTGTGCCCTTAAAAGAAGTAAACAGTTTTGTTCTACAATGTGCTCCTGCCATTATGTGTTGCCTTGCCAGAGGCCCAAAACAATAGAGCCAATCCATCATGGACTAGAACCTCCAAAGTTATGATCCCAAAAAAACAATTTCTCTTTATAAGTTGATTATCTCATATATTTGTTATCCTGGCTGCTGCTTAACAAACACACTTGATATAAGCTGATTCAAAGAACCAAGCCCCTCCCCACAAATCTCTATGGATATAAAATGGCATAGCATTTGCACATAACCTAAACATCTTTCCATATACTTATAAAACGTCTCTAGATTATTTACCTAATATAATGTATATGCCATATAAATAGTTTAATCATACTGCATTGTTTAGAGAATAATGATAAGGGAAAAAAATATCTGTACATGTTTAGACGAGAAAGAAACTTCTACATTTCAAGTCACAGATGGTGAGCCCCCTGGATATGAAGGGAGAGTTGTATAATAATATTACACAAGGAAACCAACCTATTTGGAAACATGGCTGTAGTAGAAAAAAATATTTTTTTCAAATATTTATTCTTAAGTTTTAAATGGACACAATATCTTTATTTTACATTTATGTGGTGCTGAGGATCGAACCCAGTACCTCGTGGATGTTAGGTGAGCACTCTACCACTGAGCCACAACCCCAGCCCCAAGAAGAAAATTTTATTCTTGTTTCTCTGTCAAATAAATGACAAGACTGCAAAAGGTGGAAATATTCATTGTTTTAAGGAAGATGACAATAAAAAATTATACTAGTGACTAGTACTTTGATAGTCTGTATATTAACATACATGAACTAAATTACTAAACTAAATTAGGGTGAATCAATGTTAACTGAAAATACTGAGTAAAAATGGCATTTCTAAGATACCATTTTGAATATGAGGTCATCTTGGAAGCTTTCAACAGTTAAAAGATACTTCACATGTATTGATATGAAATACGGGAAAATGGCAATACAAAATAATTACAACTTTAGGTATATGGTTTATAATAAATTAAAGAAGAAAAAAAAGAACATATGGTAACTTGCTTTCTCCACTACCCCAAGTACTGGGAATTAAATCCAGGGCCTCAGAACTACAAGTGCTCTACCATTGAGCTAAACCCCAGCCATTTTTATGTTTTGAGACAGGATCTTGCTGAATTTCACACGCCAGCATTGAATTTACAATCCTTGTGTCTCAGCCTCCTGAGTAGCTGGGATTATAGGCATGTGCCACCACACGAGGTATAACATGGATTTTAAAATCAGAATTTAGCACAGATAACTATTTTCTTTATTTTGCGGGGGGGGGGGGAATTGAACTATTTTCATCTAAAGGAGAAGAGTCTTAATTATTTCAATAATTAGATTTTTTCTGCTTCTAAGAAGACTTCCAATGAAATTAGGATCCACTATTTTGAGAGAATTCTATTATATTATGCAAACATTGTCACTGAGTTTGGTACTTAATAGAATTTTAAATTGGACAAATTTATTCTATTCTAGTTAAGTCATAAATTTTTCTATTAAAGAATAAAGAAAACTGGAGTAGCTTCAGTAATACTAGAAAAACTAGATGTCAAGGCTGGGGGTACAGCACAGTGACAGAGCACTTGACTACTATGTATGAGGTCTTAGGTTCAATCTCCAGCTCACAAACAAAAAAGTAGATGTCAGAACTAAGATTATACCAGTGCTGAAGAAGGTCATTTCAGCTGAGCACGGTGGCGTATGCCTGCAAGCCCAGAGGCTCAGAAGGCTGAGGTAGGAAGGTCACAGTTCAAAATCAGCCTCAGCAACTTAGCAAGGCCCCAAGAAACTTAGCAAGACTCTGTCTCAAAATAAACAATAAAAAGGTTTGGGGATGTGGCTCAGTGGTTAAGTGCTCCTGGGTTCAATCAAAATAAAAGAAAAAAGGTCATTACGTAATGATAAAGGGGGGTCAATTAATCAAAAGATAATCTTAAACATTTACACATCTAATGGTAAAACTTCAAAATATATGAAGCAAACACTAATAGAACTAAAAAGAGAAATAGATAAATCTACAATTACAGTCAAAGACTTTAAAAGCCCTGCAAATAGGCAGAAAACCAGTAAGGATACAGTAGACTGAACAACATTAACATCCAGTTTCCCTGACTGACATTTATAGAAAGTGGTGTCTAATAATGCTACCTCATATGCACGTTTTTAATAATTTTTTTGTGTTTTGTAGTTGTAGATGGACAGAATGTCTTTATTTGTTATGTGGTGCTAAGGATAAAACTCAGTGCCTCAACACATGCTAGGCAAGTGCTCTGCCACTGAGCCACGCCCCAGCCCCCCTCATGTGTACATTTTTATCAATTACACAAAGAATATTTACCAAGATAAATGATATTCTGGGCCATAAGACAAGTTTCAATTGATTTTAAAAGGATTCAAATCATACAAAATACATATGACAAACTAAATTAGAAATCAGTAACAAAAACATCTGTAGAGGGCTGGGGATGTGGCTCAAGTGGTAGCATGCTTGCCTGGCATGCATGCGACCCAGGTTCGATCCTCAGCACCACATACAAAGATATTGTGTCCACCGAAAACTAAAAAATAAATATTTTTTTAAAAATCTAGAAAATTATCAAATATTTGGAAACTAAATAGCATGCTTCTAAATAACTCATGGCTTGAAGAAGAAATCTAAAAGGAAATTAGAGGGCTGGGAGAGCTATCCCTAATACTTGCCTAGTGCGCAAAAGATCCTGTTTGCTCTCCAGCACTAAAAAAAGGAAGGAGAGGGTCCAGGGTTTTGACTCAGTGGTAGAGGACTTGTCTAGCATATGTGAGGAACTGAGTTCAATCCCCAGCACACATAAAAATAAAGATATATAACAACAACAAAAAAAAAAAAGCAAGGAGAGGGAAATGAAAAGTGCTCATAGTAGTACTAAACACCCATATTAGGCCTCCAATCACTGCTCTTAGCTTCTACCTTAAGAAACTAAGTGCAGTGGCACATAATTATAATCCCAGAGACTTGGAAGGTAAGGAGGATGCTCACAAGTTTGAGGCTAGCCTCAGCAATTTAATAAGAGGGAGACCATGTCTCAAAATAAAAAATAAAAAGGGCTGAGGAGGGAGCTCAGCGTTAAAAATGTCCTTAGGTTCAATCTCCAGCATGGCAAAAGAAAAAAGAAAGAAAAAGAAACAAACTAGAATCAAAAGAGAAAATTTACCCCAAAGAAATTTAAAAAAATAAGACAAAATGTACATAAGTGAAACAAAGTAAAAAAAAATTATATATATATAGAGAGGGGGGGGGAGGGAGAGAAAACTAGTTAAAGCAAAGTGCTAATAAGACTAATCAGTATAAAAAAAGAAATTAGGAAGAAAGAGGTGGTATCACTAGTTTTCAAAATGGTTTAGAAAGAAGAAATTCAATAAAGTAGTTGAAATGGATGAACTCCTTGAAAGACATGAAGCATCTCAAGAAAAGATAAACTGAATAACCTTTATTTTTAATGAAATTGAAACTAGATAATATCCTTTCCAAAGACAACACTTCAAGCCCAGATGGTTTAATTGGTGAATTCTTTTTAAGAAAGTATAATATCAATTCTACTAAGATTCTTCCAGAACCTAGATGAGATATATCCCAACTGATTCTGAGGACAAAATGGCCTCCAAAATGTTTCTGGTTATCAAAACCAAAAACATTATAAGAAAAAGTACAGATCAAGCCAGATCCAGGAGCACAGGCCTATAATTTTAGGTTATTTGGTAAACTGATGCAGGAGGATAGCAAATTCAAGCCAGCCTTGACAATTTTGCAAGGCACTTTCTCAAAATAAAAAAATAAAAAGGTGCAATGGCTCATCCCTATAATTCCAGAAACTGGGGAGGCTGAGGATAGAAGATCGCAAGTTCCAAGACCAGACTCAGCAACTTAGTGAGGCCCTAAGTAAGACCCTGTGACAAAATGAAAATTAAAAAGGGCTGTTGATGTAGCCCTGGGTTCAACCTCCAGTACCAAAAAAAAAAAGCAGGGCTAGTGCTAAGGCTATATAGCTCAGTGACAGTGCCACTGTGTTCAATCCCCAGAGTACTTGAAAAAAAGGAAAAGAAAGCAATCATGAGCTGGAGCTGGAGGTCAGTGGTAGAGCACTTGCCAAGTATGTTTGAAGCACTGGGTTCAATCCTTAGCACCACATAAAACTGAAAACAAACAAAATAAAGGCATTCTGTCCATCTATGATTACAAAAAAAAATTTTAAAGAAAGCAATCATGAATATAAAGACAAAATCCTAAAAAAAATTCACAAATCAAATCCAAAACTACTAAAAAGATAATATATCATAAGTAAGTGGAGTGTGTCTCAAAAACCCTAAACAATGTTTGAATGGTTTAACATTCAATGATTAATGTAGTTCACCATATTAACAGATTGAAAAAGAAAACAAGGAGTTCACCATAATACATGGAGAAAACGCATTTGACAAAACTCAATATCCATTCCTGGTCAAAACTCTCAGTAGTGGTGCATGCCTGAAATCCCAGCAGCTAGGCAGGCTGAGACAGGAGGATCACAAGTTCAAAGCCAGCCTCAGTAAAAGCAAGGCACTAAGTAAACTCAGTGAGACCCTGTCTCTAAATAAAATACAAAATAGGGCTGGGGATGTGGTTCAGTGGCTGAATGCCCTGAGTTCAATTCCTGATACATGCCCTCCACCCTGCGCCCCCACCCCCACAAAAAAATAAGAAAAAAAAAAAAAACTCTCAGCAGGCTGAGCATGGTAGTAGTACATGGCTGTAATCCCAGTGACTCAGTAGGCTAAGGCAGGAGGATCACCAGTTCAAAGACAGCCTCAGAAACTGAGCAAGTCCCTAACCAACTCAGCAAGACCCTGTTACTAAATAAAATATTTTTTACAATGTGATTCTGCAATTTGTATTTGGGGTAAAAATGGGAGTTCATAACCCACTTGAATCAAATGTATGAAAGATGATATGTCATGAGCTTTGTAATTTTTTTGAACAACCAATAAAAAAAAGAACAAAAATAAAATATTTTTTAAAACAACTAGGGATGTGGTTCAGTGGTTAAGCACCCTGGGTTTAATCCCTGGTACAAAAAAAAAAAAAAAAACTCTCAGCAAACTAGGAACAAAAAACTTCTTCAAAATGATAAAGGGCACTGATAGAAAACCTCCTCCATTTTCAATAACTTCATAATTAATAGTGAAAGACTGGTAGGGCACTTAAACCAAAAACAAAAAAAAGAAACTCAGGTTGGAAGGGGCTGGGGTTGTGGCTTAGTGGTAGAGCACTTGCCTAGTATGTGTGAGGCACTGGGTACAATCCTCAGCACACAAAAACATAAATAAACAAAATAAAGGTCCATTGACAACTAAATATGTATACATAAAAAAAACCCAAGTTGGAAAGAAAAAAATAAAGTAGGTCATTAATAAATGACCTGATTATAGAAAATATAATTATAGAAAATATAAAATATAATGGAATCCACAAAAAGAACTCTAAGAACTAATAAGTTTAGAAAGTTTGAAGAATACAAGAATACACAAAAATCAATTGTTTACATATTCTAGCAAGAGGCTAACTAAAAATTTATTAAATAACATTTACAACAGCATCAAAATACATGATCCTAAGGATTAAATTTTACTAAAGATATAAAAGATATGTATTCTAAAAACTAGAAATTATTGCTTAAAGGACTATTTACAAAATCTAAAAATATACAGATAAGAGTCTAATATCACACTGCTTAGATGTCAATTTTCCCCAAATTAATCTAAAAATTCAAAACCACTCCAATCAAAATCCCAATGGGTTTTGTGGGTATAGGCCAGTGGTAGAATGGTTACCTAGCTTGCAAAAGGTTCTGGGTTTGATCCCGGCAAAAAACAGATAAATAAAAATAAAATAAAATCTCCCAAGAGGGCTTTAACAAAATTGACAAACTGTTTCTAAAATTAATATGAAGGCTCACATCTATACAGGAACATAAGTTCAAGTATAGTCTCAAAAATTTGGCAAGACCCTGTCTCAAAATAAAAATAAATAAATCGTGTGTGAGTGTGTGAGTGTGTGTGTGTGTGTGTATAATGGGATGAGGATGTAGCTTAGTAGTTGTATATCCCTGGGTTCAATCTCAATACTGGGGGAAAAAAATTTAATAGGAAATGAAATTAATACAGAAATGCAAAGGATCTAGCATACAAAAAACCCTGAACAAAAAAAAAAAATTAGAAAACTAACACTACTTGGTTTCAAAAATTATTATAAAGCTACAAATAATAAAAGCAGCATGATAATGACATAAAATAGACAAAAGATCAGGGAACATAGTCCAGAATAAACCTACATTCATACACGTGACTGATTTTAACAAAGGTACAAGGGCAATGCAGTGAAGAAAGAACAGGCTTTCCAACATACAGACTGGATACAATATACAAAAACACAAAAATGCTCATGGATCTACACCTTATACCATACATAAAAATTAACTTGTAGTGAATAGCATTATCAAATTTCTAAAAGAAAACACAAGAAAAAATATTTGTGATCTTGGGCTAAACAAAGATTTCTTAGATATACCACCAAAAGCACAATCCATAGAAAAACAAATTGGTAATAACAAAGTCATTTAATTAACAATTTCTGTTCTTCACAATACATTGTCAAGATAACAGAAAGAAATGCCAGCACAGTGATAGATGCCTGTAATCCTAGGAGCTCAGGAGGCTAAGGCAGTAGGATTACAAGTTCAAAACCAGCCTCAGCAACTTAGCAAGGCCCTAAGCAACTTGGCAAGACCCTGTCACTAAATAAAATATTTTTAAAATGACTGGGGAGAGCTGGGGACATAGCTTAGTTGGTAGAGTGCTTACCTTGCATGCACAAGGCCCTGGGTTCAATCCCCAGCACCAACAACAACAAAAAAAAAAACGGCTGGGGATAGGCTAAGTGGTTGAGTGGTCCTGGGTTCAATCCCCAGTACCAAAAGAAAAAAAAGATAATGGAAAGTCAAGCCATAAACTTGGAAAAAGATATTTACCAAGCATATATCTGATAAAGGAGTTGTAAGTAGGACATATAAAGAATTCTCAAAACTCAATAATAAGTAAACAGACAGGACTGAAGATATAGCTCAGTGGTTTAGATGTGATGTAAGACACGAAGGAGAAATGATTGGGTTATACCCTTAAACTAATTAGTGAATTAATCCCTGATGAGATTAACTGAGTGGTAATGGAGAAGAGGGGCACTGAGGTTGTGGCTATGGGGTATATATTTGTATCTGGCAAGTGGAGTCTGTCTCTCTTCCTGATTACCATGTGAGTTGCTTTTCTCTGCCACATTCTTCTACCATGATGTTCAGCCTCACCTCAAGCCCCAAGGAATGGAGGCAGTCTTTCATGGACCAAGACTTCTGAAACTGTGAGCCCCTAAATAAACCTTTCCTCTTCTAAAATTGGTCAGCTCTTTTAATCACAGCAGAGAAAAAGTTGAATAAAACAGCACTTGACTGCCATGTAAAAGGCCCTGGATTAGATTCCCAGCACAAAAAAAAAGAATTTATTAGCCGAGCATGGTAGCACATGCCTGTAATCCCAGTGGCTCAGGAGGCTGAGGCAGAGACATCAGAGTTCAAAGCCAGCCTCAACAACTTAGAGAGGCCCTAAGGAACTCAGCAAGACCTTCTCTCAAAATAAAGGCTGGGGATGTTGCTTAGTGATTAAGTGTCCTTGAATTCAAACACTGGTACCAAAAAAAAAAAAAAAACACAAACAAAATTGTATATTTAAATCTGTAATGTCAATATCTGCAAAAGAATCTGAGAGGGACTGAGTTGAGTGACAGAGCATGTGCTTATTAGCATGTACAAAAGCCTTAATTTAAACTCAGCTTCAAAAAAGAGTTACTAAGCTGAGATAAAACATAGTCTTTGCTTTTTTTTAATATTTATTTTTTAGTTGTAGTTGGACACAATATCTTTATTTTGTTTGTTTATTTTTATGTGATGCTGAGGCTTGAACCTAGGCCCTTGCACTTATGAGGCGAGTACTCTATCTCTGAGTCACAAACCCATCCCCATAGTCACTGCTTCTATAAGTTATTTTTTATATAAGAAATACTAAAACTGTACTTAAGGGTTGGGGATGTGGCTCAAGCGGTAGTGCGCTCGCCTGGCATGTGTGCAGGTTCAATCCTCAGCACCACATACAAAGATGTTGTGTCTGCCGAAAACTAAAAAATATTAAAAAATTTCTCTCTCTCTCTCTTTCTCTCTCTCTCCTTAAAAAAAAAAATTAAAACTGTACTTAAAAGGCTAAGAAAAGAGGGTGTAGGAGGCAGGAAGATGGTGGAATGTGATGGTCATTATCCTAGGTACACATATGACTGCACATATGTTGTGACACTATATCATGTACAAAGAAATTAAAAGATGTGCTGCAATTGTGTACAATGAAACAAAATGCACTCTGCTGTCATATATACCTAATTAAAATAAATAAATAAATTTTAAAATAAAGGCTAAGGAAAAAAATGCCTCTAGGTATATAGTGTGAGCAAATGTTAAAGTAAGACAGACACTGAGATTCCAGAAACTACTCTCTGAAAAAATGGAGAAAAGATGCCACACAGGAATATATCTTTTTCCAGAAGAACAAGACTTGTCCCCTTTTTCTTTTGGATTTACTGTTGTTGTTTTATTTTGTTGTTTTAACACATAAGAATATCAAAAAGGAAAAAACAACTAATAGGTTCTTGTCCACAAAAGTCAGTTAGCTTTATTTCTTGCCAGGCTTAAACTACATCCTGAACGTTTATAACAATATCTGTTATCATTTACCGAAGTATCACTGTAGGAAATTTTACTTATATTATTCCTAATCAACACAATAATCCTGTAGAGTGTTACTACTCTTATAGGTGAGAAAAAAAAGTTCAGAAAGGACAACACAGTAAATGGCAATTCCAACACAATTGGTGAGGTTTATAAAGAGCTTTTCTTTGTTCTCTTAGAAACTTGGGGAGAATAAAACAATAAAAGAATGGACTGACTCAAGTAAAATAACTGCAGAAACAAGTTAGATCAACTGAAGCACTAACGATGTCAGATTTATAGTATCATCTTTACACAAACAAACAAACAAACAAAAAAAAAAACAGACAAGATATCTCCTGACTTATTTTACGCCAAGGACAAGGACGTTTTCTGAAAGACACATTCAAATAAGTAAAATAGCACTTATAAGTAAAACTTAAGGTGGGTATTTTCTTTTTCTTTTTATAAAGTGAGAGAGAGAGAGAGAGAGAGAGAGAGAGAGAGAGAGAGAAAGAATTTTTTTAATATTTATTTTTTAGTTTTCAGCAGACACAACATCTTTGTTTGTATGTGGTGCTGAGGATCGAACCCGGGCCGCACGCATGCCAGGCGAGCGCACTACCGCTTGAGCCACATCTGCAGCCCAAGGTGGGTATTTTCTTGAGAGAGCCTAATTGTAAAGGTCAAGCATTAATGATAGGCATTCAAAATATAGAAATTCTTCCTTCCAGGAAATCATGATCCAGTGATAGAAGTGAAAAAATACAGTAGCAATTTCAAAATGGTATGACAAATAATACCACAGAAGTAGTACAGGTTTTATGGAAGCACAATAGATGGCCAATTGACCTAGTCTTAGAAGATATACAATGAGTCAGGCAGCAAAAATCATGTTAAAATTCAAAATGATTTTGTAGGAACTGCGAAGCCAAAGATTTTTAAGCAAATAAGTGCAAAGATCTACAATCTGAATTCTTAAAAGAAAGTTGAAGCTGGGCCTGTAATCCTAACAGCTTGGGATGCTAAGGCAAGAAGACTGCAAGGTCTAGCCTCAACAACTTAGCTAGCCCCTGAGCAACTCAGCAAAACCCTGTCTCTAAATAAATATAAAAAAGGGCTGGGAGATGTGGCTCAGTGGTTAAATGTCCCTATGTTCAATCCCTGGTACCAAAAAAAAAAAAAAAAGGAAGAAAGAAAGTTACAATAAATTTAATGAAATGTGTGGAGGAAAATCTGAAGGCAGAAAAGCCAGTTTTAGACTCTTTTACAAGAATTCAAATAACATATGGTCAGGAAAAGAGATGGAAATGGAAAAGAACAGACTTTAGAATCATTTAAGAGGTAAAAACTAAATCATGTAGTGACCAGGAATAAAAGATGAAAAGGGTCAAAAAGATGATTCTGAGGTTTATTAGCTTGAGACAAATGAATGGTTCTACTATCAAATAAGACAGAAGATACCAGGAGGGGGAAAAAAGAAATCTGGAAGAAATCACAATGATTCAGTTCATTACTTACTGGATGTGATCTACAGGCAGGTGGAAAACTCCAATAAACAAATGGAAATAGGAACTAAAGGAAAGAAGTTAATATCTACAGAGAAGGTCAATCTTTATGCTTTCCACAATAATAGAAATTTCTATGGTTGTGCTAATACAATAGATACTGGCCTCATGTAGTAGCTTTGTCCCCTTGATTGTGACTAGTACAATATAGGAACTGATTTTTAATTAATTTTAATTAAAATAGCTATAGGCAGTTAATGGCTATTATACTAGATTACATCTAAAGACTTAATTCACATTTATCTCTTTTTTTTTTTTTGCAATTCTAGAGATCAAATCTAAGACTTTGCACCTACTAGTATTATTCTACTATTAAGCTGTATCTCAGGTGCATTCACATTTTCTTTCTTTCAATTTCCTGACACACAAAAGATTAAGATTTCTAATTGATTTAACTTATTCCAACAGTTGTAAAATATACCATTAGGTTAAAATATATTATGAAATTATAATCCATCCTCTGCCGAACAGCATAATTACTTTCTTTTAAGTAACTCATAATTCCATTTACAAATCATATGAAACTGAATAACAATTGCCTGGTCTTGGTAAGTTAGCATGAAAGTACAACTACAAAACAAACCATACATGTGTAAAGAGGCTTAATTTCAGCTGAGCGTAGTGGTGCACACCTGTAATCCTAGGCTGAGGCAGTAGAATCCCAAGTTTGAGGTTAGCCTCAGCAATTTAGCCAGGCCCTAAGCAACTTAGCAAGATCCTATCTCAAAATAAAAAATAAATAGGGCTGGGAAGTGGCTTGGTGGTTAAGGTTAAGAACCCCTAGGTTCAATCCCCAGTAACAAAAAGAAGGGCGAGGGGGGGAAAAAAGGCTTAATTTGAAACCTACAACTTCAAACTACTGACCTCTCCATCACTATCAGATATCACAATGAATGCATCCTCAAGTCTACGCTTCCTCTTCACACTGACAGAACTGGTAGCTTCAGCATCCTTCTTCTCCAGGTTTTGAGATTCAGAGGCTTCTTTAACTTTTTTCTTTCTGCGTGGCATCGTTTTATCTGAAATACAAGGTCAAATAATTTACTTGAAGTATAGATTTCCTAGAAGTGATTCAATTTGGTCATGTAAAATAAAAAGATATTCATCCTACAAGTAAAAACTGGATTTCAGAACTTTTCTACTACTCATTAAAAATTACATTCTTTTCGGGGCTGGGATTGTAGCTCAGTGGTAGACTGCTTGCTTCGCACATTTGAGGACCTGGGTTTGATGCTCTGCACAACATTAAAAAAATAAAGTGAAATAAAAATTATATTCTTTTCTATAGAGAAAAAAATACACACACAAACCTTGTTTCTGTGAAATTTCAATAGCAATAATATAACAATATTATATTATTATACATTAGCTTAGATAACTAATTTTCTAAACTACACATTAATAATTTGCCTAAAAAAATATTTTTTAAAATACCAATGTCTCAACCAAGCATGGTGGCTCACACCTGTAATCCCAGCTATTCAGGAAACTGAAGCAGGAGGATTACAAATTTGAGGGTAGTCAGGCACAATGGCACATGCCTGTAATTCCAGCCAATAGAGAGGCTGACTCAGGAGGACCACAAGTTCAAAATCAGCCTCAGCAACTTAGCTAGACCCTAAGCAATTTAGCAAGACCCTATCTCAAAATGAAAAATAAAAAGAGCCGGAGATGTAGCTCTGTGGTAAAGTGCCCCCTGGGTTCAATCCTCAGTATCTAAAAAAAAAAAGCTGGCAACGTAATGTTGTTACATGTGAAGTCCTAAGGTTTAATCTCCAGTACACTCCAAAAAATTAAACTTATTAAATTTAATTCAAAAGATATAATAAAAAGCAAACAAAATTTTAAAAATAAAAAAATTAATTAAAGTTTTTAAAATGTTTTTTTTAATTTTTAATTAAAAATAAAATAAGAGTGGCTGGGATTGTGTCTCAGTAGTAGAGTGTTCACCTAGCACATTCCAGGCCCTGGGTTCGATCCTCAGCACCACATAAAAATAAATAAATAAAGGTACTGTGTCCAACTACAACTAAAAAAATTTAATTAATTAATTATTTAATAAAATAAGAGTTAGGCATGTAGCTCAGTGATAGGGCATTTAACTAGCATGCTTGAGGCCCTGGGTTCAATAACCAATAGCAAAAAAAAAAAAAAAAAAAATTCAACTTAATAAAGGGATTCTACCAAAAATCCATAGTTAATACTCTAATATATTTAAAAGCAAAAGTTTAATTCTTCCTCTTTAAGACAAAGAACAGGGGGGAGGGAAGAATAGAAATTCACTGGATTAGACAAAGGTGAACAAAGGGAAGAAGGAAGATGGGAATAGGAAAGAAAGAATAAGACGAAACTTTCCTATATGACCAATAAAACTCCACATCATATACAACCACAAGAATGGGATCCTAATTAGAATAAGTTATGCTCCATGTATGCATAGTATGTCAAAATACACTCTATTATCATGAATATATAAAAAGAATTTTTAAAAAAGAGCAAAACAAGAATGTTTGCTTTCACTAGATACCATAGTATAGGCCTATAATCCCAGCTACTTTAGAGGTTAAGGCAAGAAGATTGTGAATTGGAGGTCCTCCTGGGCAATATAAGGATATTCCATCTCAAAAACAAAAAAAGTGCAGTGGTACACATCTGTAATCCCAGTTACTAGGAAGGTTGAGACAGGAAAATGGCAAGTTCAAAGTCATCCTAGACAACGTAGTAAGACTGTGTCTCAAAACAAAAAAATTTAAAAGGCTGGGGATGTAGATCAATGCTAGAGAGCCCCTGAATTCAATCTCCAGTACCACCCTCTGCAAAAGAAAACCAGAAAAACAATCTCTAGGACTGGGGGTTATGGCTCAGAGGCAGAGCGCTCACCTAACACGTGTGAGGCCCTGGGTTCGATCCTCAGCACCACATAAAAAATAAAGGTATTGTTTTCAATTACAACTAAAAAATACATATTAAAAAAAATCTCTACTTTCATCACTGAAAATTATAGTGAAGGCTCTAAGCAGGTTAATTAGAGAAGAAGAAATAAAAGGCATTCAAATTAGGAAGTAAAACTATTAACCACTTGCAGATGTCATGATCACGTTTAAAAAACAAACAAAGAAACAAACAAAAACCACTAATGAATTCCCTAAAAAAACAACTAAAGAACAAGTTCAACAAGGTTGCAGGATACAAGGTCAATCAATATAAAAAAAACAATTACACTGCTATACACTAGTAATAATCCAAATTTAAATTTTAAAAATTCCATTTCTAATAGCACCTAAACCAATAAAGTCCTTAAGAATACATTAAAAAAAAAAAAAAAGAAATTCAAGACTTAGAACTAAAAACTTAAAACAATATTGAAAGAGGGTAGGAACATAGTTCAGTTGTAGAATGCTTGCCTAGCAAGTATCACCAGGTCCACCAAATACAAACAAAACACACACACATATTTGAAAGAAAATAAAGGAGATCTAAACAAATGCCAAGCCCTCACATGTTCATGAAGTGGAAAGACTTGTTACTATAAATATGGAAATACTTTCCAAATTGTTCTACAGATACAACATAATCCCTAATAAAATCCCAGTTTGGGGCTGGGTTGTGGCTCAGCATATAAATAAATAAAATAAAAGTCCACTGACAACAAAACAATATTATTTTTAAAATCCCAGTTTGCTTTTTTGTGGAAATAAGACAAGCTGATCTTAAAATTCATTTGGAAATGAAAGGGTCCCAGAAGAGCTAAAGCAATCCTGGGGGTGGGGAGCAAACTTTGAGTTGGAGTACTCAAACATCCCAATGCCAAAACTTACTGCAAAGCCATAGTTGCCAAGACTGTGCTCACACACTTGCACTGACATAAAGACAGATAAATGGATCAATAGAATAGAATTGAGATTATAAAAACCCAAACATTTACTGTTAACTAATTTTATATTGCAGTAACATGATAATTAATGGAGAAATAGTCTTTTCAATAAATGATACACATAAAAAGAAAATGAAATTGGACCCATCTTACATAACAATTGTGTAAACTGAATCAAAGACCTAAATGTAGGAAAAAAATCTATGAAACTCTTTTAAGAGAAAATTCAGGGCTGGGGTTGTAGCTCAGTGGTAGAGCACTTGCCTAGCATATGGAGGAACTGGATTTGATTCTCAGCACCACATATAAATAAACAAAATAAAGGTCCAGGCTGGGGTTGTGGCTCAGCGGTAGAGCACCTGCCTAGCGTGTGCAAGGCCCTGGGTTCGATCCTCAGCACCACATAAAATAAATAAAATAAAGGTACTGTGTCCAACTACAAAAAAAAAAATTCTAAAAAATAAATAAATAAAAGTTCATCAGCAACTAAAAATTTTTTTTAAAAAAAAGAAAATTCATCATAAAATTTTTGTCACCTTTGATAGCCAATACTATATCAAATATGACACCAAAATCACAATAAAAGAAATAGAAAAATCAGGCCTGATCTAAATTAAAAACCATTATGCTTCAAACCATAAAGCATCAAGAAAGTAAAAAAAAAAATTAAAGAACAAGAGGAAAAATTTGCAAATTATCTAAGGAACAAAGGATTTATATAAAGGACACTTGCAACGCCATAGTAAAAAAGCAAATAACCCAACTAAAAAATGGGATAAGCACATGAATAAACATTTCTCCAAAGAAGATATACAAATGACCATAAAGCACATAAAAGATGTTCAACGTTATTAGACACTGTGAAATACAAATCAAATTACAATGAGATACCACTTCACACTATGATGACTATGAAAAGAAAAATAACAAGTACTGGTAAAAATGTAGATAAATTAGAATCTAGTACACCGATGGGAATGTAAGATTCAGCTGCTCTAAAGTAATGAAGTGTTTATTGATTCATGAACCTTGAAAACACCACACTAAGTGAAAGAAAACAGACACAAAAAACACATTGTTAAGATTCCATTTACATAAAATATCCAGAATAGGAAATCCACTGAGACAAAAAGTAGACTAGTCATAGGGCTAGGGAAAGGAAAATGTAAAACTGTTTTTAACAGCTATGGGTTTTCTTTTGGGGTTAATGATAAAGTTCTGTAAAAAAGAAAATGGTAAAGATTGTTCAACACTGTATATATAGTGGCAGAGTGCTTGCCTCACGTGTGTGAGGCATTGGGTTCGATCCTCAGCACCACATAAATAAATAAAATAAAGGCATGTGTCCAGCTACAACTAAAAAAAAAAGCCACTAAATTATACACTTCAAATGGCTAAAATGGTAGATTTTATGTTGTGAATTTTACTTCAGTTTTTAAAAGTGGATCCCCAATTTATTTTTACAACCACAACAAAGAATCAGACTCAAATATTTATTTTTTTTCATTTTAATATTTATTTTTTTAGTTTTCAGCGGACACAACAACTTTGTATGTGGTGCTGAGGATTGAACCCGGGCTGCACGCATGCCAGGTGAGCGCACTACCGCTTAAGCCACATCCCAGCCCCAGACTCAAATATTTAAACAGAACAATCTTAACTTTGTTACTAACTTTCAAATCTATTAACTATTCCATTATTCCTAAGGGAGCTACTATATATTATCTTAATGCTAAGATTAAGCATTAAGATCTTTCTACTAAAACTACTTCAGGAATAAAAGACTGTAAATTGAGAGATGCCAATAAAATAGTATACACCCAGATGCGCCAAGTGACAAAATTATTCCACATATGAATACAAGCACAAATATGAATAAAATTTTTAAATTGATACATGAAAATCATATTAATGGAGTATCACGTAATGTTTCAATACACATATACATTGTGTAATGTTTAAATCAGGTTGATATATCTATTTCCTCAAATATTTTTCACTTCTTTATAGTAAAAACTTTCAAAATCCTGTCTTCTAATATTTTGTACGTTTTTATTATCTATAATCACCCTACTATGCAACAGAACACTAAAGCTTCTTGTTCCTGTATCTTAATAACCCAGATATCAACCTTTCCTCATTCCTCCCACCCTTCACTCTCCCAGCCTCTGGGAACCACCATTCCACTCTCAACTTTCACTGAAATCAACATTTTTTTTTTTAATTCCACATGAGTGAAATCATATGGTACTTGTCTTTCTGTGCCAGGTTTATTTCACTTAACATAAAGGTCTGGGTACTACTGTGTTGTCACAAACCAGAGTTTCATTCATCTTTATGACTGAATAGTATTCTATTTTATGTTCTACAGGTTGCTTCCATTTCTTGGCTATTACTGCAATGAACATGAGAGTGCAGAACTCTCTTCAACATAATGATTTCATTTCCTTTGGATATATATCCAGGAATGGGACTGTTAAATCATATAAAGGTTCTGTTTTAAATTTTTTGAGGAATTTTCATACTGTTTTGCTTTGCTTGTGGTGCTGAGGATTGAACCCAGGACTTCAAACTTGCTAGGCAAGGATTCTACCATTGGGTTACATGCCCAGTCCCCCAATCATACTGACTTCCATAATAGCTATAATAATTTACATTCCCACAACACGAGTTCCTTTTCTCCACATCTTTTGCTGTCTCTTTCTTCAAGTGCTGGGGATGGAACTCAGGGCCTCATTCATGCTAGGCAAACACTCTACCACTGAGGTACATCTCCAGTCCCTGTTTTTTATCTTTTCATTTCTTAATGGGGGTAAAAATGATATCTCATTGTGGTTTTGGCTTTCCTTTCCCTAATGATTAATGACGTTGAACATTTTTTTTCCATATTCCAATTGGCATTGGTGTGTCTTCTTTTGAGAAACATCTATTTAAGTCTATTACCCCTTTTTAAATCAGGTTAATATGGTTTTTTGCTTGTTCCTTATATACTATGAGTATTGACTCCTTGTCAGATATAGTTTGCAAATATTTTCTCCTATTCTGCAAGTTATGTCTTCACTCTGTTGTTTCTTTTGCTTTACCAAAACTTCTTAATTTGATGTAATTACCACTGTCTGTTTGCTTTCCGCTTCTTGTGTTTGGGGAACCTTGTCCCCAAAAAATTCTTGCTTATTTCAAGGTCCTAAATTGTTTCCTTTAAGTTTTCTTCTAATAATCATAGTTTCAGGTCTCATTAAAGAATTTAATTCATTTTTAATTGATTTTTGCAACTGGTAAGAGATAGGAATCTAGTTTCATTCTTTGGCAAGTAGATATCCAATTTTCCAGCATCATTTATCGAAGACTGTTTTTGCCAAAATCCATGTTCTTAACACTTTTGTCAAAATATGATTGGCTGTAGATATGTGGATTTACTTCTAGGTTCTCTATTCATTAGTTGACATGTCTCTTTTGTTTTTTTCCCCCCAAATATCTTGCCCCCCAACCATATTATTATTATTTGTGGGGGGGGGGCAGGTAGTGGAAATTAAACCCAGGAATGTTTAACCAGAGCCATATCCCCAGACTTCCTCCCAACAGACAGGGTCTCACTAAGTTGCTTAGGGCCTTGTTAATTGATGAGGCTGGCTTAAGACTTGTGATCCTCCTGCCTCAGGCTTCAGAGTCACTGGGATTATGCACCACCACACCTGGCTTCACCTTTGTGTTTTTACTACTACAGCTTTGTTGCATATTTTGAAGTCACATAGTAAAATGCTTCCTGCTTTGTTCTTTTTGCTCAAGATGGCTCTCGCTATTTAGGGTATTTTGTGATTTCATACAAATTTTAGGATTATTTTTTCTAGTTCTGTGAAGAATGTCATTAGTATTTTCATAGATTGCACTGAATCTGTAGATTGCTTTGGGTAGTATGGATATTTTAATATTGATCCCTCTAATCCAGGAACACTGAATTTTATTCCACATTTCTATGTTCTCTTCAACTTCTTTCATCAATGTTTTATAGGTATGATTGTAGAAGTCTTTCACCTCACCAGGCATGGTGGCACATGCCTGTAATCCCAGCAGCTCGGGAGGCTAAAGCAAGAGGATCAGCAACCTAGCAAGGGCCTAACCAACTCAGTGAGACCCTATCTATAAATAAAATGTAAAAAAGAGCTGCAGTTGGGACTCAACAGTTAAGTGCCCCTAGGTTTAATCCTCAGTAACCAAAAAAAAGAAAAACAGTTTTCACCTCTTTGAATTTATTTGATTTCTCAACAATTGTTAGTGTATAAAAAAAGCTATTGATTTTTATACACTGATTTGTATCCTGCAACTTTGTTGAGTACGTTTATTAGTTCTAATAGTTTTTTAGTGGAGTTTTAGGGGTTTTCTAAATATAAGATCATATCATCTGCAAATAGTGACAATTTGTAGCTGGTGCAGCGGCATGTGTGTATACCCCGGTCACTTGGGAGACTGAGGCAGGATGATCACAAGTTTAAGGCCAGCCTCAGCAATTTAGAGCTCTCCTGGGTTCAAAGTCCCAGTAGCCCAAAAAAATTTGGATGCCCTTTCTTTTTCTTGACTGCTTGTTCTGGCAAGCATATGTTGAATAAAAGTGATGAAAGTGGGCATTTTTGTCTTGTTTCAGATCTAACCTTTCAGAAAACAAAACTGTTGGCTTATTATAAATAACCTTTATTATGTTTAGGTGCATTCCTGTCAAGAACCATCCATGGACTATGTGTGGACCAAACCAGCATAGCAGCCAGTGAATAGAAAAATCTGGTACGTGGGAACTTCCAGTGGTAATCCTTATGGTTAAGACCACCCAGATACATGTGAATTTCTATTCAGCTTCTGCTAGGTCCCACAAAGCACGGGAGATGGGCTGACCTGCTGTAGCCATAGAGATGGGTGCAGCTTCCCAAGATGCTAATCATGACTGCAAGACACCATGAAGCAAGACTCCACCCTGAAACCTTATCCCTGCCTTTGATGTACTCTCTTAAATAAACCACTGGAGCCATTTTTTAATTGTTCAGCTCCAACTCCTTTGTGGGCTGGACCTATTAGGCACTCCATGCCTTTCAAAACTAATGCTTTGTCTTATTTCTTCACTAAATATTTCAGAATTTATTTTCTCAGGTGGCTTATCCCCTACTAAACAGAAAAAATTATGCTGGTAAGGTGGTGGCCACCTTGTGATACATCCCTTCTATACCCAATTTGTTTAACATTATATACCATGTTTTTCATACTTCATTATGTTGATATGGTGTCTCGTATTCATTGACTTGCATACATTAACCATCCTTGCATCTCTAGAATGAATCCCACTTGATATGTACAATAATCTTTTTTTTTTTTCAGTGCTGGGATTGAACTCGGGTGCATCATACCACTGAGCTACATCCCCAGCCCTTTTAACTTAGTTTTGAGACAAAGTCTCACTAAGCACTAAGTTTCAGATGCTAACCTCAAACTGTCAGTCCTTCTACCTCAGTCTTCTGAGTGCTGGGATAACAGGCATGCATCACTGCTCCCAGCAAACAATCTTCTTAATGTGCTGTCAGATTCATTTTGCTAGTCCTTTGTTGAAGATTTTGGGTCCTTTATTCATGAAGGATATTGGCAAGCAATTTCTTTTTTTGTTGTGTTCTTATCTGGTTTTGGTATTAGGATAATGCTGACCTTGTAGAACGTGCTTGGAAGCATTCTTACTCTTCTATTTGGGGAATAACTTGAGAAAAACTGATATTAATTCTTCCTTATGTTTGGTAGAATTCAGCAGTGAATCCATCTGATCCTGTGCTTTTCTTTGATGACAGACTTTTATTACTGGTTCAATCTCATTCCTTGTTAATGATGCATTCAGGTTTTCTATTTCTTCATGATTCAGTCTTGATAAGGTGTTAAGTATTTAGGAATCTATCCATTTCTACTAGGCTATCCAAACTATTATCAAACTGTTGGCATACAATTTTCATAAAAATATCTAAATTTTTTTTGTATTTCGGTGTTGTCAGTTGTAACATCTCCCTTTTCATGTAATTTTATTTGAGTCTTCTGTTTCTTAGTCAGTTAAGGGTTTATTTTGTTTATCCTTTCAAAAAACTCAGTTCATTCATTCTTTCCTTCTACTAATTTAGGTTTAGATTGTTCTTGGTTCTCTAGTTCCTTGAGATACAGTGATAGGTTGTTTATTTGTGATCTTTCAGTTTTTGATATAACATTTAATGCCTATAAACTTCCCTCTTAAAACTGCCTTTATCTTATAGGTTTCAGTATATTGTATCTCCACTTCCATTTATTCTAAGTATTTCACAAATTTCCTTCTTAATTTTTTCCTTGATTCATTGATTGTTCAAAAGTAAGCTGTTTAATTTCCATGTATTTGTATAGTTTTCAAGTTTTCTTCTTGTTATTAATGTCTAACCAAAAAAGAATCTCAACAGTATTTCAAATTTATCAAATTTGTTGAAACTTGTTTTGTGGTCTATAATAAGGTCTATCCTAGAGAATGTTCTACATGTTATTGAGAAAAAATTACATTTAGCAGCTGTTGGATAGAACATGAAGATCCATTTGGTCTAAGGTGCAATTTAACTCTCCTGATTCTCTGTTGCTTTTCCATCTAGATGATCTATCCATTGCTGAATTTAAGGGTCAAAGTTCCCAACTATTATTGTATCACAGTCTCTCTCTCCATGTAGGTCTACACATATTTGCTTTATATATCTGGGTGCTTCAATACTGGATACATATATGTTTAAAATTATTTCCCCTTTTATCATTAATATAAGGACCTTCCTTGATTCTTTTTGCTGTTTTTGATTTAAAGTCTATTTTATTTGACATAAATATAGCTATTCCTGCTTCCTTTGGGGTAGGGTGTGGGGATTTAATCCAGGAGCACCTAACCACTGAGCCACATCCCCAACCCATTTAATTTTTTATTTTTTGGAGACAGGTCTCATTAAGTTTCTTGCTAAGTTGCTGAAACTGGTCTCAAACTTGCTATCCTTGTGTCTCAGTCTCCCAAATCACTGGGATTATAGACAAGCACCACCGCACCTGGCTCTTGCTTCCTTTGGTGTTCATTTGCACGGAATATCTTATTCCATCCCTTCACTTTAAGTCTATGTGTGTCCTTAGAGGTAAAACAAGTTTCTTGTAAGCAATATGGAGTTGAGTCTTTATTTTTTATCCATTCAGTCACTCTTTGTCTTTTAATCAGAGAATTTAATCCATTTATATTCAAGATAATTATTGATAGTAAGATCTTTCTATAGACATTTGTAACTTATTTTCTAGTTTCATTGTAGTTCCTGTCTTTCTTTCACACATACCCCTTATAGTCTATCCTTTGTGTTTAAGTGACTTACTGTAATAGTGTGTTTTGACTCCTTGCTTATTATTTTTCAGTTCTCTATTATAGATTTCTGCTTTATGGTTATCAGTAAAGCTAACAAAAAAATATTTGATTAGGGCAAGTTATTCTGAAATGACAGCAATTTAACATGATCCTAAAGATAGAAAAAGGAACAAAAGAAAATATACCAATAAGAAAACTCTACATTTGCTACGTTTGTACTCCTCCATTCCTCGCAGCATTTTTTAAATTTACCTTTTATATTTTTTACTTGAACTGTGGACCTCATTCATGCTAGGCTATTGTCTACCACTTAGCTATCCACCAGTCCTCATATTTTCAATTTTTGATATCCCATTTTATATCTTTCTATAATTGCCTATTTTCTAACACATTAATGTAGCTATTAATACATTATTTTGCTTTTAAGACTTCACATTAAAGTTATAAATTGTACAGTATACTTATGATATTAAAGCATTCTGGATTTGTTTGTAAAAATACTCTTATTAGTAAATTTAATACCCTTCCATGTTTTTTTCTTATTCATTAACATTCTTTCATTTAGTTTGAAGAACTTCTTGTAGGACAGATCTGGTGGAGATATAGTCTCTCAGCTTTTATTTGTCTGGGAATGTCTTCATCTCTCCTTTACTTCTAAAGGATAACTTTGCTAAGTACAGTATTCTCAGGTGACAATATTTTTTTTTCCTTCAGTACTGTGAAAACCTTATGCCACTCTCTCCTCTTCTGTAAGAGTTCTGCTGAGAAGTCTGCTGTCAGGTGAATTGGGACATTCTTATGAATTACTTGTATCTTTTCTCTTACAACCTGAGAATCTTCTCTATCACCTTTGAGAGCTTGACTTTCAGATGTCTTGGGGAAAAATACACTTATTTTTTTGTTCTTAATATATATTTTTAAATGACAAGCCTTGAAGAAATAAAAGAAATCACACAGAAAAGATAAAAAAATTAAACTACATATCGTTTTTTGCAGTGTGTGGTGCTAGGGATCAAACTGAGGGACTTGCATATACTAGGCAAGCACTGTACCACTGAGCTACACCCCTACTTTTCTGTATTTAAATAACAGAATTGAGAAATAACTATAGCATATGTAACACAAGATTAGCTACGTATAAATTGATAATAAAACATTTGCTGATAATTAAACACAAACTGTCTGCTATGGTTTGAATGTATCCTGCCAAAATTCATGCATTGAAATCTAGTCACTAATTGGTTGATATTAAGAGGAGAACCTTAGAGAAATAGGTCATGAAGGTAGAATGAGAATGAGAATGTGAATTAGATAATGCCCTTATAAAAGAGGATTGAGAGAACTTGTTTGCCCCTTTTGCTTTCTTCCATTTAAGAATGCAATAAGAAATCAAGGCAGACAGCAAGCCCTTACTAGACACCAATCCGCTGGGGCCTTGTTCTTGGGATTTTCTGGTCTTCAGAACTATAAGTAATAAATTTTTATTGTTCATAAACTACCTAGTCTAAGATATTTTACTACTGAAGCAAAAAGAAACTAAGATACTATCAATTCACAAGAGAAAAGAAAGCAAACATGAAAAGCAAATATATGGAATTTATCAAGTTATCATCACATAAAACAAATAGGATATATTTTTACTTTCTAGATTAAAAAATTTAATTTTATATTAATTCACAAATAGTATAGTTTTCTAAACAGTAGACTACAAGAAAAAATGGAAAATACATACACAACTTAGTACAAATGGTACCATATTCTTCAGTTTTAACCACTCACCTTTCCTCACCTTGGTAGGATTCAGATGCTTTACACCTTTACTCAAACATTCTATAAAACCCATGATCATTTTATAACTTAAAAATATATTGCAGTATTTTGTAGTTTTTAGTCTATAAGTCCTACACGACGTGTTTTGTTGAATTTATAACCCAAGTGTTTTTGTTTTGGTTTGGTTTTCAGGGTTCTTTTGGGTTTTCTGATGTATATGTACTTGTCTTTATCTAGTGGACTTTAGTAGGGAAATTAAGGTGGATTTTCAAGGCTATTTGGACTGATCTCAAATTGTCACACTTCAAAACATAACATATTATATCAAACACTCTCTTCCAGTAATTAACGGTGGTAGACACCTGTAATCCCAATGACTCAGGAGGCTGAGGCAGGAGGATCACTAAGTTTGAGATCAGCCTCAGCAACTTGGTAAAGCACTAAGCAACTCAGCAAGAACTTGTCTCAAAATAAAAAGGATTGGGGATATGGCTTAGGAGTAAAGTTCCCCTGGGCTAAGTGCTTAGTACCAAAAATAAATATATATGAAAAATAAAATAAAAAATAAACTAAGGCCTAAATTTCTGGGTGAAATGAGAATACTGTATAATATGAGTTAGGGTCTCACTAAATTGCTTAGGGCCTCACTAAATTGCTAAGGCTGGCTTTGAATTTGCAATCCTCCTGCCTCAGCCTCTGGAGCCACTAGGATTACAGGAATACACCACCATGCCTGACCTGAAAATCCAAATTTGAAACAAAGAAGTAAAATTATATTTTCATAAGCAATGATCTTTTATATAGAAAAAGCTAAGGAATCCACTAAAAATGATTAAAACTAAGAAATGAGTTCAGCAATATTATAGCACACAAGATCAATATAAAAAAAATAAACTATTTCGGGGCTGGGGATGTGGTTCAAGCAGTAACGCGCTCACCTGGCAGACACAGGGCCACTGGGTTCCATCCTCAGCACCACATAAAAATAAAAAAATAAAGATGTTGTGTCCATCGAAAACTGAAAAATAACTATTAAAAAAATCTCTCTTCTCTCTCTTTAAAAAAATTAAAATAAAATAAACTATTTCTACACATGTGCAATAAACAATCTGAAAATGAAACAAGAAAGCAATCCCAATACTTAAACATTTCATTTTAATAAGAAAAGATATGTTGGAAGCTGCCCTGGATGAACACACCTTTAAGTCCTAATGCAGGAGGCTCTGACCAATTACTATATTTAGGACAGACTGGGCGTTGTCCCAGCTCAGATAGCAAGGTGTGGCTCCAGGTGCAGGTGGCTCCAGGTGCGGGCATCACCTACCCCTGTGCCCTTTTTGGGATGTAATATTCAATGGAACCTCCCCCTTGTGTGTCCCCTATATAAGAATAAAGAATTCCAGTGGTTCTCTCTCTTTCCACAGACCCTTAAGGTCTCAGAGCTGTCCCCAGATTATTGAAAAGGTACTTCTGTGTGGTTGTGTGCTTTTTTTTTGTCGTTTTCTTAAGTTATTGGAATAGTCAGATTTTGTGAACCCAGCATTAGATTGCCAATGGTGATAGATGTGCAAAACTTGACTTAGTATCAGATGGCAGTGTTCTCCAAATAGATAAACAAGTTCAACACAATCCCCAATAAATCCCAGGTGGTTGTTCTGTGGAAATTGACAAAATAGGGTTTGGGGTTGTGACTCATCGATAGAGCGCTCGCCTCACCTGAGCCATGCCCTGGGTTCAATCCTCAGCACCATATAAAAATAAATAAGTGAAATAAAGGTAGTTTGTCCAACCACAACTAATAAATAAATAAATAAAAATAAATTGACAAAATACTTCCAAAATTCACATGGAAATGCAAGGGTCCCAGAATAGTTCAAAACAATCTTGAAAATGAAAAACCAAGTTAGAAGATTCATACTTTCCAATTTCATAAATTACTGCAAAGCTACCATGATCAAGAATTTGTGGCACTGGCATAAGAACAGATATATGGGGCTGGGGTTGTAACTCAGTGATGGAGTGCTTGTCTAGCATGAGTGAGGCACTGGGTTTGATTCTTAGCACCACATACAAATAAATAAAGTTCTATCAACAACTTAAAAAATGAAAAAAAAAAAGAACAGATAAATGGATCAAAGGAATAGATTTAAAAGTCCAGAAACCCATGCTCTCATTTACAGTCAACTGATTTTCAACAAGGCCACCACAAACACTCAATGGACAAAGAATAGTCATTTTAATCAATGGTGTTGAGACACTGCTTAACCAGATGCAAAAGAATGAAACTGGACTCCTACCATACAAAAATTAGTTCAATTAAAAACTTAAGTTTAGGAGCTGGGGATGTGGCTCAAGAGGTAGCACGTTTGCCTGGCATGCGTGTGGCCCAGGTTCGATCCTCAGCACCACATACAAACAAAGACGTTGTGTCCGCCGAAAACTAAAAAATAAATATTAAAAATTCTCTGTTTCTGTCTCTCTCTCTCTCTAAAAAAAAAAAAAAAAAAAAAACTTAAGTTTAAAAACTAAACCTAGAAAACTCTTAGAAAGGCAGGTATAATCTCCAACAAACTGAAATTAAGTAATTGTATTTTAGAAATGACATAAGCACAAACAATAAAATAGGTAAATTGGACATCAAAAATGAAAAACTTGGGCTGGGGTTGTACAGCACTTGTCTGGCATTGGTGGGGCACTGGGTTTGATCCTTGGCGCCACATAAAAATAAATAAATGAAAGGCATTCTGTCTATCTATAACTACAAAAAAAAATTTTTTTTTAATTAAAAACTTTAGGGCTAGGTCTGTGGCTCAGTGGCAAAACATTTACATGCTAGGTAAGTATGTAACTGTAATCCTTAGCACTGCATACAAAAATAAGGGCATGCTGTCTTTAATGGTCAATTTGAATCATCAACTTGATTGGATTAAGATATACCAAGGATTACAGGGATTATGGGTGTGTTGATGAAGGTGTGTCTAGAAATGACTGGCATGTGGGATAGCCAGCTGAAATGGAGACCTTTCCTAAACATGGGTGGTACCATCCAATAGGATGATGGCTTGGATGGGATAAAATTTGGAAGAACAAGTAAGCAGTAGTAGATGCAAGCTCCAGTTTTCTTGAACTGGTTCTTGTTTATTGCCGCAATCCTCTGAGCATATCCAACTCTTGCTTCTTCATTCATCCAAAGTGGATTCTCCAAAAGCCTTCAGTCTGGGACTAAGGTCACACCATTGATCCCTCTTGCTTCAGCCTCTTGGACTACACAGCTACTGGTTCTTCCAGCTCTCCAGCCTGCAGACAGCCATTGTGGACTATCCAGCTTCTGGTCAAATAAGCCAACCCAATAAGTCCCCCTTTTATAATTTACTTTGTGTTGATTCTGTTCCTCTAGAGAATCCTAACTAATACACTATACATCTACAACTACCAAAAAAAAAATTAAAAACTTTAGTACTTACTAGAACAATATCGAGAAAGTGAAAAAGGAAAAGAAAAACCCACAAAACTGGAGAAACTGTTTTGTAGATTACCTATCTGATAAGGGAATTGTATCTAAATACATAAAAAAAACTCACCTAACCTAACTCAATAATAAAAAAACTCGGAAAAAAAAAAGACTAAATAAAAATTAGCCAAAGGATCTAAATAGAAAGTTCCCCAAAGATTTTTCACAATGAATATTCAGTGCCACTAGCCCTGAGGGAAATGCAAATCAAAAACACAATAAGACACCACTTTGGGCTGGGGATGTGGCTCAAGCGGTAGCAAGCTTGCCTGGCATGCGTGTGGCCCAGGTTTGATCCTCAGCACCAAAAAGATGTTGTGTCCTCCGAAAACTAAAAAATAAATATTAAAATTCTCCCTCCCTCCCTCTCCCCCTCCTCTTAAAAAAAAAAGACACCACTTCACACCTACTTTGATGGCTAGACTCAAAAAGACAGTAACAAGTGTTGGTGAGGATGTGGGAAAACTTGAAACCTTCATACACTACTGATCAGTCACTTTGGAAAAAATCTAACAGTTCCTCAGTAAGTTAAAATTAGAGACACTATACCATTCAACTATTCTACTTCTATTTCTTTCTTTTCCACGCGACATGACAACATAGGCCTATGTAAAAACTTGTACACAAATGTTGATAGAAGCATTAGTCATAAGAAGAACCACAAAATGAAAGCAATCTAAATCTAAATATCCATCAACTGACAAATAAACAAAATGTGGTATATACACACAATGGAAT
Organism: Ictidomys tridecemlineatus; assembly: GCF_052094955.1. Taxonomy (NCBI): domain Eukaryota; kingdom Metazoa; phylum Chordata; class Mammalia; order Rodentia; family Sciuridae; genus Ictidomys; species Ictidomys tridecemlineatus. Next base: position 150,815,769 of record NC_135477.1, on the reverse strand, counting down.
ATGATTCAACAATAAAAAAAAATGATACAATATAGATGAAGCTTAAAAACATGCTAAGTTAAAAAAAAAAAACACCAAAGGAACACATATTATGATTCCATTTGTATGAAATACCCAGATTAGGAAATCAATCAAGTCAAAAAGTAGATTAGTAGCTGGGCACAGTGGCATACACCTGTAATCCCAGCAGCTCAGGAGGCTGAGACAGGAGGATCACTATTTTAAAGCCAGCCTCAGAAACTGAGCGAGGCCCTAAGCAAGACCCTTTCTCTAAATAAAATACAAAATAGGGCTAAAGATACGGCTCAGTAGTTGAGTACCCCTGAGTTCAATTCCTGGTACCCCCCCCAAAAAAAAGTAAATTAGTGATTGTTTAGGCTGGAGTGGAGGGACTAAGAGTTGTAGAGTTTCTTTTAAGGAGAAGAAATGTTCTAAAATTCATTGCAGTCATGGCTACACAACTCTGAATATATCAAAAGTGATCAAATTGCACAGGGTATTGGGTGAATTATATGATATACAAAATATACCTCAATAAAGCTGTCTAGAAGAAATGAACATCTGGTGATCCAACTCAGAACATCAGTTACCAATTGTATTAAGTAGGAAGGGCACAAGCCTTGAGGTGCTGGAAATCTTGATTTGGGTGGTAATTACATAGATGTACACATCAAGTCATACAGTTAAGACTGAGTCACTTCACTATAAGTCACTGATACCTTAATAAAATTTTTAAAAATAGTAAGATAGGTGTGGTGGCACTTGCATATAATCCCAGCCACTTGGGAGGCTGAGGTAGAAGGATTACAAATTCCAGGCCAACCTCAGCAATTTAGCAAGAACTGTTTTAAAAAATAAAAAGAACTTGGATTGTAGCTCAGTGGTAAAGCTCCCTGGACTCAATCCCTAGTACCCCCACAAAATAATATATATGCAACAAGTGAGTACTTCAACTAATCCTAAGAAAAGTACATCTAACTATTATAGGGAAACATAGGTTCAGAAAGGTAACTTCCCCAGGGGTAGGGATGAAGCTCAATTGTAGAGCACCTGCCTAGCATGTGCAAAGCCTTGGGCTCAATTTCCAGTATCAAAAAAACATCAAAGGAACACACACACACAAACTTGCCCAAAAGAAGGCACTTACACTTTTGGCTCCTGACTCCAATATTCCACTACCTTTAAATCTCCTCTAAGTAGAACTGCTACTTGATGCATGGTACATACACATAAATAATATTTGCTGAATACATGAGTACCATAAGGCACACATTTAAATTATTAAATTCTATTTAAAAGTGGCGGGGTTTAGCTGAGTGGTAGAACAAGTACTTAGTATGTACAAGGCCCTGAGCTCCAGCCCCAGCACTTGAATAAATAAATAAATGCACAGAGGGACAAAATTAAAGGTACAGAAGAATGTAGCTAAAGAAAGTTACATGGAAAATCTTAAACTTATAGATATGCTTAAATTTAAAATAACAGTATGAACAGAACTTAGAAGTGGGGATTAGTATGGGAGAAGATTGGAGCAATCATAATGCTCTAGGAAAATATCTTGTATAGCGTTACCAACTTATTAAACATTTCCTGTACCACTGAGTTATTTAAACCAATATGCTCAAATTTTAATAGCAAGGGTATCTATACCACCAAATACATATAATTTCTTAAAGGCATATAAATAAGTACCCTTCTCCCTAGCATAACTACTGTTGGGTTAATGTGGGTTTTCAAAGAATCACAGCAAATAAGGGGTCAATAAGAAGCATTAGAGAATAGAGGCACCCCACAAATTCAAATACCAAAATTACAATGCTTTGTGAGATTTAGCCACACTAAGTTCCTATTTTCACAGAAATTCTAAGAGTAAAAAAGGTCACTGACTGGCAAATTTATTTATTTATTTTTAATTTATTTTTTTTCTTATGTGGTGCTGAGGATCGAACCCGGGCTGCACCCACGCTAGGCAAGCGCGCGCTACCTCTTGAGCCACATCCCCAGCCCCCTGACTGGCAAATTTAAACAAGCAAGCCAGCATACAGTTCAACTACTTTTTTTTTCTTTCAAGATGAAGAGCTCAGGGCTGAGTTGTGGCTCAGTGGTAGAGCACTCACCTAGTATGCATGAGACACTGGGTTCTATCCTCAGCACCACATAAAAATAAAGATACTGTGTCCACCTAAAACTAAAAAAATAAACATTTAAGAAAAAAAAAGATGAAGAGATCACAAAATAATGGCTTATCTTCACTTACTTGAACTGAGGCTATAGCATTAATTACCAATAGCTGCTTATGAAAAAGGAATCAAGTCTGGATGCAAACAGCAACTTCTTAACCACAACAGTGAGGAATAAAATATCTCTTAGAAGAATTTACAAACAGGAAAGGTGACCCAATAAATCATCTGTTTCACAGGTAACATTTTTGGTGGTGTCCTTGAAAATACCCATTTGGAATATTATTTGTCATTTTTTTTAGCACATCCATCATACTGATCTATTTGAAGAACAATCACTGACAAGATAATTTAAAATCCTGACATTCTAGATACTAAACCTGTCAAAACAGTTTTGAAAGCTTGTGGGGAAGGGTTGGGTAGGGACGTTAAGAACAATTCTTTATGACTGACTCTCACCCCTAAACCAATCAGTATTCAAGAAATTTAGTATCAAGCTCTTTATCAACTGGTTACAATGAGCTTGACTGTTTCTGTAACTAGGAAGAGAAAAAGGAAAATGAACATCTATACACATACACACACAAACACCTGATACCTTGTTTCCTAGTTTATAGTCAGCCTCAGTTTAGGACAAGTGTGTAACAGAATCTAAACACACTTTGAGCAATAATTAAAGCTATCATTTACTGAATCCTTGGACACTGTTCTAGGTACTTCAAACACATATGGTGGTTATTCCTCCCACTAACTGGTAGATACCCATACCGCTATTTAATGGGTGAGGAAACTTACTCGGTTTCTACGCTGGTAAATGACTATAATGGGAATTGAAACTCACTACTTCTGATTCCAAAAACGGGCTTTCCTTGATTCAACTACAAAACAGAGCCTGAAAAAAAAAAAAGAGAGAGAAAAGCATATCTTTTCATTTTTTCCTGTGTTACTGATGTCTCGGTATGATTTAGTGACTAAATGCAATACTGGAGTCAGGCTATCTGAATTCAACTCCAGTTCCATCACTGACAAGCTGTAAGTCTTCCTATTTCATAAGGTGTCTATTTCATAAATGCGTGCTTGTAAAAAGCTTAAATAGTGCCTGCCATCGAATGTAGGGGGAATCATTCACACCAGCTCTGTTGGAGGGGGTAAGTGGTACGTGTTGATAAGGTTTCCAAAGTGGGGGGCGGATTCTGGGCAACGAACTAGTAGAACAAGTTATCACATGACAATCAAAAGTAACCTGGCGGGAGAAAGAAGGAGCGAGGCGTCAGCGGCGGCGGAGGAGCCTAGTCGCCCTACTCCAGCAGAGGTCCGCGGGAGGCGGCGGCGGGGAGTACGAAGTGAGCAAAAAGACCCCGGAGTCTTTTGGAGATGAAAGAGAAGTGGAGATACCTATGCTCGGGAGGATGAAGGCCGCCGTCCGGATGTGAGGGGGTCCGGCCAGGCACCCCAGGGCGGAAGCCCACCGGGCCATCCCAAGAGGCCTTGCTCGCGGGCAGTAACAGTCCACCCCAGAGTCCGGAGCGGCCGGCCAGAACATTCGGAGGGGCCCACCGGCGCCGGGAAAGGCCCGTCGCGGCGTGGGGAGCGGCCTACCTCGGCGTCGGGAAACGTCTCTGCGGGTGAGAAGTGGGCTGTGGCCCCGCCGAAGCCGAGGAGGAGGCGGGAAGAGGGCGGGCTGAAGGTCTGCGGAGGCGGCAGGTACTCACCGGCCGGCGCGCGCCGCTCCGCAGAGCCCCTCCTTCGGGACGCTGGGGGTCGCGAGAGGCTGCTACGCGTCAAGAGTTGGGGAACGTCGGGTGCGCGCCAAACCGAGGCACCCCGGGCTTGAGACGCGATCTCTAGACCCGCGCAGGCGCGGGCGACTGTGGACGCAACCAACCTGGCCACAGGGGAAAGCCGCGGGATGTACCAACTGCATGAAACGGGGCACGCGGCAGTCCTGGCCCCTCTGGTGCGCTCTCTGGCCCCGTGGTTTGAAAGGACTCGGTGGCAGTGGTTTGAGAGGAAATCAAGCGTTAGCCCTTTGGCCCCCCAAATCAATTCCATGACTCCTTCCAAGTCGGCTCTGCAATATCAAGCCGCCTCTTGCCCTTTATTTGGAGGTATCCGAATTATTGCGTTCACATAACTACTTACTATCTCCTCTGTGGTTAAGTGTCACCGTCTGATCCTTTCAGTATTTTTTTAATTAATTTTTTTTTATTGTTGGTTGTTCAAAACATTACATAGTTCTTGACATATCATATTTCACACTTTGATTCAAGTGGGTTATGAACTCCCATTTTACCCCATATACAGATTGCAGAATCACATCAGTTACACTTCCATTGATTTACATATTGCCATACTAGTGTCTCTTGTATTCTGCTGCCTTTCCTATCCTCTACTATCCCCCCTCCCCTCCCCTCTTCTCTCTCTACCTCCTCTACTGTAATTCATTTCTCCCCCTTGTATTATTTTTCCCTTTCCCCTCACTTCCTCTTGTGTGTAATTTTGTATAACCCTGAGGGTCTCCTTCCATTTCCATGCAATTTCCCTTCTCTCTCGCTTTCCCTCCCACCTCTCATCCCTGTTTAATGTTAATCTTCTTCTCATGCTCTTCCTCCCTACTCAGTTCTTAGTTACTCTCCTTATATCAAAGAAGACATTTGGCATTTGTTTTTTAGGGATTGGCTAGCTTCACTTAGCATAATCTGCTCTAATGCCATCCATTTCCCTCCAAATTCTTCAGTAGAGGTAGGGAATCGCAGAAACGAAACTCAAGACGACCAGGTGGAAGTGTAGGATTAAAACCACCACTTTTGAGAACAATTCGACTTGATAGAATTGAAAATGCCTGTTTTCCCGGGCGCGGTGGTGCATGTGTGTAATCCCAGCGACTGGAGAGGCTGAGGCGGGAGGACCACGAGTTCAAGACCAGTCTCGGCATTTAGCGAGACCCCATCTCAAATTTTTAAAAAGTAAATAAATAATTTGAATGCTTGCGACCTAGCAATTTCACTTCCAGGAATATACAGAAAGAAATTTATTCAAGAATACAAAAGAAGATATGTTTCAAGAAACCTGCTTCCTTGTTCAAAAAAAACTGTGAACAGAGGAAATGCCCAATATTCAGATGAAAATAAATTAAACAATAATATGTAGATGAAAGAAGTTTGAAAAAATGTTCTTGTGATAAGACAATACAACTAATAAATGATTCCTATACTTTTTTTTTTTTTTTTTTGGTATCAGGGATTGAACTCACCAGCACTTAACCACATCCCCAGCCGTTTTTTATTTTTTATTTTGAGGCAGGTCTCCCTAAGAAGCTGTCTTTGAACTTGCCATCCTCCTGCCTCAGCCTCACATGCAACTGGGATTATAAACATGCACCACACACCCAGCCTTATACATAAGGTTTGATAGCTCCTAACAACCTGAGTTATTGAAATAGTAACATACCAACAAATATGTGCACTGTAAAATGACCTATGTAGACTTAGAAATCGGGAAGAAGCTGGGTGTGGTGGGGCATGACTGTAATTATATCAGCTCGGGAGTGGGAGGTGGGATGATCATAAACTAGAGGCCAGGGGCTGGGGATGTGACTCAAGCGGTAGCGCCCTCGCCTGGCATGGGCGCGGCCCAGGTTCAATCCTCAGCACCACATACAAAGAAAGATGTTGTGTCTGCAGAAAACTAAAAAATAAATATAAAAATTTCTCTTTCTCTCTCTCTCTTTAAAAAAAATAAATAAATAAACTAGAGGCCAGCCTCAGTAATTTAGGCCTAAGCAACTTAGTGAGACCCTGTCTCAAAAAATAAGAAAGAAAGAAAAAAAAAAAAGGTTGGGGATGCAGCTAAGTGGTTTAACATCTGTAGGTTCAATTCCTGGCACCAAAAAAAAAAAAAAAAAAAAGTGGGGGAGTTACATATTTTGTGGTTCATAATTTGTGGAAAAAAAACATTTAAAAGTATAGAGATGGATGATGGATGGATGGATGAATTCACATTATGGTAATGGTATGATATGAAGATGGTAAAGGGGGAACAAAAGGTACTTAAGATAGATATCAGGGGCTGGGGATGTGGCTCAAGCGGTAGCATGCTCGCCTGGCATGCGTGCGGCCGGGTTCGACTCTTAGCACCACATACAAACAAAAATGTTGTGTCCGCCGAAAACTAAAAAATAAATACTTTAAAATAAATAAATAAAATAATAAAATAAAATAAACAAAAATAAAGATATTGTGTCCAACTAAAAAAAATTAAAAAAAAAAAAGATAGATATCAGATTTCTTTTAGAAAAGAAAAACCTAGGGCTGGGTTTAGTGGTAGAGAGTATGTTTAGCATGTGCTAGCACCTGGTTTGGATTCCCAGCACCAAAAATAAATAAACCCAAAATAAACATAACAAATTGTTAACAGTTGACTAATAGGACATAAGTACATTATTCTCAGAACTTTTCTAGAACATTTAAATTCTGAAATATCCTGCCCTATACCCCCGAGTCATCTACCATCCCATTCTCCAGATCTGGCTTAGTCATTTCTTCCTCTGCCTTCTCTAACCCGAGGAGGTTCATTTCTCCTGCTTGCTTCCTCAGTTGCTGAGACATTCAATCTCCCATGGTATGTTATAATTATTTATTTAATGTGTCTATGTCTTCTGTAAGACTTGTGATCTTTCTGAAAACATGGTCCATGTAACCTTAGAAAGCAGCAAAAAGCCTGGCCAAAAGCAAGGACTCTATAACTGTGAATTTAATTGAATAGAATTGAATTGTGGGAAGGGTCAGAAAAGTTTTCAAATAGAGCCAGAATGATCCTTTTAGAGCACTAACTTCAAAGAAGAATGCTGATGTGCTATGAATGGTGGCAGTTATTCTATAACCCTGAGGAGAGCTAAACTATGGTGTGTAAGCCTCTAAGAACTCAGTGATCCCCCCTCAAGGCAGTCACACTTGTTATAATCCTTCTCTTTGAGTGTGAGCTATAATTAACGACTTACTTCTGAATATTATAAAGCAGAAGTAGTAGGATGTCATTTTCAAGACTAGGTTATAAAAACACAAAACTAATAAATAAATAAATAAATAAATACCACTGGCTTCCTTTCTGAGCTCTAGGACTGGAAATAACCTCAATTTGGAATGGAACATCCAATTAATGGAATATTATGCAGAAGTAATGTATAGCATCAGAAAAACAAACAAAAATCACACACGCACATACAAAGGACAAATTAGAAACTATGCATTAATTATCTCCTAGGAGGCAAATAGAAAGAATGGTGGGAAAAGCTAAGGATGTCCATCAGTGGAAAAGCATTAACCAAACATATGTGAGACCCTGGGTACCATCCCCCCACACACACACACACACAAAAAAAGTAGAACTTGGGGAGTTCAAAACCCAATTGAGTCGAATGTATGAAAGATGATATGTCTTGAGCTCTGTAATGTTTTGAACAATCAATAAAAAAATTAAAAAAAAAAGTAGAACTAGTAATGATTGAAATGGGGTAAAAAATTTATGGAGGGGAATCTTTCTACTATATTAATAATTTTTTGTATGGTTCTAGTTTGGGAATCATGTTTCTGTTTCATAGGCTAAAAAATAAAATCCTCAAGAATGGGAGCCTGTAAACAGCATACAGAAGGCTGGGATTATGGCTCAGTGGTAGAGCGCTCACCTCGCACGAGCGGGACCTGGATTCGATCCTCAGCACCACATAAAAATAAAGGCATTGTGTAGTGTCCATCTACACCTAAAAATAAATAAATAAATATATTTTTTAAAATGACATACAGAAACAAACCAATTATATTCTAATTGAATAACATAACCACACTAAATAAGGGAAAAGTGGGGAAAACAAAACAAAATGCACAGTGAAGAGGAAAAAACAAGTGCATACATACAAATATGTGTTATACCTATTGAGAGAGCCTAGAAGCAATGACATCCCAGTAACAAAGAAAACACCTTCAACCTTGCTCCAGATCTTGGTATTTATTTATTTAGTGGTAGCAGAGATTGAACCCAAGGGTGTCCTATAACTGAGATACATCTTAAATCCTTTTTATTATTATTTTGAGACAGAGTCTCACTGAATTGCGTAAACAGGCCTCAAACTTGAATCCTCTTGCCTCAGCCTCGAGAGGAGCTGGTATTACAGGAATGCACCATCGTGGTCGCCACCCAGACCTTGGTTTTTAAACATTCTCTACTATAAAGAAAAAGAGCTCCTCAGAAATATAGTTGCCTCTCTAGGAAAAGTACAGGATGAGACTTGTATAAGAGAGTACAGAAGTATTCAAAAGATGCAAGTACAGTGGCACATTCCTATAATCCAAGCTACTTCCTAGGTGAAAGTGTGAGGCCAGCTTGGGCAATTTAGTGAGATTCTGTCTCAAAATAAAATAAAAAGGGCTAGGGGTATAGTGCAGTAGAGTGCTTGCCTATTAGGTACTATGTTCAATGCCCAGTACAGGAAAAAGGAAAAATAAATAAAAATGAAGAAAACAAAACACTCACAGAAGGAAGGATGAGACCATGTAAAAATTGCACAAAAGCGTCATCAAGGAGTTTCTATGGTACAATTTGAAAAGCAAATAATGATAGTCATGGAGCATAACTCAAGTGAAATAGTGTCCTATAAGTCTATGTTGATGTAAAAAAATAAAGGACAGGGGCTGGGGATGTAGCTCAAGCGGTAGTGCGCTCGCCTGGCATTCGTGCGGCTCAGGTTCGATCCTCAACACCACATACAAATAAAGATGTTGTGTCCGCCAAAAAATTAAAAAATAAATATTGAAAACTTCTCTCTCGGGGGTTGGGGATGTGGCTCAAGCGGTAGTGCGCTCGCCTGGCATGTGCAGGGCGCTGGGTTCCATCCTCAGCACCACATACAATAAAATAAAGATGTTGTGTCCCCCGAAAACTGAAAAATAAATATATAAAAAACTTTTCTCTCTCTCTCTCTCTCTCTCTCTCTCTCTCTCTCTCTCTCTCTCTCTCTCTCTGTCTCAAAAATAAATAAATAAATAAATAAATAAAAATAAATAAAGGACATCCCTTCCATCAGGTAGAATGTCAACTAAAAATGTGGAAAGAATGATATTTTAAAAACCACAACTTGGCAACAATTAGAGTAATAATAAATTCAAGCGTTATCAATGAATGCTAAAACTTGTGGATACAAGGTGGATGACTAACAAATTTACATACTTTCAAAGAATTGTCTCACAAGATACTTATTAGTTACAAAAGGAAAAGTGCATCTTCTCAGTGGAGAAACTTGGACAACACTTTAATCATTGTCAAAGATATCATCAAAGTAATGATATGGACCAGTGTGGTGGTGCAGGCTGTACTCCCAGCAACGGAGGCAGGAGGATTGCAAATTCATACATTTACTGTGTTCACACCTTTGAACTTAGGAATCCCAAATTTAAGGTACAAAGCCATCCTTGACTGGGAATGTGGCTCAGTGGTAGAGCATCCCTGGGTTCAGACCTGGATAGCAAAAATAAATAAATAAAAGTAGATATTAATACCAGTCTTATTGATGATCAGGACCAAGTTCCTATTCCAAGGAGTTGAAGAATGAAACCATGAACCACATCCTCAGCCCTTTTTTGTATTTTATTTAGAGAGAGTCTCACTGAGTTGCTGAGGACCTCACTCAGTTGTTGAGGCTAGCCTTGACCCTGCAATCCTCCTGCCTTAGCTTCCCAAACTACTAGGATTACAGGCAAGCACCACCGCACCCGGCATAACAATCAAGCTTTATTTAAGAAAGTGGTAGAGACAGACTTCTCCAGAGAGGATGGGACTTCAGAGCAGAAAGCCCATGGGAAGGATGCAACTTGCCTTTTTTTATAGCCCTCAGAACTTCTATCTTCCATTAATCATTGTATTTTCTTTCTTCCCTATCTATTCGTTCGAACATGGAAGGTTTTTTTTAAAATTTTTTCTTGAAAAAATAACCATCAGCAAACCTTTGTTCTTTCTTTGAAAAACAATCATCACTCTCTTGACCCTCATTATTTTACCCATGTTGACTACCTGACTTGAAAGATAGGCATCAGCCAATTTTCTTATTACCAGACCCTCATCATTCTTACCTGCACTGTTGCCTGGCCTTATATAGACTTGAACAAGTAAGGTGGGGAAAGGAAATCCAGGTTCCACTCCTGGGAAGCACCTAACTGGCTTTACTCCATTCAGGGCCCCTCTTCTTACAGTCAAACAGCTCCCTGACAATCTGGATAAAATGGATATAGTCTATGCTGGAAAAATAACCTACCATGGCAAAATTGGCACTAGATCACTAAGCCATGGGGGAAAATCACTGTAATGAAAATATGCATGAACCTCTCATGAAGAGGAAGGTTCCCAGACCAAATACAAAAGTTTGCCCTGTGGAAAAACCCAGGTCATTTCCTCTCTTGGAGATGCATCTCTGATCATACTTCCACTTTATTAAACCCTGTCTCAGACTCTTGACTGAAATGTTTCTTTCAAGAACTAAAGAACCCTCTACCCAGTAACAATGAGACAACAACACTCACATCCTGACATGATGCCTGTAGTATTGATGCAAAAAAATACACAAATTAGGGCTGGGGCTGTAGCTCAGCGGCACAGCACTTGCCTAGCATGCATAAGGCACTGGTTTCGATCCTCAGCACCACATAAAAATAAATAAAATAAAGGCATTCTGTCCATCTACAACTACAAAAAAAAATTTTTTTAAATACATAAATTGGATTTTTAAACCAATTTTTTTGGGTGGGGAGGGGGGACTAGCAGGGATTGAGGGATTAAACTCAGGGGCACTCGACCACTGAGCCACATTCCCAGCCTTATTTTGTATTTTATTAGAGACAGGGTCTCACTGAGTTGCTTAGCACCTCACTAAATTGCTGAGGCTGGCTTTGAACTCACAATCCTCCTGCCTCTGCCTCTGAAGCTGCTAGGATTACAGGCATGCACCACCATGCCCGGCCTAAACCAAAATTCTTTTTTTTTATATTTATTTTTTTTAGTTTTCAGCGGACACAACATCTTTGTTTGTATGTGGTGCTGAGGATCGAAACTGGGCCGCACGCATGCCAGGTGAGTGCGCTACCTCTTGAGCCACATCCCTAGCTCCTAAACCAAAATTCTTTTTTTTTTTTTTTTATTGTTGATCGTTCAAAACATTACATAGTTCTTAATATATTATATTTCACAGTTTGATTCAAGTGGGTTATGAACTCCCAATTTTATCCCGTATACAGATTGCTGTATCACATCAGTTACCCTTCCATTGATTTACATATTGCCGTTCTAGTGACTGATGTATTCTGCTGTCTATCCTATTTAAACCAAAATTCTTAAGACCAAAAGATATCCGAAATAAAAATTTATTGAGGCCATACAGATGTTAGCCAAAAAGAAAGGACCAATCCTGGGACAAGTCCTGCCACCCACAGCAGCAATGTTAGGTAGTGGCTAGAAAAATGCCTGATGAATAAGAGCTAAGAGCATTTTTTTAATACTGAAAATCTGGGGAGAGATGGTGTAAATTGTTTACATTTAACCTACATGGTGTTAGCACAAAGAGACCAGGCCTGACGCAAACTTCATAAATCAGCAAAAAGCCTTTATTCAGGAATGGTTCTGATGAACCCACTCTCCTGGTATAAAATGAGCCACTGAATAGAGGAGACTGGGCCTACGTAGGTTATACTGAGAGGTGACTTAATTAATGAGCATGTCAGCTAGGGCACTCAGGAATTTGGGGTCTGTTTTACTGGACAAAATGGGAGGGAGCCTGGGGTCAGCCATCAGTCTCTGGGATTTATACTTCTGGGCCAGATGGAGAGCCTGGGGTCAGTGGTTGGTATCTGGAAAGTATTTGGTTAGGGAAGGATTAATGCTTTGGCCTCTTCCCAGAGGCTGACTGTCTAGGTTTGATGGACATCTCCTCCCCAGGGGTTGTTTTATTACTGGAAAACATTGTACTAGGGAAAGATCGTTGCTCTCAATGTATGGCTTTCTTTCTTACTGCCTTTTTCTAGTTCTCCCTATTTCGGGTGTTTGTTATTTTCCATATCCAATACATGGACTATAGGTAAGAGGGGCAGGATTACCCAAAGTAGGAACCACTTTGGTGATAGGAGGGAAATTCATAAGAAATAATTGTTGGGTTGGGGATGTGTCTCAAGTGGTATCGCGCTTGCCTGGCATGCGTGTGGCCCGGGTTCGATCCTCAGCACCACATACAAACAAAGATGTTGTGTCCGCTGATAACTAAAAAATAAAATATTAAAATTCTCTCTCTCTCTCCCTCTCTCTTTAAAAAAATATAATAATAATTGTTTTTTCTTGATTGGGTGGGGTTGTAAGCAGGATGTGGTAGCACTTAGGGAGTTGTGATGGGATTTAAGGTTTTAACATACCTTCAGGGATGTGAGGCAGTCTTTTGTTCTTTTCAGGCCAATATCTAGCTTCTTACCTCCTCCCTTCCATCCTCTGGCTTTTTATAATTAAATTTAAAACACTCGGAATTTTTAAAAATCAAATCTAATCATAGCAAAAAAAAAAAAAAGAGACAAACTCAAACTGAAGGACACTGTACAAAATAACTAGTCTGTGTCAGTTACATCAATACACTAATGACAGAAACTGAGAAATTCTTCCATATTAAAGAAAAACAAAAGGACATGACAATAGCATAAAAGACATGGTCTAGAATCTTTTTTCTTTTCCTTTTTTTATTTTTTAACATGATGCTAAGAATCAAATCCAAGGCCTTAAACATGTTAGCAAGCTCTCTACCACTGATCTATACACCCAGCCCTGGTTTAGAATTTTCTTTTGCTAAAAATGGCATTATTGAAATCATTAACATTTGAATAAATTCTATAGATTAGGTAATATTGTGTTAATGCTAATTTTTACTTTGATAATTTTACTGTGCTTATATATACAAATGCCCTTGTTTTTAAGAAATATACATTAAGGCAACCCCCCCATTGGGTCCCCTCTCACCCTGTGGGAGCTGTCTCTCTTCTCATTTGAATAAATCATACTCTTTTATGCTAAAAGGAAAAGGAGAAGGAGGAGGAGGAGAAGAAATAATACACATCAAAGCTGGGCAAGGCAGCCAGAGCATGGTAATGCCAGTAATCCCAGTGTCCTGGGAGGCTGAGGCAGGAGGATCACAAGTTCAAAGCCAGCCTCAGCTACTTAGCGAGGCCCTAACAAACTTAACAAGACTCTGTCTCTAAATAAAATCATAAAAAGGGACTAGGGATGTAGCTCAATAGTAAAGTGCCCCTGGTTTCCATCCCTAGCAACACACACACACACAGGAAGGAAGAAAAGAAAGAAAAGGAAATATACATTCAAATATTTGTAGTGGCAAAATGACATCATGCAAATATGAAGGAGATACCAGACCTGATTATAAAATTAAATTATATGAATATTACATGGGCTTGGGTTGTGGCACAGTGGTAGTGCGCTTGCCTAGCATGTGTGAGACACTGGGTTCGATTCTCAGCACCACATACAAATAAATAAAATAAAGGTCCATCAACAACTAATTTAAAAAAAAAGAAAAGAAAGAAAGAACATTATGATGAAGAACCAATGCCTAGGGAAAGGGTTAATTTTCCCATACTTTGTAACTTTCTGGACTGTAGAAATGTAGCTACATCTCTTAATTGCTAGGCCTATTAACTGCCTTCTAAACTATGACCTTGTAGGGTTTGTTCTTAGAACTATAGCTCTTAGAGAACAAAACTCAAGTTATCTTGAGTTACTGCTGCCTGTGGTGAAGGCCACTTTGCAATAATACTTGGAGATGTTTTACTGTCTTTGTTCTACACCTGTGAACTACTTATTGTAAATTCCCTGTGCATGGTCTTTAGTCACATAGGCCAAGAATTCAAACCCGCCAATGTTGTAATGGTTAATAAATGATGTCAGACCAGTGAAACTCCACATCATGTACAACCACAAGAATGGGAAGTTATACTCCACAAATGTATGATATATCAAAATACATTCTACTGTCATGTAGAACAAATAAACAAAAAGAACAAATAAATTTTTAAAAAAAGAAAAGGAAATGTCCTGTTTTAGAGATACATATTATATTTCACAGTGAAATTTCATATCTGTATTTAACTTTAAAAAAATTTTTAGGGGCTGGGATTGTGGCTCAGTGGTAGAGTGCTCGCCTAGCACGGGCGGGACCCGGGTTCGATTCTCAGCACCACATAAAAATAAAGGCATTGTGTTGTGTCCATCTACAGCTAAAAAAATAAATATTTTAAAAAAATTTTAAATATTTTTCTTTAGTTGTAGTTGGACACAATACCTTTATTTTATTTATTTATTTTTATGTGGTGCTGAGGATCAAACCCAGCACCTCGCACATACTAGGTGAGCTCTTTATCACTGAGCTATAAACCCAGCCCCTGTATTAAATTTTTAAAAAATCAGTTAAAACAAATATAGCAAAATGTTAAAAGTTATTAAAGTTATGTAATGACAAAAAAAGAAACAATATCAAATTTCCTATAAAAGCCCCAAGTAACCTCAGCTCAGGGGCCAGAACTTCAGAGCACTAACTCATCTGGGTCCACTCTATGAAAATGAACCTGATTTCTCCATACTTCTGAGGGACAAAAGTGACACTTGGTCTCTTGCTGAGCATGATTTCCATAACATTTCATGGAGGCCACCCCCCCACACCAGAGATTCTAACCATGCAGGCCTATGGAGCTGCTGCTTTGGAGTTTTGCCCCACAGGAGGAAGGGAGAGCCAAGATGGATGGGAGAGCACACGGATGGTTTTCCAGGTTCCCTTCAGCTGGCTCTCCAGACCCCCAAAACTGCTGAGCCCCAAGCAGACCCAGAAGAGGAATGAGCCAACTCACCAAGAACCATGGACCACAAGATAAGGGAGGTATCAGGACAAAGTCAAGTATACCCTGTGGAAAGAAGAGTGTGATCAACTCTTAGAGTAGCTCCAGTATATTCCATAGCAGTTTGGAATGGAAACTGCACCTCTAAAGAAGAAAAGGGAAGAAAAGAGTTTGAGTACAGGCTGAACTTCCAGGAAAGGGGACACAAGGGAAGCACTGTTAAAATTCTTAAAAGTAACACGTAAATTCCTGAACGTATGTGTGAGTGAGTGTCAAACTATATGTGGCTCCATAGTGTGTGCTATGGAGTCCAAGTAAGCCCTAACCTGCAGTTCTGTGGTGACTTCATATGGCATAATGGTGATTCACATCCTATAATGGGACCGCTGACCAGGCCCAGGGTTTATACAGGTATGCCTTCAGCCAAGAAGCCCCTAACCTTCCTTCAGAAATGCAGCCAGGTGAGCATTTTGTTTGACCTTCTGTGGAGAGTGGCAAATGAATCCTGATTCTTAAACAGAGGTGACACCTCCCTTGGGAATTTCTCAGTGCAAAGGCACCAAGCAAAAACTGCCCATTTGTATGGTGATGCCTTGTTCAAAGGGAAATTTCTTGCTAGCCAAGGAATTTTATTAGTTCACAACCTTGGGTTCAAACTTCTGCTGCCTGGAGGTAGAGAGTTATGGGGGCAAGGTGGTAAGTTCTAATTGACTGCTTTTATCCTCAGCTTGGTCTTGAAGAATCTTTCTCACAATAAATCCTTTTGATGTTTAAACCTATATAGTAAACTTGCCAAGCTTTCTCGTGTTCAGTCTTCCTCCACCAGAGACAGACTGAACCACCAAGCCCCAGCTTTTTCTCTACTTTTGTGTCTGTTTGTTTTTTTTTCCTAATCCCCTCATCAACAGCTTAGCCCTGAATAAACTGTCATGCAAGATGTGACAACCCTCCTCCTCTTCTCTGTCTTGGGACACTGACACTGGGCTGAAGAGGAAAAGATAAGTGTCACTTTAAATCCAAGCTGCTGTGGGACATAGAAGACTATTTTCTCTTTTCTTATATTCTAGGATTCTGTTCTTTCGATAAGTTCCCCGCTAAATGATTTTCTCTTCTCTCTACATGGGCACTGGGAAGAAAAATAGAAAGATCCCAAATGTGCAAGTTTTCATTTTCTTAAAAACCTTTCCTCTGCCAGGCACAGTGGCATACATCTGTAATCCCAGCAGCTTGGGATGCTGAGCCAGGAGGATCATGAGTTCAAAGCCAACTTCAGCAATGGCAAGGTGCTAAGCAACTTAGTGAGACCCTGTCTCTAAATAAAGTACAAAAAAGGGCTGGGGATGTGGCTCAGTTGGCAAATGCCCCTGAGTTTAATCCCCAGTACCAAGGGTGAGTTAGGGGGAGCCTTTAGTATTTTGACTCAAACTTTAGGCCTCCTTTAGGCCAACACTCCTGGACTTCTGACTCCAGAATGTAAACAATGAGAGGAAAAGAGAATTTGAGCAGGCTGTAGTGGTTCCCACCTCCTTGAATCCTTCACTATCCGAGCTAAGGAAAATTTGTACATGCAAGTTTGTCTGTTTTAAAGGTTTCCACTGTCAGTCCTGGTTTAGTGATCCTCTTGTCTGTTTTTTGTATCTATTACTGGCCCTTTAAGACATGGGCCATACTACATTGATCTTACCGGTAGTCTCTTAAAAATATCTTGGCTGGGGCTGGGGTTGTAGCTCAGTGGTAGAGTGCCTGGCAGGTGTGAGGTAGTGGGTTCAGTTCTCAGCACCACATATAAATAAATTAAATAAAGGTCCATCAACAACTAAAAATAAATTTTAAAAAATCATGGCTGAGTGGGCCCCTTATAGGTATGAGCCTAAGAGAGAGATGTTTCACTATTTGGCCTTTAAATGGTTTTCTGGAAAATTATACACTCTTACGTTAGAGTTGTTCTGTTAGAAGAAAATTATATAGAAGGTTCTGTATGTAGAGATATTTTATACGGTTATATGATAAGGAGTCTGAATAGTCAGAAACTATGCTGAAGGTGCCAAAAGGCACTGCCTCTCATATGCAAAGACAGCAGGACACCAAAAGAAAGGGTTACAAAGAGGTTAAATCCTTTCAACCCAGTGCTGGCAGTCCCAGCACTATTTCTAAGCCTGGCCCTAGGCAGCTACAGATCACCTCACTGGGGTCTCCTTCAATGAATATTGAATATCAATATGCCTAGTTTAAGAAAACGACCCAAAAGAGAAATTCAGGGTATAAATGACAGTGGAAAAACTCACTTAAAGTTGATGACATTATGATAATGATAAGAGAGACAGGTCAGGCTCAAAATATCCTGGGCTCTAACCCTTTGGGTACAATCTCTGAAAAAAAATCATAGTACAGTTTTTGTATATGCTAGACTGACTGATCCTGGGATGAAATTTGTTGTGTAAAATAAATGCATAGATTGCTGAGGGCCATTACCAAGTAGGAATGACGCATCGAAATTTCCTTGCCAAGCGTACCCCATGCTGCTTAGAGGACATTTGATGGAACATTGCATGCATGCTTTAATAAGGTGACCTTGCTCAAGGACCAAGGCGGATTCGGGTTTAGAGCTGATCAGGTTTGAGGAAGTAACCGGCTCCTTGAGTTTAAGGCATTGCCAGTTTAAGATAATGGGTTTTAGGGAAGTTGGCGGTTGAAGATTATTGCCGGGATTAGGGTGTTCCTGCTGCTTGTTCCCGTTGAGTTCTCCTGAGATAAAAATGGGATTGGGAGAGAGCCTCGTGGAGTAGGTGGTTGGTGTGGGAGACAGGAGAACGCGATTGCCCCTGGACCTGTGTGGAGGCGGTGTGAGAGCGGGAATAAAGAATTGCTGTTTGAACCTACAAAGCTGTGAGTGCCTCGTGATTCTGGTGCCAAGCCGAGACATTGGCATTGGCATTATGGTGGCCCGTACTTGGGATGTCTGAAGCTTGGGGGTAAGTGAATTTGCTTGATCCTGAAGGAGAGCAAAAAAATGGGTGACCATTTCAAAAAACAACGTGTTCTTGTTTTGATTTATTTTGTTTTTATTTCAAGTTGCCTGTTCCTAGAACTTTCTCAGGCAAACTGGGGAAAATGGTTGACTCGAGGTTTGAAGTTGTTTGCCTCCAAGGAAGAGAAATTGTTAGAGGAAGGAGGCACCCCAGTGAGACCAAGAACAGCTAGGGCATATGTTGATACAATACAAAAATGTAGCCCATGGCTTTTTAAAGACGGGTTATTAAGTATATCAATGGGACCATCATGGTATCCTGTAGAAGGATTTTTCTTCAACAAGAAAGAGATGGCTAGTTCTGTTTACTATACTTGTCTAAGATCTTGGTTTTTAGAGACATCTGATTAATTTGAAAAGCTACAGTGTTAAAATATCAACCACTAAATATGAAATCAAGTACTCTTTACTTATTAAGTTCCATAAGGTAATATATTTAAACATTATGTGTGTTTTCATAAATTGGTGAATGGAAAAAGGTTTAATATTGCTTTGGTCTGTGTCTTTGCTGAAACAAGGTTACTAAGTGTTAAGATTCTATCATGTGTAATTTATATACAAAGAGTATAAGAAGTTTCAGTTGGGTTTCAATTACAGTATAATAGTACCTTAGAAAACATAAAAGTATTTCATCTTATTAAAGTGGAGTAATTTTATAAGGGTTGTTTCAGAATGTGATTTTATAAAAAGCGTTAACGGTTAAAAAAGGGATATAAAAAGGTTCAAGATGTGGAAATATATTTTAATATAAAAGGTTAAAGGTTAAATAAATGTTTCTAGATGAGATAATCTCTGTATGGTAAAGTAAAAAGTTGTAAATGCCATTTAAAAAGATTTTGAGGAAACTAGACTTACTTTAAAAGCTTGAGAAAGGAAGAAAGAAGAAAAAGGTATTTGTACATGGCAGATTGAGACAAAGCTTCTCAATGGAGTAAAAAAGGGCCTTTGGTTGAAGGGCAGCCATGTAAACTAACATTAAAGCAATTTATACAGAATCTAAGCCTCGTTTAAAAGAGTAAAGCGGTAGGTGGTGAAAAAGTACATTTAAAAGTACAGTATAGATGATAATTAATAGGCTTTAAAAGGTTAAATTGAAGGGGGTCGAGATACCTTCATGGCGGAAAAAAGATTGCTTTACTCATCAAACTATGTACTTATTAAACTAAAAAGAGGGAGATGAGATAATCTTTGTGTGGTAAAGTAAAAAGTTGTAAAATGTCTAAATAAGTTGCAAAAGGGTTTAAAAGGTCAAATTGAAGGTGGTTAAGATGCCTTCATGATGGAGAAAAAAATATAACCCATGAAAATGGGAAGATAATAAGATAAAAGATTTAGATAAAGAAGATTAAAAATTTGAAGTGGAAAACTTCAAAAACAGAAGTACAGGAAGGTAAAAAAAGAGAGAGAGAGAAGATGTAGAAAGATAAAAAAGATATAGGAAGATAAAAAAGATGTAGAAAGACAAGAATTTTAAACCCACAAAATAGGAAACAAAAGAAAACTAGGAGAGAAAAAAAAGCAACTAAGGGTAAATATAAAAACCTTAGAAGAAAAGTAGAAGATAGAAATAAGATAAAAAATGGTTGAAAATGTCAAGTAAAGGTATTTCAGATAGAAAATGCAAAAGGCTAAGACAACTATGGTTTAAAACCACATCTAAAAATTATAAGGACTAAAATAATTCTAAAAACTAAGGCAAAATGCTTTTGAAAGACTTAAATTTAAAAGGATCTTTAAGGGGTACATATCCCCCAAAGATAAACTTAAAATAACCCTTTTTACTCTAAACTTTCTAAATTTGGATTCATCAGGACTTAGTGCTGCGGAAAGACATATGTATCCGAAAAATGTACATAAGCCTAAGGTACTTTGGAAAGATATTCTAACAGGACAATGGAAAGGTCCCGACCCAGTTATTGTCTGGAGTCGGGGTTCCGTTTGTGTGTTCCCACAGGGAGAACAGCAGCCGATTTGGATTCCAGAGAGGTTAACCAAAACAATTTCTACAGAAAAAGAAGATGATTTGACTGAAATCCATAATAGCTGAAATCCAGAGCTCCAGCTTGGCTATTCTTACATCTGCGACAGTGATTAACCACGGTGCTTTTTTTCAATATCTATTTTATTATTGCTTTTTCCCACATCATAAAGTTCTATTTTATTTTTTGAGCTCATACAAACCTAGGTTAATGTTTTTCTGATCAGTTTTGTTTTTTGACTGTTTTTTATTTTTTGACTGTGGAGTTTTTAAACATTGCAATGGAGATTTTACCTAGGTAAAGCTACAAGGCCGTTATTATTGTCTTATATGTTGTATGTTATGTGTACCCTGTTTTGTGTTGCATGTCAGTATGTGTGTATGTCCATATTTTTATATGAGGAGCGCTCATGAAAAAATGGATCCGAATTTTTTTTTATTCACGTGATTTAAGTGGTTTAATCTAATTAGGTAAACAGCTGTTAATGATTGTTTTCAAAGGTGGTTAATAGATCTGTTTGCTTACTATTGTTTTTAAAGGTGATTAACAGATCTGTTTGTTTACTTTCACTTTTCCTTTTCATCATATTTAATAATTCTGTTCAGGATAATGTCTCTTTAACATCATTGCCAGAATTCCCATCTCCATCCCAGTGCCGGTGAAGACAAAGAAAACCAAACTACAGCTTCTATGATAGCTACCACAGTAAACTGTATAAACTGATGCATCAATGAATATAACTCAACAAGTAATGCTCAATCAAGGACTTGATTTACTTTGGGAGGAAATGGACATATTGATAGACTCCTCCGATTTGAACTGCCTGCAGAACTTGCCTGGACTATATATCAGTTGCATGCATTGTGAACTATCGTCTGGTGCAGCGAATTGTGGTACTGCTGGCATATTTTTGCTGATGGTGTCACCAGTGATGCAATTTCCTTGCCAGCGCACCCCATGTTAATTGTGGTAATGCTGACATCTTTGCTGATGGTGTCACCAGTGATGCAATTTTTCCAAAGGAGCCGTCAATTGGCTTGGTGTTGTGGCATTTCTGTATCTTCCTCCCTTCTACTAGTGATGGTCTAAAATTTGGGGGCCAACAGAGGTGAGGCAAGAACCTCACCCCCCCACTGGCACCAAGGTTAAATTTGGGGGCCAACAGAGGTGAGGCAAGAACCTCACCCCCCCACTGGTGCTTAGGCCTATCCACAAGCATGGCTGAATGCTGGACCGGTAGTCAGCGACGGGTTGATCTGATTGCAGTGGATTCAACCTAAGACAGGGGACTGACGCCTAGAGGTCAGTTCATCCGATGACGGGTAAGAACCATATGTTGAATTGGACAACCTACCAGGCACGGTCCTAAGCCGCATTGCTTGTTGTTTAATTAATCAGAAGGGGGGAGATGCTGAGGGCCATTACCAAGTAGGAATGACGCATCGAAATTTCCTTGCCAAGCGTACCCCATGCTGCTTAGAGGACATTTGATGGAACATTGCATGCATGCTTTAATAAGGTGACCTTGCTCAAGGACCAAGGCGGATTCGGGTTTAGAGCTGATCAGGTTTGAGGAAGTAACCGGCTCCTTGAGTTTAAGGCATTGCCAGTTTAAGATAATGGGTTTTAGGGAAGTTGGCGGTTGAAGATTATTGCCGGGATTAGGGTGTTCCTGCTGCTTGTTCCCGTTGAGTTCTCCTGAGATAAAAATGGGATTGGGAGAGAGCCTCGTGGAGTAGGTGGTTGGTGTGGGAGACAGGAGAACGCGATTGCCCCTGGACCTGTGTGGAGGCGGTGTGAGAGCGGGAATAAAGAATTGCTGTTTGAACCTACAAAGCTGTGAGTGCCTCGTGATTCTGGTGCCAAGCCGAGACATTGGCATTGGCAATAGATAACTTTTGATTCATGCAGGTTATGGATGATGAGTCCTGCTTCTTCACATGTTGAAGTTTGAACATTACAGAAGCACGCCAAGGCAATAGGGTTTATTTAAAAAGGGGTAACATAGACTTCTCCTGCAAGGGAGAAGGGGGCCATAGCTGGTATCCTAATGTTCTGCCCTTTTTATATATCCTAGGCTTCCTTTGTTCTCCTGCTCTCTTCCCCTTATCTCTCTCCTTCCTGAGTTCTTGACTAGCCCAGGAATGCTCAATGGGAAGGCCAAAAGGTGGGAAACAGGTGGGCTGAAGGGGGAAGGGCAGGATGGAGCAGCCAAAGACACATTAATTAACAACCTTATAGCTCCCTGTAGGGAGGGGAAATTCCTGGGACAGGTTACCTTGGCAATAGGTTAGAGCAGGGGCAGGTTCTTGATAAGATCCTTCAGGGGACAGTCTCCAACTTCCCAGACTCACTCAAATTGGCCTTCTAGATATGACCTGACTTGATTTACCTATCTACACTGACTGCCTGTCTAATTCTGGCTTCACGTTCATAAAGATTCTTTGAGAATATAAGTTTAAGAAAGGGATCCAAAACTAGAAAAGATGAAGGAAAGTTATAGGTGTGGGAATATATTTTTTATATGAAAAAATTATAGGATAAAGAAAATGTTTCTTGTTAAAAAGGTGTTTTTGGGCTGGGGATGTGGCTCAAGCGGTAGCACGCTCGCCTGGCATGCGCGCCGGCCCGGGTTCAATCCTCAGCACCACATACAAACAAAGATGTTGTGTCTGCCGAAAACTAAAAAATAAATAAATAAATAAATAAATAAATAAAATATTGAAAATTCTCTCTCTCTCTCTCTTTCAAAAAAAAAAAAAAGACTGTAGGGATGGGAATGGGGCTTTAAAAAAAAATGAAGGTGTTTTTGTCTGGCAAAGTGATGTAAAGGTCAGGCGAAAAGACCACCAAGAGACTGTCTCATGCAACAGCAAAGGGTTTATTGGAGGTCCAGCATGCTGGGGCTCAGAGCTCACTTCAGAGGAGCAGAGAACAAAGAGCCCCATGAACAGCTTAAACAGAGCTTATATACATTCTTTGGAAAGGGCAGGGACTTCATATACGTCATAACAATCATCACACGCCGCGGGAAAATCAAACAACAACTCTTAACTATGATTAGTACATTCACTGGCGGGTTCAAGTCGGGTAGGGGTGATTGGTCAGCACAAAGAAGGGTATACATTCAAACTGATTGGCTTAAGCCCTGAGGTGTATACGTGCTGGACTGCATGCTTTCTTTCTGGGAGGGTGGGTTGTTTTTACAGAACAACCAGATAGTCAGGGGAGATTTCAACATACATTTACTGGTCTCTCTGGGAGTTGTTTTAACTGCCATATGAATTTCAGGTTTCAAATGCAACTTAACAGAACTTAAAAACTTTACAGGTCTTGAAACAAACCTTATCCTTTACATTTCAATTTCTTTATCCTTTCAGTAATATTCTTGTGCAAAAGCCCAAGAGGAAAAAAACAGGGATGTAAACAAGTCATAGAACATCTACGTAAGTTACACAAGGTTTGTGGCAGGTAAATCTTAAAGGTTTGTGTGTGATTTAGTTGGCTATAATTAGCACAATTGGTGAAAGTTATTTAAGTTTTTCTTAAGGTCAAATATTAATGTACTGATATGAACCAGAATTTAATTCTTTATATGTTAGAGTAACAAGGATTTCTTGAAACATTGATCTGCTCTTATCTATCAGATAATTTTCTTGTATATCTTATGTATCTATTAGGGAAACTAAATCTTAAAGCAATTAGAGTTTTTACCTGTTTTAAGGTCTTTTAAATGACTGCTTTGTAACTGGTTAAATAAATATCTGTTATTTTAGATTATAACAATATAGTTATAATATAAATATATGTAACTAGGTATATGTATGCATCTGAGATCAATGTCTGTCTAAGCCTTATCTAAATGTTATAGAAAAGTTTATAAAATGAAAGTTTATGTAAGTTTGCCAGCAAGATAACCAATAAGTGTTCTCTTTTATTTTATTGTATCTGACATAGAAGGGCCACACTATCATTTGAAGACCTGACTGTTTGCTTGGACTAAGACTATTTCTGATCATTATCACTGTTTTCTAAATGTAAAAGAGATCTAAAGCTATTCTTTGATTTTTGCTAGTACTGCTAGCCCATGCATACCTGTGATTATAGTTATAGTACACTATAATTTCTAAATTGTACTGAAAAGATAAACTTAGTTAAATGTGAAGCTCAGGAGAGCACTTTATGAAGTTGGTGTTCTCCAAACTAAAATTACCTATAGCAAAAATATCCTTCAAATTGATATAGAAATAACAAATTTGTTTGGTATTTATTCAGGTCATTTAATAGTTTATAGCTGCATAAAGGTAACCTGTTGTCAATAAGTTCTATATAATTTTGTTACTTTTCACACTGGAATAGGAATTTAAATGTATTTTTGGAAAGTAATAAGTAAAGTCTGATCTGTGAGATTGTAAAATATGGAAGCATTTTGCCACATTTTCCACAAAAGAAAAATTAAAAACTCTCTTAGCCTTTGTTTGATTCATATTTCAGATATAATGATGTACTGTGTTGTAAAAAGCCCCACCTTATCTGAGATAAGGCTCTGCCTCTCATCTTACTCCATGTATAAATGGCTACAAAATAGGCTAGACTTCAGATCATTTAAAGTTGTGTACAAAAGATCAATTTTTGTTGTAAAATTACTATGATTTCAAACAGGGGATATAATATATAGCTAAGTAGAAATTTAAAATCATAAAAATAAGTTTTCTTGGTTCATAGCTATTACACAAATTGAATATGTTTTTATTCTTGTTAATTTTATTTTGTTGTTTCCATGTAAACTTTATAACTCTTGTCTATTAGTGCTTGCAGAAGTACATCTTCTAATATAACAACCTAAGTTAATTTAAGACAATAAGCCATCACCTATGGGACAGATGGGCTATAAGGCTGACTTTCAATACTAATACTGACTGACCCCAATTAAATGGAAGGAGTAAATAACTGTAAACCCCAGTACTCCTACTTTTAAGACTGGTAAAACTGCCTTGCTAGATGTTTAAAACCAAAATTTAGGAACTAAACTAAGGAAATAAAAGGGCCAAGGAAAAAATATCCAATAATTGGCTCTTGCCCTATGAGGTCAGCTCAAACTCAGGAGACAAGGGGACTTCTCTAAGGGTTTTACAATTCTGGGCCACATGACCTCCCAATCAGAGGGATCAATGAGACCCTAGAGAATAGAAAGCCAATCAGTGCAGATTCTGCAAAAAGGAGGGTCATTGGAAAGGGATATGTCCCTAATGCTTCCAAGGGAAGCCACATGTGGTCGGCAAGACCTTAATCCATCCAGGAAGATGGCACAACTGGTAAGATAAAGGAGCCAAGAGGCTTCTCCCAATCTCCCAAGAGCTGTCCTTAAGGAAACTCAGCTTACTCTTAACAATAGACAAAAACAAGGTCAGTGTTGAACAACTTAGTCTTAAACACCTGGCAGGAGACTGTGCCTAACCACATGGGCAAAAGGAAAAAAAATGTTTTTTTCAATGTAACTTAAGATGTACACTTGTGTCAGCTCCATCAAGAGTAAGTATGACTGAAGGATATAAAAGAAGGACTCTTAGATTTTTCATTTTAACTTAGAGGTGACACTCATGAAAAATCTGTATTATAAACTAGCTGGCTTTGGATGTTCACATTACAGCTCAGGGTGGCACTTGTGCCATTATCCTGACTAAATGTTGTGTTTATATTCCTAACCACTCTGACAATGGAACTAAACTCCTTAAAGATTTACATTTTCCAAAAGATGCTATGTCCTTGCCACTTTCATCATGGGATCAACTTTTTAGCTCATGATTTTCTGACACTTCCTGGTAGAAGAAACTGCTGATATCTATAGTCATTATCATATCATCAGCATATTTGGATGTTGCTGTGTCTATTGTTTATCAGTCTTTGTCCTCCTGTTTTGTTCATAGGGTATCTGCCTCCCAGATACCTTCACAATCTGTTTCTACTAAATCAGAGAATTACCATGACCCCCTGGATAGGCTTTACTAATAATTTGAAGCACTTCACTGGAAAATAACAAGAATTGGCGATTCCTACCCTATAGGTCTATACCCCTAATCATTAAGAAGTAGCTACTGATTGAACTTCATCACCCCTTATTCCCTGTATGATTCAGGGTCTCCAGTCTTTGAGGGAGAAATGTTAGAAGACAAATAGATAAGGATAGTGATATGAGGTTAATCCAATTTGTCGTGTCACATCTTAAAGTGATAAAATCTATGGGCATCAGATCTGCCATTTTAGGTTGGGAGCCATTTTATCTAGGAACTCCTAAGTTTTGATTTAGGAGCAATTTTATCTAGAGATTCTGAGGCAATGCTGCTTAGCTCCCCATAAGAACATGTGCCTGCTAAAAGGTCAAACCTACCCCAGCCCATAACACAACCCTTTTAGGGTTGTGTGCTTGTGAAATTCCCCTTGCAGGCTATAAAGCTGTTCTGTGAGTGCTAACATGCTGCAGCTCTCCTCAGAGGGATAGCCTTATCAGTTTGCTCCATGCTACTGACAATAAATTCCTTGCATGAGATTCTGGTGTGTGGTGTGGTCCTTGAACTTTGGTGGATTTTGCAAGTGTCCTTTCAGTCTTGACCTCTGAATCTATCCAACCCCACATAAGACAAATCTGTAAGGTTGAGGCCTTATATAAAAATAGGCAAGCTTCAAAAGTGGGAAATGTGACAGGGATACTAGAAATGATAAGAACATTATGATAAAGAACCAATGCCTGGGGAAAGGGTTAGTTTTCCTATACTTTGTAACTTTCTGAACTCTGTAGAAATGTAACTATATCACTTAAATGCTAGGCCAATTAACTGTTGTCTAAATTATAACCTGGTAGGCTTAGATATAGTTTTTAGAACTATATCTCTTAGGGAGGAAAACTCAAGTTCTTGAGTTACTGCTGCCATTTTGCAATAACACTCACAGATGTTTTCTTTTACAATATTTGTTCTACACCTTTGAGCTACTTATTGTAAAATCCCTGTGTATGGTCTTTAGTCATGGGCCAAGAATTCAAACACACCAATGTTGTAATGGTTAAGAAATAATGTCAAATTTCCTATAAAACTCCATGTAACGTCAGCTTGAGGCCCAGAACTTAGAGCACTAGCTCATCTGGGTCCACTCACATAAATAAACTTGAGTTCTCCAACCCTCAGAGTTATGCTTGGTCTCTTGCTGAGCATGATTTCCATAACACTACTACCAATTTTTTTTTCTTTCTGTGGTGCTGGGGATTGAACCCATGGCCTTGTACATGTGAGACAAGCACTCCACCAACTGAACAATATACCCAATGATGAACCCAGCCTAATTCCATCTTAAGTTTGGGAGCCATCTCGTCACAAAGTCATGAAAAGTTCATTTCTGTTTTTCTATAAAATACTAAGATTTCTATTTGGCCTGATCATACTCTGAAACTTGTTTGGAATTCCTGCCCGTGCTCTGAACTCACCCATGCCTGGCTCTCCTTGACCATATACAACCCTCCATAAAACCTAGTGACCCCTCAAAATTCTGGTTCTCCTTGACCAGATAACAACCCTCCCTAAAACCTCAGCCATGCCTCATAAATTCTGATGCTGGAATCTCAATTTACTCCCTACCTTGAAATGTTAAGCCATATAGATCATTAATCTGCTACCTGCCCTTGTATTACGCTCGCCAGAACCCTGTTAGCTGTAAGTTCCCAAGACACCCCACTTTGTAACTTTTTGTGCTATAAAAACCTTTTCTTCCCTGAGAGTTGACGCTGTTCTCTGGCCTGGCTTTCAGGTGAGACAGTTGCTGGCCCACTCTCTTGTGTACACAATATAAGCTTGCTTTAATTTGATTTAAAATTGGAGTTTTAAAATTGGAGTGGTCTTTTCTTTGCATTGTGGTTCGACACCCAGCCCACTATTTCCAATTTTTAACCCCAATGGTTGGGTTCTTTTTCAGCCTTGGAATTATGGAACCAATAATAAGACCAAGCTCCAACTGAACAGTGAACGAGATTTTATTCTTGGCCAACAATAAGAGAAATGCAAGATAAACCCATAAATCAATTTCCCTACCTGTTGAGTGTTGGGAGGTTATAGATATGGGGTAGGGGCTGGGGTTGTGGCTCAGTGGTAGAGCATTTGCCTAGCATGCATGAGGCACAGGGTTCAATTCTCAGCATCACATTAAAAATAAAATAAAGATGTTTTTAAAAGGAATATTTCACCTGTTCAAAATAAATTTTAAAAAATAGATATACGGTAAGAAATGAGGGGAGCCAGGTGTGGTGGTGCTTGCCTGTAATCCCAGAGGCTCAAGAGGCTAAGGCAGGAGGAACACTAGTTCAAAGCCAGCTTCAGCAATTTAGTGAGACCCTGTCTCAAAATTTAAAAAAATAAAAAGGGTTGGGATATGATGCAATGCTTAAGCTCCACTGGGTTTAATCTCTACTATCAAAAAAAATGAGTGGGAAGAATAGGCTAATCAAGATAAGTAATATTCATATAATCATGTTTTTTCTGGGAATTGGCAGGGTATAAATTCAGCTAAATTACTAAAACTGTACAAGATTAAAGCAGAGTAACAATGTATTCATCTTGATTTCAATGTTGCAAAACAATATATATGTATATAGATATGTATAAAGATATATATATATAAAGATATATATAGATATATAAAGATATATATATATAAAGATATGTATAAAGATATATATAGATATATAAGATATATATATAAAGATATATATATACATATATATATTTAAACATATTAAATGTACTGGGGCCTGGGGTTGTGGCTCAGTTGGTACAGTGCTTACCTCTCATGTGCGGGGCACTGGGTTCAATCCTCAGCACTGCATAAAAATAAATAAATAAAATAAAGGTATTATACCTATCTACAACTAAAAAAATATTTTTTTTAAAAAAGTAAATGTTGGGCTGGGGATGTGGCTCAAGCGGTAGCGCGCTCGCCTGGCACGCATGCGGCCCGGGTTTGATCCTCAGCACCACATACAAACAAAGATGTTGAGTCCGCCGAAAACTAAAAAATAAATAAATAAATATTTTTTAAAAAATAAAAAGAAATAAAAAAAGTAAATGTAGGGCTGGGGATGTGGCTCAAGTGGTAACGCGCTTGCCTGGCATGCGCGGGGCGCTGGGTTCAATCCTCAGCACCACATAAAAATAAAATAAAGATGTTGTGTCCCCTGAGAACTAAAAAAAAAAGAAATATCAAAAAAATTATCTCTCTCTCTCTCTCTCAAAAAAAAAAAAGTAAATGTACTACTTGAGAGGCTAAGGTAAGAAAATTGTAAGTTAGAGGCCAGCCTGGGCAATTTAGAAAGATCTTAACTTAAGATAAAATATAAAAAGAGCTGGGAGATGCAGATAAAGGGTAGAGACTGCTGAATTCAAACCCCAATACCAGAAAGAAAAAAAAGTAAATGTAGAAATAATAATAAAATCAACAGAAAAAACTGGGAACCTGGAAATTTTCATTTGGGAAATATGGACAAAGTATGTATGTGAATTCTTTATTCTGTCAACTTTAATGCAAGTCTAAAATTATTTTTTTTTTTTTTTTTTTTTTTTTTTTTTTTTTAAAGAGAGAGTGAGAGAGAGGGGGGGACAGAGAGAGAGAGAGAGAGAGAGAGAGAGAATTTTAACATTTATTTATTTTTTCTTAGTTCTCGGCAGACACAACATCTTTGTTGGTATGTGGTGCTGCTGAGGATCGAACCCGGGCCGCACGCATGCTAGGCGAGCGCGCTACCGCTTGAGCCACATCCCCAGCCCCAAGTCTAAAATTATGCCAAAATAAAAACTTAAACAAACAGGAGTTAACTACGTGATGATTCTGACTCAGGATTTCAATTTCCCAACTTAAAAATTCACCTTTATCTAGATTGCCTCATGGTTCTAATAATTGATTTTATAAATAACATAATTCTGAACTCTTAAAATAACTGTATTAATAATTACCACTTTATCTGTCTTAAACATTAAGAATCTATGTAGGTTCATGCTTGGGGGTTAAAAAAAAAAAAGGTTTTTTATTAAGCAGAGTAAACACTAAGCAGTCCACATTTTACAATTCAGTTTAAGAAACTGAATCACAGGGAGGAAAAGTAATTAGTGTCTTGCCCAAAGCTACACAGTTATAAACAAAGTAAGGATTGTCAAACATAGAATTAACCTAC
The DNA here is from genome assembly GCF_052094955.1 of Ictidomys tridecemlineatus. Classification (NCBI taxonomy): domain Eukaryota; kingdom Metazoa; phylum Chordata; class Mammalia; order Rodentia; family Sciuridae; genus Ictidomys; species Ictidomys tridecemlineatus. The sequence continues at coordinate 150,785,452 of NC_135477.1, read as the reverse complement.
AAAAAAATTTCACTATAAGCAAGCACTAGAAAAAATGTGAAACTATCATTAATGATAAACACAAAAGTTCCACTGCACATTTATTAAATTAGCAAAAATGAATAAAACTGACGGAACTCAATGCTAGCAGGACTGTGAGAAAATAAATACACTTGTGCACTGAGAGTATACTATAAGCAAGTATAATCTTCCCCGAGAGAAACTTGGCAATAGCTGTCAAAAATCATGAAAATGATCATACTCTCAACCTGAGTAATACCACATTGGGGAACACATCTTATGAAGATCATTCAAAGGAGAAAGAACAAATTTGAACAAAGGTGATTATAGTTGAACAGTATGTTACAGCCAAAAACTAGAAACAATTCAAATATTCACCAAGGGGAGAATGGTTAACTTGAAATAGGCCATGTAGAGCAATATAACAACAAATTATTATATTACATTACCACAGGGAGTATCAACTATGTATGACAAGAATCCTATCAAGTAAGAATTAGCTAAAAACTGTGGAATCCCTAGAGACCCATACACAACATGGATGGGTTTATTATATAGGAGCCAAAGAAATCTAGAGTTTGTAATTAGTGATGATTTGGTGTTAGAGTTTTCTCTTTTTTTTTTTTTAATTTTTTTGAAGTTGTTGATGGACCTCTATTTTATTTATTTTTATGTGGTGCTAAGAATCAAATTGAGTGTCTCACACATGCTAGGCAAGCACTCTACCCCTGAACTACAGCTCCAGTCCCTAGAGTCTTCTTTAAAATATGAAATGGGAGGGCTGACTCCTGCCAAAAGCCAATGACTACAACCCCTCAATTCTGACACAACAATGTAAATCGTTCCTTTTTTAAGTAACAACTTAATTGAGAAGTAATTACTACACCATGAAATTTATCTATTTAGCAGATCAACCTCCAGCATGACAGTAGGAAGAATTTCACTGACCTATATTTCCAGTGGAACTAGTGAAAAATATTTTTTAGAAACAATCATTTAGAGCTTCTAGAAATAGCACTAATTAAAAGATGAAACAACTACTCAAGAAAGTCTATAAGCCAGGCCTAGTGGCACATGCATGTAGTCCCAGCTACTAAGGAGGCTGAGGCAGGAGGATCACTTGAGCTCATGAGCTTTGAGATCAGCCTGGGCAATGCAGCAAGACCCATGTCAAAAATGAAACAAAGCCAGGCACTGTGGTGCATACCTGTAATCCCAAAGGCTCAGGAGACTGAGGCAAAAGGATCACAAGTTCAAAGCCAGCCTCAGTAAAAAGCAAGGTCAGGGAGACCCTGTCTCTAAATAATAAAATAGGGCTAAAGATGTGGCTCAGTGGTCCAGTGCTCCTGAGTTTAATCCCCAGTACACACCCAAAATGAAATGAATGTGGAAAAAAAATTGAAATGAAATACAAAAATCACAAATAATTGATAAGAAAGATAAAAGTCTGTGGAATTTGGCTTTGTTTTTTGTATCTTCTTTGTGTCTTTGTTTTTATTCTATTTGTTTGTTTTGTGGCACTGGGGATCAAAACCAGGACCTTGCACATATTAGGAAGCAAGCACTCTGCCACTAACCCACATTCCCAGAAAGTCTATGGAATGTGAACAAATATCATTCCCTCCCAGCTCACTGAGGTGGAGATTCCACTCCAGATTGCTATAGATCAGAGGGCTCCCTCTCCCTCCAGTTCCCAGTTGAAAGGGTTTCTTCCAAGGAAACACAGGACATCAAAGTTCCTCATCCTGTCCCAAACTACCTATTACTAAGTCTAAGTTCCACACAAATGCAGGGCAGAAATGGGAGCTCCCTTCTTCCATCCAGCCCTCACTCATGAAATAGAGACTCTACTTTGGGTGTGGTGTGCTGAGAATACTAAGGCCCTGATCACCCTTGCCCCAACATCAGAAGTGGTAGTTCAACATCAGAATGAGCCAAGAAGACCTCAGGCTACTACTCACATACAGACCCCGAACTCTCAAACACTAAAATAGCTTGTCACTCAGAAAAAAGCTTGCTAACATTTCCATCCCCAGCTCCAAATTCCTGGCTTAGAAATTTTGTCTCAGGGCTAGGTGAGGTGGCACATGTCTGTAATCCCAGTAAGCTCAGGAGGCTGAGGTAGAAGGATTGCAAATGCAAAGCCAGACTCAGCGACTTAGCAAGCCTTTCAGAAACTTAGTGAAACCTTGTATTTAAATAAAATACAAAATACAGCCGGGGATGCGACTCAGTGGCTGAGTTCCCCTGAGTTCAATCCCTGGTAAAAAAAAAAAAAATTTTTTTTTTTCTTTCTCTCTCTCTCTCTCTCTCTCTCTCTTTCCTCTCTCAGTCTCTCTTAATAAAAAAAGAAAAAGAAAAAAAGGAAGAAAGAAAGAAAGAAGAAAGGAAGGAAGGAAGGAAGAAAGGAAGGAAGGAAGAGAGAGAAAGAGAGAAAGAAAGACAGAAAGTGAGAGAGAGAAAAAAAGAAAGAGAAAGAGAGAAAGAAAGAAAAAAAGAAAGAAAGAAGTTCCCCTGAGTTCAATCCCTGGTAAAAAAATTAAAAATTAAAAAGTGCTCCGGCTAGGGATGTGGCTCAAGCGGTAGCGCACTCGCCTGGAATGCATGCTGCCTGGGTTCCATCCTCACCACCACATACAAACAAAGATGTTGTGTCTACCTATAACTAAAAAATAAATATTAAAAAATTCTCTCTCTCTCTCTCTCTCTCTCTCTCCTCTCTCACTCTCTCTTAAAAAAAAGAAAGAAAAAGAAACAAGAAAGAAAGAAGAAAGAAAGAAAAAAAGGAGAAAGAAGAAAGAAAGAAAGAAAGAAAGAAGAGGGGCTGGGGATTTGGCTCAAGCCGTACTGCGCTCCTCTGGCATGCATATGGCCCGAGTTTGATCCTCAGCACCACACACCAACAAAGATGTTTTGTCGGGGAAAAAAAGAAAAGAAAACAAAAGAAAAGAAAGACAGAAAGAAGGAAAGAAAGAAAGAGAGAGAAAAAGAAAGAAAGAAAGAAAGAGAGAAAGAAAGAAAGAAGGAAAGAAAGAGACAAAGAGAGAAAGAAAGAGAGAAAAAGAGAAAGAAAGAAAGAGAAAAAGAAAGAAAGAAAGAAAGAAAGAAAGAAAGAAGAGGGGCTGGGGATGTGGCTCAAGCGGTAGCTCTCTCGCCTGGCATGCATGCAGCCCGGGTTCGATCCTCAGCACCACATACCAACAAAGATGTTGTGTCCCTCGAGAAGTAAAAAATAAATATTTGAAAAATTCTCTCTCTCTCTCTCTCTCTCTCTCTCTCTCTCTCTCTCTCTCTCTTTCCTCTCTCAGTCTCTCTTAATAAAAAAAGAAAAAGAAAAAAAGGAAGAAAGAAAGAAAGAAGAAAGGAAGGAAGGAAGGAAGAAAGGAAGGAAGGAAGAGAGAGAAAGAGAGAAAGAAAGACAGAAAGTGAGAGAGAGAAAGAAAGAAAAAAAGAAAGAGAAAGAGAGAAAGAAAGAAAGAAAGAAAGAAAGAAAGAAAGAAAGAAAGAAAGAAAGAAAGAAAGAAAGAAAGAAGAGGGGCTGGGGATGTGGCTCAAGCGGTAGCTCCCTGGCCTGGCATGCATTTGGCCCGGGTTCGATCCTTAGCACCACATAACAACAAAGATGTTGTGTGCGTCGAGAACTAAAAAATAAATATTTAAAAAATTCTCTCTCTCTCTCTCTCTCTCTCTCTCTCTCTCTCTCTCTCTCTCTCTCTCTCTCCTCTCTCACTATCTCTTAAAAAAAAGAAAAAAGAAAAAAGAAAGAAAGAATGAAGAAAGAAAGAAAGAAGAAAGAAAGAGAGAAAGAAAGAAAGAAAGAAGAAATAAAGAGAGAGAAAGAGAGAGAAAAGAAAGAAGAAAGAAAGAAAGAAAGAAAGAAAGAAAGAAAGAAAGAAAGAAAGAAAGAAAGAAAGAAAGAAAGAAAGAAAGAAAGAAAGAAAAAAGAGGGGCTGGGGATGTGGCTCAAGCGGTAGCTCTCTTGCCTGGCATGCATGCAGCCCGGGTTCGATCCTCAGCACCACATAACAACAAAGATGTTGTGTCCCTCGAGAACTAAAAAATCAATATTGAAAAAATTCTCTCTCTCTCTCTCTCTCTCTCTCTCTCTCTCTCTCTCTCTCTCCCTCTCTCTCTTTCCTCTTTCACTCTCTCTTAAAAAAAAGAAAGAGGAAAGAAACACAGAAGAAAGAAGAAAGAATGAAAGAAAGAAAAATGAAAAAAAAAGAAGAACGGAAAAAAGAAAGAAAGAAAGAAAGCAGAAAGAAAGAAAGAAGAGGAGCTGGGGATGTGGCTCAAAAGGTAGCTCGCTCGACTGGCATGCATGCGGCCCAGGTTCGATCCTCAGCACCACATACCAAAAACGATGTTGTATCCGCCGAGAACTGAAAAATAAATATTTTAAAAATTCTCTCTCTCTCTCTCTCTCTCTCTCTCCTCTCATGAAATAGGTATTCCTGATTTCTTCCCAAAGTAACTTCATTTGCAAGAGTCTCTAGAAGTTCAAACCTAAGGGTACTTGCAAGAACAATGTAGGTGGAGATGAAAAAGTGTTGAACTCTGACTCAAAGAAAAGACCACTGACTCCAATCTTCTTAAACATTTTTTAATATCTTTTATTTATTTATTTTTATGTGGTGCTGAGTATCGAATCCAGTGCCCCATGCATGAGAGGCAAGTGCTCAACCACTGAGCCAGAACCCCACAGCCCCCACTCCAATTTTATCTATTTATTTATTTAAAAATATTTATTAGTTGTAAATGCATCTTTTTATTTTATTTATTTATTTATATGCGGTGCTGAGGATTGACCCAGGACCTCACACATGCCAGGCAAGTGCTCTACCACTGAGCCTCAACTGCAGCCCCCCACTCCAATTTTATTTATTTATTTATTTATTTATTTTTGATTCTTTTTTTTTTTTATTGGTTGTTCACAACATTACAAAGCTCTTGACATATCATACTTCGAACAATAGTTTCAAGTGAGTTATGAACTCCCATTTTTACCCCAAATACAGATTGCAGAATCACATAGGTTACACATTCACATTTTTACATAATGCCATACTAGTGACTGATGTATTCTGCTACCTTTCCTATCCTCTACTATCCCCCTCCCCCCATCTTCTCTTTCTATCCCATCTACTGTAATTCATTTCTCTCCTTATTTTTCTTCCAATTCCCCTCACAACCTCTTTTATGTAGTTTTTTATAACAATGAGGGTCTCTTTCCATTTCCATGCAATTCCACTTTTCTCTCTCTTTCCTTCCCATCTCGTGCCTCTGTTTAATGTCAATCTTTTCTTCCTGCTCTTCCTCCCTACTCTATTCTTAGTTGCTCTCATTATATCAAAGAAGACATTTGGTATTTGTTTTTTAGGGATTGGCTAGCTTCACTGAGCATAATCTGCTCTAATGCCATCCATTTCCCTGCAAATTCCATGATTTTGTCATTTTTTAGTGCTGTGTAATACTCCATAGTGTATAAATGCCACATTTTTTAAATCCATTCATCCATTGAAGGGCATCTGGGTTGGTTCCACAGTCTAGCTATTGTGAATTGTGCTGCTGTGAACATCGATGTGGCAGTATCCCTGTAGTACGCTCTTTTAAGGTCTTCAGGGAATAGACCAAGAAGGGCAATAACTGGGTCAAATGGTGGTTCCATTCCTAGCTTTCCCAGGAATCTCCATACTGCTTTCCAAATTGGCCGAACCAATTTGCAGTCCCACCAGCAATGTATAAGAGTACCCTTTTCCCCACATCCTCGCCAGCACTTGTTATTATTTGACTTCATAATGGCTGCCAATCTTACTGGCCACTCCAATTTTAAATCAAATAAAGCAAGCTTGTATTGTGTACTTAAGAGCTGGCCAGGACTGTCTCACCTGAAACCTTGGGCCAGAGAACAGCTTCCCAGCTCTCTGGGAACAAGGTTTTATAGCACAAAACGTTGCAAAGGGGGGATGTCTTGAGAACTTACAGATAACAGGATTTTGACAAGCATAATACAAAGGCAGATAACAGGTTAATGATCTACATGGCATGATATTTCAAGGTAGGGTGTAAATTCAGGTTAATGATCTACATGGCATGATATTTCAAGGTAGGGTGTAAATTCAGATCCCAACATCAGGATTTATGAGGTATCACTGAGGTTTCAGAGAGGGTTGTTTCCTGGTCAGGGGGAGCCAGGATTTATGAGTTGCTACTAAGGTTTTAGACAGTGTTGTTATCTGGTCAAGAGAGCAAAGCAAGCGGGGCTCTGGGGTTGTGCCTCAATGGTAGAGCACTTGCCTAGCACATGCAAGGCCCTGGGTTCAATTCTTAGCACCACGTAAAAATAAATAAATAAAATAAAGGTATTATGTTCTACAACTAAAAAATAAATATTTTTAAAAATGGAGGGGGGGGCGAGTGGCCAGGCATGGGTGAGTTCAGAGCACAGGCAGGAATTCCAAACAAGTTTAGAAAGCTCAGTAATTTATAGTAAAACGGAAATGAACTTTTTATGACTTTGTGACAAGATGGCTCCCAATCTTAAAATGAAATTAAGTTGGGTTCATCAAAAGAACTGAGAGTTTTGTGTCAAAGAGGCATGAAATTTTCAATTTTCTTCATAAAAATAAAAACTGAGAGAATGTAGATACAGGCTAAATTATAAATCATCTTGTGTACAGGAGCTGAGTGGGGGTGGGGTGAGAAGCAGAGAATAAAATTGCTAGGAGAAGCCCTGCCAGAATTAGAAAAAATATGAAATATAACTTCAGGAACTATTATTTCAAAGGAACCAGAATTTGATTGCACAAGTATGTAGAGCAATTTATTCCTAGGGAATTGTTGAAAACGATAAAGAAATCAGCCCATAATTAGTGGAGTTTAACAGCTGGGTATGGTCAGTAAAAGAGAAAGAGATTGTTACTACCACTATTCTCCCAGGCTGAATTTGGGCATACCTAAACTAAAGCTTGGCCTCCTTGAGGCACAATATCACACTGGGGAAAGAAGAGAATAGATTTTACTGAAATAATACAATCTGTCATAAAGTAAATAAACAAGTAAATCACAGTAATAAGCCCTGGAAGGTTGAGTAGACCAGCATCCAGAGTACTATACATGTTTGGTTCATAGAACTGAGTACAAGGAATTGGCTCACACAATTATGGAGATGGAAAGTTCCAAGACCTTCAGAGTGATTCAGCAATCTTAGGAACTAGGAGAGCCAATGATTTACTACCAGCCCAAGTCTGAAGACCTGAGAACCAGGAGAACCAAGGATGTGTGTGTTCCTGTCTGAAGGCCAGTAGACTTAAGAACCAGGAAGAGCCCATATTGCAAGTCAAATCAGAGACAGGAAAAAAGTTGATGTCCTAGTTTCAAGATAGTCAGGTAGCAAGAATGCTTCTTTTATTTGGGGAAGGGTCAGCTTTTTTATTCTATTCAGGCCTCACACTGATTGACTGGATAGACCTGGCTGCATTAAGGAAGGCAATCTGCTTTACTTACTTGACTAATTTAAATGTAAATTTCAGTCAGGCACAAAGGTGCACTCCTATAATTCCAGCTACTCAAGAGACTGAGACAGGAGGATGGCAAATTCAAAAACCAGCTTTGGTAACTTAGTGAGATCCTGTCTGAAAATTAAAAAATAAAAGTAAAAAGGCTGGGGATGGAGCTCAGTGGTAGAGCATCCCTAGATTCAATACCCAGTACCATAAATAAATAAACATTTATCTCTTCAAAAAATCCCCCTCACAGAAATACCCAGAATAATATTTAACTCAGTACTCCATGGCCCATACATATTGATACAAAAAATTAACCATTACAGTCGTTATATTACAGAGAGCTGGTTGTGCTCTGCTCTGAGATACTCTATGATGTATAGAACAGCAGTGTTCAGGCTGTGCCTAAACTTTTGTTACTCCATTTTGTAAACAGTAGTTTGCTATAAGCTACTCCATTCTGAGTTTGAGGGGCTAAGAGAATGACTCCATGTCTTGTTTGTACGAGTAAACAACCACCATCTGTATGGCACAACCATGCATAAGCATAAACTAATAAATAAATTAATCATTCTGTGAATTTATCAAATTAATCAGAAGGACACGGACACAAGGGCATATGAAGCTCATATGGAAAAAACCTGGCCCATAGGCTTATCAAACACACCACATTACCAATGATGCAACCTCCTCACTTGAGACCACTAAAAGGAAGAGCACCCTGAGACTGGACATGGTGGCACCCTCACCCTGATCACTCAGCATGAGCCTTGCTCAGGAAAACCACCACAGTGACAAACCTCAAATCTCTGTAATAGGGATTTAGCAGAATGTAGTTTCTCCTACCCTTGAAAATCACACAAATCCAACTGTAAGATGATGTCTCAAGCTGACTCTGAAACTACTGCCATCCAGTCCTTGACCTAGAATAAGTTCCTGTGCTTTGACAGCTGAACAAGTTCTTCAGCTGGTTCATAATCTTGTCTGACCACCTATAGAGAGAGACCTCCAACTCATAGCTACTGTAGGCCTTTGTTCTGGGTTCAGCCTTCTGAACCTCTAGGGCTGTCTTAACCCTTTCTTAGCCTAGCATATATAACTATCCCAAGTATGATGTATGACCCGTGTGTTAGAGATATTAGAAATCAAGATTGGAATAAAAGAACCTGTGATTGCCCAGTTTATGACTATCAGATAACCCACAAGTATTCTGTGAACTGCCACTGATGAAAGTGGTGTAGCCTGTGAATTTATTGTTATTCAATAAATTTTGACATTGTGGAAAGACACAAATGTGTTTGGTCTATATTAATGACATAGTAGCCTCATGACATACATCATTTAAAATGTCCAATTTCCATAAGAAATTCAGAAACTTGCAAAGAAAGAGGAAAACATAATCTGTACACTGGCAAAAAATAATAATAACACAGACGCGTACCAAGTACAAATCCATAGGTTTGATCACCCCGCACTACAAAACATAAAAAAGAGCCAGGTGTGGTGGTGCATGTCTATAATCCTATTGGCTCAGGAGGCTGAGGCAGGAGGATTGCAAGTTCAAAGCCAGTATCAGCAACTTGGAGAGGCCCTAAGCAACTCAGTGACAGCCTGTCTCAAAATAAAATTTTAAAAAGGGGTGGGAATGTGGTTTAGTGGTTAAGAACCCCTGAGCTCAATCCCTAGTACCACAAAAATAAATAAATTAAATTAAGGGACTGGGATTGTGGCTCAGTGGTGGAGCGCTCACCTAGCACGGGCAGGACCTGGGTTCGATCCTCAGCATCACATAAAAATTTAAAAAATGCACTGTGTTGTGTCCATCTACAACAAAAAATAAACATTTAAAAAAATAAATTAAAAAGAAAGAAAGTAGAAAACAATTTAACAATTTAATCTTTCACTTAACATACTGGCAAAAGAAAAGCAAACTAAACCTAAACAAACAGAAGGAAGGACAAAATGAAGAATAAAGTAGAAGCAAGCCAGGTACAGTGGCTTGTGTCTACAATCTCAGCTATTCAGGAGACTGAGGAGAGAGGATAGCTTGAGGCAAGGAGTATGAGACCAGCCTGGGCACCAGAGAAAGACATTAGCTAAAACACACACACACAGAAGAATAGAGTAGAAATTAATCAAACAGAAAAATCAGAGAAAGAAACACACACACACACACACACACACACAGAGAAGAATAGAGTAGAAATTAATCAAACAGAGAAAAATCAATGAAATCAAATATTGTTTCTTTGAAAAAAAAACAAACTAGAGAATTTACATTTAGCTAGATTGACCATGATAAAGAGAGAGAATATTCAAATTTTCAAATTACTAGATTCAGAAATGAAAGAGGGGATATTACTACTGACCTTACAGAAATAAAGGGTCATAAAGAAATACAATGGGGCTGGGGATGTGGCTCAAGCGGTAGCGCGCTCGCCTGGCATGCGTGCGGCCCGGGTTTGATCCTCAACACCACATACCAACAAAGATGTTGTATCTGCCAAGAACTAAAAAAATAAATATTAAAAATTCTCTCTCCCTCTCTCCTCTCTCACTCTCTCTTTAAAAAAAAAAAAGAAATACAATGAATAATTGTATGTCAACAAATTTGATATATTAGATGAAACAAACTCCTAAAAAGACATAAACTAGCAAAACGGGTTCAACAGCCAAGCATGTCATCATACATCCACAATCCCAGCTACTTGAGATGAGACTGGAGGATCGAAAGTTCAAGGCCAGATTCAGTCATCAATTTACAAGACCCTGACTCAAAAGAAAAAAGAAAAAAGGGTAAGTGCCGGGTTTCTGTTCTCGAGACTAAAAGGCTCAGGGGTCACTCCAGTTAAACTGGGCTAACCGGGCTGCACGAAATAACCACACAAGAGACACAAATGCCTTTTTCTTTGGGGTCGCTGTGACGGCTCCTCTGACCTTAAGGGTCAGCAGAAAGAGAGAGAGAGAGAGCACATGCTGACCCCTTTTATTGAGAAGTTATTGAAATGAGGCAAGGGGTCAGGTTTCAGGGAGCTGAGTCTATCTTCATGATGTCCAAGAAGGTTGACTTTTTTTTTTTTAAATATTTATTCTTAAGTTTTAGGTGGACATAACATCTTTATTTTACATTTACGGGTTGCTGAGGATCAAACCCAGGGCCTCATGAATGCTAGGCGAGCACTCTACCACTGAGCCACAACCCCAGCCCAGCAGGTTGACTGACACCTGGGTAGGCCACACCCAAGGGCACAGTAAGAGAAGGGGACACACACAAGGCACTTCCATGGAAGATTCTATCCTAAATAGGGCAAGGGGTTATATTACAAAGGAACAGGTGAGCATAGCTTCACCCATGGGGCTATAGCAAGACATACCCATGCATGAGACTCCAACCCTCGAACCCAAGAAGGGTGGGGAAAGCTCTGCCACATTTCTGTGACTGAGCATCTCAGCACCCAGCCAGGGAGTGTGACTCAGTCACGTGTAAGGTTGGTCTCCCACAGGTAAGCATGGTAGAGTGCCTCTGCATTCAATCCCCATTGCCAAAAAAATAAAATAAAATAAAAACCAGGTCCATATGTCTTCATCACTGAATTTCACCAAAGATTTAAAGAGAATTTGTAAGAATTTCTTCATAAATTCTTCTCCAAAAACAGTAGAGAAAAGAATATTTCTCAACTCATTAAATAAGGCCAGTATGACCCTGATACCAAAAAAATACACAAAGATACCACAAAAAAACTATAGACTAATAACTCTTGTGAATATAAGTGAAAAATCCTCAGCAAATGAAATCCTGAATCTCAGAAAAAGAATTTTGCACCAGGACCACATGGTATTTTATTCCATTAATGCCAGGTTGGTTTAACATCTTTAAATCAACTAATACAATATGTCATATCAGTACAAAATGAAATATGATCCAGACATGATGGTGGATGCCTGTAGTCTCATTTACTCAGAAAGCTGAGGCAGGAGGATTACTTTCACTCAAGAGTTCAAGGCCAGCCTGGGCAACCCCATGAGACCCTATCTCAAAAAATTAATTAATTAATTAAAGCATGATCATCTTAACCAGCACCCAGATATCATATTTGTCCAATGTCCAAAAAGGGTGGCTTATATGTGTAAAAGGTATTATATTGACCCAGTGTCTTACTTATAGGACAATCTATTTTCATTCTTTTTTAAAATTTATTTTTTAGTTGTTGGTGGACCTTTATTTTAATCATTTATCTCTATGTGGTGCTGAGAATCGAACCCAGTGTCTCACGAATGTAAGGCAAGCGCTCTACCACTGAGCCACAACCCCAGTCCTATTTTCATTCTTAATGATAAGAAATATAAAAGCTCTAGATTATGATTTCCAGCACCTTTTAACGCACCCATGTTTATTTTGATGAAATATTGGGAGAATTTTAAACTTGGGGCTTATGGGTTAATAGACAAAGAAACAAAATTTTAAAATCATTTTCTTTTTGTTATGGTTAATCTTGGTTGTCAACTTGACTGGATTGAGATGCATAGAAAATTGGTAAAGCACCCTTCCTGGTGTCTCTGTGAAGGTGTTTTTAAAGACAACAGGCATGTGGGTCAGTGAATTGAGGGGGAAAGACCCACCCTAAATGTGGTTGGCAGCATCTGAGGGCCAGATGAAACAAAAAGCAGAAGGAGGAAGCTGGTCCTCAATGCAAAGGTTGATTTTTCTTCTTCTTCTTTTTTTTAATAAATGTTTTTTAGTTGTAGATGGACACAATACCTTTATTTTATTTGTTTATTTTTATGTGGTGCTGAGGATCAAACCCAGTGCCTCACACGTGTGAGGCAAGTGCTCTACCGCTGAGCCACAACCCCAGCCCCTTGATTTTTCTTAAGTAGGTGTGCTATTTGCTGCTGTCATCACCCATAAAACTCAGACTCTAACGTCTTCAGCCTTTGAACATGTAATAGCACCAAGGACTTTCCAGGAATCCACTGGTCCTTCAGCCTTGGACTGGGGCTGCAAATTGTTCTCTTTGTTCTGAAGCTTCCAGTTTCTTGGACTAAGCATCTACTTGTTTCCCCAGCTCCCCAGCTTGCAGACAGCCTGGGTAGGACTATCCAGCCTCTGATCACATAAGCAATCCCAAATCCCCTTTTATAATTATACACATGTTCTATTGGTTCTATTCCTCTAGACAATACACTTTCATGATGAAACAGTCAACAACAGAATATAGAGGATTTTTTTTCTTATCCTCTATGAAAAATCCATGGCTAATGTGCTTATCAGTAAATTAAAAAAAAAACTATGCTTTCTCTCTAAGATCTGGAATAATAAAACAAGGATGTCCAATCTTGCCTCTTTCATTCAACATTATACTGGAGGTTCTAATTAAATAAATTAGGCAAGAAAAATAAATGAAAGGCATCCAGACTGGGAAAGAAGAAGCAAAATTATCTTATTTGCAAAAGATATGATCTTACATATAGAAATTCCTAATGAATCCACTAAAAAACAATTAAAGGCAATAAGTGACCTTAGCAAGGTTATAACATATAAAACCAATATAAAGGTTGAGGAAGGGGGATCGAAAGTTCAAAGCCAGCCTTAGCAACTTAGTAAGACAGTAGGCAACTTAGTGAGACCCTGTCTCAAAATTTCAAAAAAGTTTTAAAAGGGTTGGGGATATAGCCCTGGATTGAGCATCCTGGGTTTAATCCCCAGCATCAAAAAATAAAATAATGAAATAAAATAAAACCAGTGTACAAAAATAAATTGTTGGGGTTGGGGATGTGACTCAAGAGGTAGTGCGCTCGAGTACCTGGCATGCACGGGGCACTGGGTTTGATCCTCAGCACCACATAAAAATAAAAAAATAAAGATGTTGTGTCTACCGAAAACTAAAAATATTAAAAAATTCTCCCCTTACCTCTCTCTCTCTCTCTTTAAAAAAAAATTGTGTTTGAATAACATATGAAAAGAAGCTCAACGTCATGCCATTAGGAGAATGCAAACCAAAATCACAATGAGCCAGATATGGTGACACATACTTCTGACTGCATTGGACTTAGAAGGCTGAGGCAGGAAGCTCACAAGTTCAAGGCCAGCCTCAGCAACTTAGTGAGTCCCTGTCTCAAAATGTAAAAAGAACTAGGAATATAGCTAAGTAAACACCATTGGGTTCAATCCCTAGTATGGGGTTGAGGGGAGGTGATATATCACCTCATCCCCATCAGGATGGCTGAAATTAAAAGAAGTGAAAATAGCAAGCGAGGAGGTACATGTATTGAAACTCCTGTTCACTGCTGGGAAGAATGTAAACAGGGATAGCCCTTATAGAACTATAAAATTTCCTCAAAAATTAGAAATAGAGGTCAGGTGTTTTGGTGCATACCTGTAATCCCTGTGATTTGGGAGGCTGAAGCAAGAGGATCACAAGTTTGAGGCCAGCCTCAGCAATTTAGTAAAACCCTAAGCAACTTAATGAGATCTGACCGCAAAACAAAAATTAAAAAGGACTAGGGGATATATCTCGGTGGTTAGGCACCCTTAGGTTCAATCCCCAATAACCCCCACTGCAAAAAATTAGAAATGAAATATAATCTAGACAATGCTATTTCTGGGTCTATACATATCCAAAAAAAAATCAAAGGAGGATCTCAAAGACATTTGCACACCCATATTTATCACATTATTCATAATAGCCACCAAGTGGAAGCAACCCAAACGTCTATTGATAGATGAAAGGATAAAATTAAAACCTAAGGAATAGGACTGGGCATGATAGCACATACCTTCAATTCCAGCAATTCAGGGGATTGAGGCAGGAGGGCAGGGTAACTTAGCAAGACATTGTCTCAAAAAAAAAAAAAAAAGAATTTACTCAAAGTATATAATTCAATTGTTTTTAGTGTATATATAAATTTGCACAACTATCACAAATCTTAGAATAGTCATTATCACAAAAAACTCTCACCCATTTGCAAGTATTTTAATTTTTTGTTTATTTATATATTCAATTTGATTAAAATATATAATTAGACAAAAATCAATACTATAATACATCAAGAGAAAGCCAAAGCCTAGAGAGGCAATGTATTCACTTCCTATGGCTGCTGCAAACAAATTTCCTCAGATCTAGTGGTTTAAAACAACACAGGGGCTGGGAGTGGGTAGCTCAGTGATAGAGCACTTACCTAGCATGCGTGAGGCCCTGGGCTCAGTCCTCAGTACTGCAATTAAAAAAAAAACACACACACACACACAAATCTATTAATTCATTTCTAGAGGTCAGAAGTCTGAAATCAGTTTCACTAGGTTAAAGTCAAAGTGTGGCAGAGTTGCTTCTTCTGGAGGCTTTCAGAACAGAATCCATTTCCTTACTTCTGGTGGCTGGCTTCATTCCTTGGCTTATAGCCTCTTCCTCCATCTTCAAAGTACAATAATTCAATTTCTTCTTCCATCATCACATCACTTTCTCTTTCTGACTGACTCTTCCTGCATCTCTCTTATAAAGATATAGGATTATTGTAATTACACTTGACTCACCCAGATAACCCAGTTTAGTAAGAGTCTCACTAAACAGCTAGAGGCTAGCTTTAAACTTGCAATCCTCCTGCCTCAGTCTCCGGAACCACTCAGATTGCAGGAATGTGCTACCATGTCTGGCTTGGAAAGACGTTTGAATCCACAATTCCTTTGCTTTTGCATTGGTTCAGGTCCGTATCATTTCACCCCGGGATACTATGATTTGCACACTACCACCAGTATGCAAAATACTGACCCTACCATTTTCCTGCATAAAATCCTACAAGTTCCCACTGCATAAACACAATCTTAATTTCCAAGTTTGGCTCCTACCAATTTTTAGAAAGTAGGCTCCAGCTACTATTCCTTAGTGTCACATATTCTGACACTTTACCATTGTTACAATTTTCTCAGTGTCTAGAACCAATTTTCTCTGCCCTTCCACATGCAGAATTCTTATTCATCCTCCAACGCTGTGAACCAGTGTCTTCTCTCTCTCTCTCTCTCTCTCTCTCCCTCTCCCCCCCATCCCTCCCCCCCCCCCTCTCTCTCTCTCTCTCTCTCTCTCTCTCTCTCTCTCTCTCTCTCTCTCTCTCTCTCTCTCTCTCTCTCTCTCTCTCGGCAGGATAAGAAGGAGTACTAGGGACTGAACTCAGGGGCACTAAGTATTTAGTTAGAGACAGGATCTCACTGGGTTGTTTAGCGCCTCGCTTTTGCTGAGGCTGGCTTTGAATTATAGGTTCTCCTGCCTCAGCTTCCTGAGCCGCTGGGATTTCAGGCGTGCACCACCCTTGCCTCGATAGTGTTTCCTCCTTGACTAGAACAGTGAGTCTCCATTCTAAAACATTGATTGTTTTTCTCAGTAATAACTGAGGGCCAACAATGTGTTTTAACACAAGGCAGTAAAGACACAGTAAATAAGATAGATCCAGGCCCTGCCACTTTAGTACGGAAGAAAAATAATACACAAATAATTACAAGCCTATTGAATGGCAATGAAAATGAAGTACAGAAACTATGGGATATAACCACAGAATTTTGCCAGGGGATATTAGGGAAGGCTTGCCTGAGGAAATACATTTAAGCTGAGAGCTGAAAGATAAGTAGGAGCCTAGGAGCAAAGACCAGTGTTCAACCATATTCATTTACCCAGCTAATGTTTATTGAGTGCCTAATGTGGACCAGGTTTATTTTAAATGTTTGGGATACACCAAAGAACACTCTCTTACCTTCTTAATGCTTATATTTCAGTGGTTACATTCCCCCTAGTTCCTTCATTCATTTACTCAAGAAATACCTATTGAATTTTCTCTGTCAGGCACTATGCCAAGTGGTAGGAACTAAAATATGAATAATCTCCTGTCCTTGCCTAAGCTGATTCTAAAATTTATATGGAATATAATTGCCAAGATTTGTGTGCGTGTGTGTGTGTGTGTGTGTGTGTGTGTGTGTGTGTGTGTATGTTACAGGAACTGAACCCAGGGGTACTCTACCACTGAGCTGTATCAAAGAGCTTTCAGATTAAACTTGCAACAGCTACTATTTATTAAGTGCCATGCAATGCACTAATTTAAGGAAATTATATTGGTTAATCTTCACCACAACTATCTGAGGTGGGTACTATTTCCCCTTTTTACAGATGAAGAAACAAGTTCTCAAACGTTAAGTAAAATCCTTAAGGAAACAGATTATGAGCGCAGAATGAAACAGTTGATGTCCAGCTGAGTACTTACAGCTTTAACTGATAGCCTGTTCATTTCTCAGCGATTAGTAGAGTTAATCCCCTCCTGCTTACCTCAGATACCATTAGAGTTCAAGACACCATGGCCACCCACTGTTCCCGGACTCTCTTCCCTGCATGACTCTGAGCATCCATCCCTCCAGCTAAAAGGGTAGGTAAGTAGGTAGCTGGAATCCCTGGCCCATCACTTGCAGTAGTGAGAAACAGCCTGTTTATACTAATGTACCATAAAGATTATGTTCATTTTCTAAGTGGGATGTAAGGTGGAAAAGCTGGGTTACATTATTGAATATAACCTTATCCTTCTCTTTCCTTGCCTTCTCAAAATGCTCTGGAAATCCCAGTCTATGACCAGCAATTTTCCTATACCCTCAAATCTGTCCTTGAAAAGTCTCTGAATTAAAACTGGCATCTCCTGATGATACTGCTTTCTTGCAGCCCAGAAAGCACTACAAAATTGTCCAGCCGGAGAAGTGAACAAGGATTGTAGCAAAAATGTGCACCCCAATCCCCCATGAGTGTGGTTTTTCCAGTTTTCCTCAAGGGCACTCTTGCTGTTTTGGATCAATCTCAGGTTGAGATTCAAACAATACTTCACATTCCATTAGTAAAAACTAATCTGCAGCTAGGCATGGTGAGGCATGCCTGTAATACTGGCTGCAATCTCAAGTTCGAGACCAGCCTGGGAAACTCAATGAGACTCTGTTACAAAATAAAAAATAAAAAAGGCTGGGGATGTAGTTCAATGCTAGAGTGCCCCTGAGTTCAATCCCTAGTATCACCAAAACAAATACAAAAGCCAAAAGCAAAAAACAACTAGAAAACAACATACCAGATCTGCAATCACCTCTAACAGTTACAGATGTACCTCCAATTAAGAAGTACAAAACACACTAGGAGTTATCATGATGTGGGGTTATCATCATGATCCCCACATTATGGATTCGTTTTCTGTCCCCATCCACTCTAGCCTTCATTGTTAACTCTATTATGGCAGTTAACATCTACCCCCTGATATATTTTTATGTGTTTTATTTTATTTTTTATTTTTTTAGTTGTAGATGGACATAATACCTTTATTTTGTTTATTTTTCTTTTTTTTTTTTGAAAGAGAATTTTAATATTTATTTTTTTAGCTTTCGGCGGACACAACATCTTTGTTTGTATGTGGTGCTGAGGATCGAACCCAGACCACACGCATGCCAGGTGAGCGCGCTACCGCTTGAGCCACATCCCCAGCCCTATTTTATTTATTTTTCTTTATGTAGTGCTGAGGATCAAAATCAGTGCCTCACACATGCTAGGCAAGCGCTCTACCACTGAGCTACAACCCCAGCCCTGATATTATATAGTTTATAAAAACTACAATGCCTAGATAGATATATTACAGTTAGACAAACTAGAGGATAGTTTCCCTGAAAACAGAAACTATATTTTAACTAAATGCTGTAGTGCAGGTTTGTGCCACACACACACACACACACAGACACACAGATGCACACACACAGACACACACACACACACACACACACACATTTATACAACTGAAATGTATGAACTGTACTCAGTTCTTATCCCTTGGTAAAGTCCTTTCTCTGTGATCATTCATCTCCAATGGCAAAAAAACAAAACAGCAGTATGTGCTGGGAAATGAGTCTCCTTTTTTACCCAGAAGAAATAAAAAGTCAGTCCCCAAAATATGAGGCATCACCTGCAATACCAGGTCCCAACAAGGAATCTGAGTCTGGGCCATTCTGGGAAACATGTACACAACGACAAAGCAAAAAACTGGTGACAATGAGGGCTGTTCAGATACTTAGTACTATAGCTCAAGACTCTGCCTCTGTGGCACAGGGGATGAGCCCCGACAGTATTTGTTTGGAGAACAGAAATTATTTTGAGCATCATTTGGATTAAGAGTAGAAGGAAAGTGGCGGGGAGAGTGGGAGGAAGGGTTCTATTTTAATATGCACAGCAATTTAAATATTTCCCTCCCAGGATTAGCTTCATATTGTTCAAAAGTATCCATGTGGGTTCTGGGACTTTGTAAAAAATATCCTTTGTCCCTTGGATATCCAGCTGAATAACTCTTGCTCTTCAAATATGGATAACTAGAACTCTTAAGATAAACAACAGAATACAAGATAAATAAGTATAACCATTGGCTTTTAGGCCAGGTATCTGGTGTTAGCAAAAGGACATGGGTTTGCAGTCAAAGGACTAGCATCCAAGCAAGAGCTCTGTAATTATCTAGGTATTTGACCCTGACAAAATCTTCACCTCTCACAGTCTGTTTTTTTATTGTCAAATATGAAAAAATCCCTCATAGGAGAAATTCCCTGAAGCTTAAAAATTATGATATATGGTAAAGGTCCTCTGTAAACTGTAAAGCACTGCACAAACATCAGTCATCTACTGTGTTGGAAAGTTTGGAGCCTAAGGCCTGACATAGAGCTGGTACTCAATATTGTTAGTATAGTAGTTCCCCTTTATCTGTGGTTTCACTTTTCATGATTTCAGTTGCCCAGGATCAACTATGGTCAGAAAATATTAAATGGGAAATTTCAAAAATAAATAATTCATAAGTTTTAAATAACGTTCATTACAGTATATAATTTTTCTATTCTATTATTATTTATTGTTATTAATCTCTTACTATGTCTAATTTATAAATTAAATTTTATGATAGTTACATAGAGGAAAAAACAGTATATACAGAATTCAGTATGATCTGCATTTTCCTACATTCATGGAACGTTTTGGAATATGTCCCCTGCAGATTAAGAGGGAATTATAAGGGGCTGGGGTTGTGGCTCAGTGGTAGAGTGCTTTCCTAGGTGGATGAGGCACTGGGTTCAAGCCTCAGTACCACATAAAAAAAGAAAAAGAAAGGCATTGTGTCCACCTACAATTTAAAAAAAAATATTTTTAAAAGAGGGAATTATGAATAAGACTTGTAGTGAAAATAGGTAAAGTACAGGGCTGGGGTTGTGGCACAGTGGTAGAGTGCTCACATAGCACGTGTGAAACACTGGGTTCGGTCCCCAGCACCACATTAATAAACAAAATAAAGGTATTGTGAAAATCTGCAACTGAAAATATTCTTTTTTAAAAAACGGGTCAGGTGCCTGTAATCCCAGCAGCTCCGGAGGATGCAGCAGGAGAAGCCAAAGTTCAAAGCCAGCCTCAGCAACCTTGAGGCACTAAGCAACTCAGTGAGACCTGTCTGTGGCTCGGTAGTCAAGGGCCCGAGTGCCCCCCCACCCCTACTGATCTGATGATTTGGGTGATTTCAGGCAAGATTAATCTCTGTCCTCTATGGCCTCCTTTGATACCATTTCCACCTTGGTTCACTAGGTTCCAACCATATTGTCTTTTTTACTGTTCTTCCAATACATTAAGCTCACTCCTGTCTGAGTGGCTTCCTGGAACACTCTTTCCTAGTTCTTCACATGACCATCCCTTTCTTCAAATCAAGTCTTAGCTCAACTGTTTTTCCATGAATATCCTAAGTACCATTCCTCGCTCATCATTTATCCAATATATTTTCTTGTTTTATCTTATTAGTTAATTTTATTATTCTTTCCTGCACTACAATAATTAAAAAAAAAAACTATTAGAGCTTCTGTCTTGTTCATCACAGTATTCCAATGCCCCAAACATATCATTATTCATAATAAATTCTCAATAAGTATTTGAATAAATGAGGTAATTAAAATGAGGTAATTATATTATAAGTTTCATTCATTCAAGAAATATTTTGTATGTACCTAGGAGAGTTCAGGATCTATTTCAAGATGCTGGGGATTCAGCTGTGAACAAAATAGACAAAAATCCCTGTTTTCCAGGGAGTGGGGAGGTAAAAAATAAACAAGATAAAAAGCAAAACATATAACATGTCTGATAAATGTTGAAGAGGAATAAAGGGGAGGAAAGGAGGACATGGAGTGTGTGGAGGGATAAGAAAAGGAAGTAAGAGACAGAACCATGAGAATACATGGGAAAAGTACACTCCAAAAGGTCACTGTAACTGGGAGGGGAATTACAGATTTGAGGATTGAATAATACAATAATAGCTAAGGTCAGAGAAGTTAAGAGAAGTCAGACTGAATAAGGCTTGTTGGTTAAAATAAGGACTTTGGATTTTACTAAGATAGAAAGCCACTGCAGGATTTGAGTATGAGAATGTCATGATCAGACTTGTAGGAGAGTCCCTGGGGCTACTATGCCGGGAACACCCGAGGGGCAAGACCAGGAGCTAGCAAGGATACAACTATAATAAATAACCTAAGAGATGGTGGCTCCGAAAGACTCGGGGAAGAAGCAGGTCAGAAATTGGAAGATAAAACTTGGGATTTGACAGTTACCTTTGGAAAAGCCTACCAAGACATAGGTCCAGAATTTAAAGGAAGGTCTGAACTAGGGGTTGCCACTTAGAATTCAACAAAAGGTAATATTATTAGCAGTAATCGAAACATAATGATGAAATCTAACACTACCACTTTCTTACTAGTAACAAATTTTTTAGGATCTGGATCTTAGTTTCCATAGCAAGACGAATTGAGAAGTGTCAACTGGTGATAGTGAGCAAGGTGAGGACCCTAAGCCAAGAACTGCACGAGCCCATCTCACGCGGGGAACCTTGCTGTGGAAACCGCGATCAGTTTGCGAAACTACCGCAAACACCCCAAACTCCCAAAGACTGCAAAAGGAAACGTGCTCCAGGTCCTACACCTCCTCGCGGTCTGCGGCGTCTAAGCCTCGCGAGATTTGTCAGCCGGGCCCAATTCACGCCCACCCACGTCTCGCGATACCGAGGTGCAGGAGCCGCTCTCGACCGGCGAGGGCTTGCAGGAAAGATGGAGAGTCCCATGTTGGGTACAGTGGAGACTGCGGATAGCGGAGGGGCCGGGCCTTGCACGAACTCGGAGGAGCGGGAGGGCCGGGAACCTGAGGGGGTGCGATTCGACCACGAGAGGGCGCGCCGCCTGTGGGAAGCAGTGTCCGGCACCCAGCCGGTGGGGAGGGAGGAAGGTGAGTCCCAGGTCTCACGGACTGGAAGCCCCTCACCCCTGCTCGGCTCTCAAGGAGTGGCGTAAGCGGCGGGCGGGCGGGACCTCGGACCGGCTCTGGGGTTCTCGTCACACCCACTGGCGCCCGGCCCGCCTCCTGGCGTGTTTCGCCGGAGCGCTCCAGGACTCGTGTCCGCAGCAGGACCCCATTGCACGGAGGTCCAGGACCCCTCACGCTCAGGCCCCGGGTCTTCCTCCCTCATTCCTCAGGCTCCCATCCTCCGTGTACCAGAGCGCACCTTTCCCCAAACTCTCAGAGACCCACAGAACCTTCCTTGCCAAATTCGTGGTCGGCCCAAGTACCATTTCTTATCGTCCCAGTCTCCGGCATTCCCCACTTGTAATGTCTCGTGCCTCCCTTTTTCTCTCAAGCCCTATACTTCTGAGACACGTAGAAGGTTTAACCCTCCCTGTGCCTCCTGCTACCTGAATCCTGGTTTACCCCTGTTTCTAAGGTGTGTGGCTTTTGTCGCCGGGACCTTATTGTTACATGAGGGATAGGAGCCTGAGAAACTGACCCACGTGTACTTTTTACCTCCAGCTTCTTTGTATTTCACACTCCATGCGAAGTTGTGTACCCAAGGCCACTTCAGAGGTCAGCTTGCTCTGTGTTTGACTGGGTAAGATGAGAGAAAGAGGAGGATAGAAGAGTTAGCCTGACCTGGTTGTGTGACTCCCTGCACAGTCCTTTCCAGAGAGGAACTGTATCTGGGCTTCTGTGCTAATTCTATCAGGTATCTTCAGGGAAATCATTTTTCTTTACTGGTTTGTTTGCTTACGGAGCAGACTACTCTTGGAAAGTCTAATATGTTTGTGAACTGAAAAGTCCAATTTTATGAATTTTACTGAATTTTAGTCATATCCAAGGAAGTTATTTGAGTGTATACTTTTCCAGTCTAACAATTAGTCTAGCCTGACTCCTAAATTAATATGTATACTGTTTCTGAGCCTCTCTCTTATACTTCTAAATATGTTTGTAACAAAGTTGCCTCCTCCCCCCAGTTTTCCTTTCATAATAATTCGACAGATGTTCACTGACTATTCCCCAAGACTGAGCATCAAAGTTACAGAGATGAGGAAGATATTTTCTTGCCCTGGAGGGTTTTTTGGTCTAATCCAGAAAACAGTATAAGGGATGGATGAAGGGGGTTGTGTAAGAATTGGGTATGCTGGCCAGGCACAGTGGCGCATGCTTATAATCCTAGTGACTCAAGAACCTGAGGCAGGAGGATACCAAATTTGAGGCTAGCCTGGGCAATTTAACAAGACTCTGTCTCAAAATAAAAAGAGCTGGGTGCTGTCACATATAACTGATTAGAACAAATAAATAAAAAAGGGAGTTGGGGATATAGCTTAGAGATAGAGCACCCCTGGGTTCAAGTTCAATCCCCAGTACCTTAAAAAAAAATGGAAAAAGGAAGTGACTGGGGGAGACAGGGAAGGTATGTCTTGAAGCAGAGAACATAGCAGCTATACTCTGAAGAGTGAGCCATCTGCTTATATGTGTATAAATATATGGTGTCCCTATTATGATCCAGTTCATTGTCCTAACTTCCTCATTTGTTCCATGTTTATATGAAGTCTGGGTAATATGTATACTGTTTCTGAGCCTCTCATACTTTTAAATATGTTTGTAACAAAGTTGCCTCCTCCCCCCAGTTTTCCTTTCATTAATTTGACAGATGTTCACTGACTGTTCCCCAAGACTGAGCATCAAAGTTACAGAGACACATAACACTTAAGTTCTGGCTTTTCTTTTCTCTCTCTCTCTTTCTCTTTCTCTCTCTCTCTCTCTCTCTCTCTCTCTCTCTCTCTTTATTTTAATATTTTTTGTAGTTGTAGATGGACATAATGCCTTTATTTTATTTCTTTATTTTTATGCAATGCTAAGAATCAAACCCAGGGTCTCACACATTTCAGACGAGCACAATGCCACTGAGCTGCAGCCCCAGCCACTGGCTTTCATTTTCTTATAGCACCCTCATTAAGTTATAATTTGTAACCATAATATCCAACCATTTAAAAGTATACCACTCAGTAATTTTTACTGAAAGTGTAGAGTTGTATAGCCATAAAGACAGTCCAATTTTAGAACATATCCATCACCCCCATTAGTTTCTTTGTGTTCCTTCACATTAAATCCTCACTCCCACCTCCTGACCTAATTAACCATTGATCTGTTTTCTGTCTCTTTAAATTTATCTTTTTGGACATTTCATATAAACAGAATCATACAATATGTTATCTTTTGAATTTGACTTCTTTTAGCATGTTTTTGAGGTTTAGCCAAGTCGCAGTATGTATTAGTACCTTATTTTTTTTATTACTAAATAGAATTTCACTGTATAAATACATATACCATATTTTATTTATCCATTCATTAGTTGTTTACATGTGGATTGTTTCCTTTTGGAACTCTTATGAATAATGCTGCTATGAACATTTGTGCTTAAGTGGTTTATTGTTGTTGTTGTTGTTATTTTGTTTTCAAGGTCCTGGGAATTGAGCTCAGGAGTGCTTTACCCCTGAACTACACTGCCAGTCCTTTTATTTTTTGAGAGAGAGTCCTACCAAGTTGCCAAGGCTGGCCTTGAACTTGTGATCCTCCTGCCTCAGCCTTCTGAGAAAACTGGGATTATAAGCATGTGCTACTTCATCTGGCTGTGCTCAATTTTTTGTGTGGGCAAACATTTCTCCCTAGGAATGTAATTGCTGGGTCATATGGTTATTGGCCTTGGTGTATTTAATTTTGGGGGGACCTGTCAAATCTTTTCCAAAATGGTTTTATCCTTTTACAGCTCTTCCATGAATGTATGAGGACTTCCCTTTCTTTATATCCCCCCAGATATTTGTTATTGTTTTATCTTTACCATTCCAGCGTGTAAAGAATTATCTGATTTTCTTTCTTTTTTTTTTTTTTTTTTTTTTTTTTGATGCTAGGAATTGAACCCAGGGACTTGTGCATGCTAGATAAGCACTCTGTGTAATTGGATTATTTGTCTTATTACTGAATCATAAGAGTTATTTTTATATTCTGAATACAAGTTCTTTATCAGGGATATGATTTAAATAAATTTCTTTTCTATGACTTTTTTTTTCTTCCAAACAGTGTCTTCTTTTTTTTTCTTTTGGTACTGTGTATTGAACCCAGGGACTTACACATGCTGGGCAATTACTCTACCACTGAGTTACATCCCCAGCCCTTTTTTATTTTGAGACAGGGTCTCCCTTAATGCCCAGGCTAATCTGGAATTTACATTGCTTTAGCCTCCTGAGGAGCATGTATCACCACACCTGGCTTCTATAAACTGTTTTGAGTTAATATTTTATGTATAGTATAGTGTAAGAATCTAAAATTTTTTTTTGCAGTTGTCTTAGCACAATTTGTTGGAAAGATTATCCTTATACCATTGAATCATCTTGATGCTTACAGTGAAAATCAATTGGCCATAAATGTAAGAGTTTATTTCTGGACTCTCAGTTTTATTCCTTCCATCTATATGCCTATCCTTGAGTCAATATCATACTATCTTGACTACTGTGACTATGTTAAGTTTTTTTTTTTAATATTTATTTTTTAGGTGTAGGTGGACACAACACAATACCTTTATTTTTATGTGGTGCTGAGGATGGAACCCGGGTCCTGCCCGCACTAGGCGAGCGCTCTACCACTGAGCCACAATCCCAGCCCCTATGTTAAGTTTTAATGTGTCAGTGTAAGTCCTCCAACTATGTTTCTTTCCCAAATTGTTTTGCCCATCCTTTTATATTTTTTTCCATTAAAAAATAAATTTTAGGATCAGCCTGTGAGTTTCTTTCTTTTTTCTTTCCCCTTCCTTCCTTGCTTCTTTCCTTCCATCCTTTTTTTTCCTTACAAGTTGGTGATCAAACCCAAGACCATGCTAGGCATGTCCTCAGCCCTTGAGTTCTATACAACCAGTTTGCAATTTCTGCTTTTAAAAGAATCTGCTTGGATTTATACAGAAGTTGCATTGAATTTATAGATCAATTTGCAAGAATTGCTATCAAGACAAAATTGAGTCTCTGATATCTGGAAATAGAATGTTTATTTTTTTATTAACATGTATTGTTACATATTAATGATGTTCAATGTGATATTTCAGCACATGCATGTAGCATGTAATGACCAAATCTAGCCTCCCTTTTTTCTACCTTCCCCCCAGACACCTTTCCTAACTTCTAGTTATCACTATTTCTACATTCAGGTCAACTTTTTTTTTTTAGCTTCCATATATGAGAGAAAAGATGCTGTGCTTATCTTTCTGTGCTTTGGTTATTTCACTTAAGACCTCAGTTCCATAAGTGTTGTCAAGATTTCATGACAAGATTTCATTCTTTTTATGGCTAAATAGTATTCCATTGAGTATATATACCATATTTTCTTTATTCATCTGTTGATGGACACTTAGGTTGTTGCCATTTCTTGGCTCTTGTGACTAGTGCTGCAAGCATACACAAGAGTACAGACATCTCTCCTATATATAATTTAATTTCTTTTGAATATATACCCAGAAGCAGGATTGCTGGATCATATGAAGGTTTTATTTTAATTTTTTGAGTACCACCTTACAGTTTTTCATAATGACTGTACTAATTTACATTCCCACCAACAGTGTACAGGAGTTCCTATGTATCCTCACCAGTACTTGTTAACTTGTTATCTGTTGTCTTTCTTTTTTCTTCTTCTCCTCTTCCTCCTCTTCCCCCCCCCTTCCCCTTCCATCTTCCTGGATTAAATAACAGGCCTCACACATGCTAAATAAGTACACTACCTCTGACCTACATCACCAAACCTTTAGTTTATTTTGAGACAGGGTCCAGGTTGCCCAGGCTGGTTTTCAATCTAATTGTGCCTCAGTCTCCTGAGTAGATAGAATTACAGAGTCTATCTTTGTATTTAGGGTTTGTTTTGTTTTGTTTTGTTTCATGAAGACACATTTATTTAGATCTTGAATTTTTTTAGTAGTATTTTATATTGTAATTAAAAAATTAAAATATATTGTACTGAAATTACATTGCAATTTCAATAGAAGTGGCTGGAGTGAACATTTTATCTCCAGGAAAGGTCATTTGGTCTTTCACCACTGAATATGTTAGCTCTGGCTTTTTCATAGGTGCCTTTATGAGGTTGACTCCTAAATATCAGTCCTCAGAAGAGTTAAGTAGTGTCCACCTTCATCCTCTTTCCTGTGAATTAATCTTCCCTGTTGGATGAGAAAATAAGGAAGAGACTCAAGACAATTGCATTCCTTCTGAAGGAACTTCCCTTGGTCAAATAAGGAAACTTTAGAGGAACAGCCCCTGCCACCATCATCACATACACCCCTCCCCCAACCCCTAGAACACTTTTGGGGAAAAGGATCAAGATATGAAGGGGCTGGGGATGTGGCTCAAGCGGTAGCGCGCTCGCCTGGTATGCGTGCGACCCGGGTTCGATCCTCAGCACCACATACAACAAAGATGTTGTGTCCGCTGAGAACTGAAAAATAAATATTAAAAATTCTCTCTCTCTCTCCTCTCTTACTCTCTCTTTAAAAAAAAAAAAAGATATGAGGGAAGGGTGGAATAGAGGACAGAAGAAGGTTAGTTTTGAGGTCTTTCAAACTGTCTGAACAGATTAGTGATTTGTATTATTCTTCAAATCACTTATTGTGTAGAAGTCACCAGTGAAGTGGAGTATGGTGGTGCATACATGTAATCCCAGCAACTGAGGAGACTGAGTCAGGAGGATCACAAGTTTGAGATCAGGCTCAGCAAGTGAGACCTTGTCCCAAAATAAAAAGGGCTGGGAATGTAGCTTAGTGGAATGTAGCCTTTGGGTTTAATCCCTAGTACTAAATAAATAAATAAATGGGGGCTGGGGTGTAGATCATGGTAGAGTGCTTGTCTAGCATGTGTGAGGCCCTGGGTTCACTCCCTAGTAATGGGGGGGGGGGCAATAAAAAGAAGTCACCAGTGAAGCTTCCTAGGCTTTTCTTTATAAGAAGATATTTAATTATTTATTCAATTTACTTACTTAAGTTTACAGTTGGCCCTTTGTATGTGGAGGTTCCATATCTGCAGATTCAACCAACTGCTAATGGAAAATATTTGGAAAAAAAACATTGTGTCTAGGGGATGGGGCTATAGCTCAGTGGTAGGGTGCTTACCTAGCAAAGGTGAGGCACTGGGCTCAATCCTCAGCACCACATAAAAAGTAAATAAAGTTATAAAAAAAAATTTAATTGTCTGTATTGAACACACAGACTTTTTTTTCTTTATTCCACAAATACGAGTATAACAACTGTTTACTTAGTATTTACATTGTATTAGGTATTATAAGTAATCTAGGAATGATTTAAAATATAAAGGAGAATACGAGTATTTACATTGTATTAGGTATTATAAGTAATCTAGGAATGATTTAAAATATAAAGGAGAATACGTTTCGGTTCTATGTAGATACAGCTGTTACCCAGACCTCTGCCAGGGACCTGACCCTGGGGGTCCCTGTGGACCAAATTAGGCCACCTACTACCTCAAAGAGAGAAAAGTGGTGATGTATGAAAAGAGTTTAATTCAGTGTGGGCCATATTGGGAAGATGGTGAAAGCTATATTCCCCATAATGACAATTGCTCCAGGATTATACAGGGCAAGGACAAAAGCGGGTCGGATGTGGGTGTGCTGTATACTCAGAATGTGGTCTGGTAGATCAGCTGGCACCAGGGAAGCTAGGGAAATTGTTACTGCTTGGGGTTGGGGGAGTTAGTTTCCATTCCAGCCTGCAGACCACTGGAAAGGAGAAATAACTTAAAAAGTGAGAACAGGTTGTAGGGACAAAATGGAGTCAATTAAAATAAGGACTGTGTCCTCCTTCATGAGGAGCAAAAGGCAATGGTATAGTTACACTATGCCATTTTATAAAAGGGACTTGAACATCTGAAGATTTTGGTATTCACCTCTGCAGTTCCTGGTTTGAATTTTGGTGGAGAGGGGCAGGTTTTGAAACTAGTCTTCTGAATACTGAAAAATGATTGTATTCAGATTTTTAAATTTCTTCTTGAGTATTTCTGGTCATTTGCAACTATCTAAAAATCTAAGTTGTCTGATATATTGGAAAAATTGTTCATAATATTCACTAACAATCCCTTAAATTTCTGCAGAATTGTTAGTAACATGCCCATTTTTTTTCCTGACTTTAATATTTATGTCTGTGTGTGTGTGTGTGTGTGTGTGTGTGTGTGTGTGTGTGTGAAGTGAACCCAGGGCCTGCCCCTGAGCACCCCCAGCTTTTGTGAGGGGTTTTTTTTTTTTTGATCATTGTCTTTGTAAATTTAGGTAAGGTTTGCAAGATTTGTTGATCTTTTCTAGTTTCTAAGGTGAAAGTTTGTTGCTAATTTGAGACCTTTCTTTTCTGGTATAGATGTGTAAAATGATAAATTCCTCTCTTAAGCACTTATGGTTTTCATTTATAGTTCCTTCACAGCTCCATTGACCCTTGTAATTTCCTAAGTGACTAAAGGAATAAGAACTGTCTTTGTCAAAATATTTGTCCTTTTGTCCTTGTTTCCTAAAATAGCTCCAGAGCTATAGAGGTGAAAAATACTCTTTTATTTATTTCAACTACATCTGAGTTTATGTTATTAAGGTGATTTTTGGAGAGTCCCTCGATAACCACAGGTTAAAGGACTAATTGCTAGGTGAACCAGCCATATACTCAGAGGGTTAGAATTCACAGCCCCTGCCATCCCCCAGGAAGGGAGAGAGGCTGAAAGTTGGCCAGTGATATAAATTAATCATGCCTACATAATGAAGCCTCCATAAAAACCCCAAAAGACTTTAGAGTTCAAGGGCATACAGGAAGGTGAACCAGAGCACATCCACATGCCAGAGGATGGCACACCCAACTCCACAGAAATGGAAGCTCTGGTGCTTAAGATCCTTTTAGGCTCCCTGTATGTCTTATCTGCCTGTTTATTTGGATCCTTTAAAATATCCCTTATAATTCACCAGTAAACAGTGAGTGTTTTGTGAGCTACCTGAGCAAATTAATCATATCTGAAGAAGGGGTTTGTAGGAATCCCAATTTGTAGTCCAAAGAACTGGTAAAACAACCTGGAGCTTGTGATAAATAGGAATCAGAAGGTGGGGGCATTCTGTAGTAGTACTGAGCCTTCAGTTTTCTGTGAGATATTGTTACCAAAAGCTCAGTCCTTGTCCCCAAGGCCAATCCAATAATGACACAGTTTTGAAAAAAATGAAAAAGATGGTTCATTGCTTTACTAGCAAAGAAGAAGCACTGGGGACTCCTGTTCCACAGGCTGAAATTCTGCTCTTAGGGGAACAGAGGGCTTTTAAAGCTCTTAAAAGGCTGTATTCCAAGTGTGCCCTAGGGTGGGGTGAGAGGGTGGGGTCATCCCAAGTGCACCCTGTTGGTATGTTAAAATTCCTTTGTTACTTTGAGAGATAATCACTTCCTGCATCTTCCTGTGGTGGGTGTGTGCTCAAGCACAGATAACTGAAGGTAATCTTATTCCTCACCCCCAGATTAGGGAGGGGAGAGGGAAAAGTGGAAAAGAAAAACATGTCCCTTTTAAGCAACAAGGGCTATATTTAAAAGGTAAAGTAGACCACTGTTACAATCTGACACCATCTCCAGGTAGAGAGTGTCAGAATTGATTTGAAATAGAGGGCTCAGCTGGTGTATGCGGTATGATTGCTTGTCTGGGGCGAAACTCCCATACATTTCGACACAGAAGCCATATTGTGTTACAGGAGTATAGAAGGAGAAACTGCTTTTGTTTTGTTTTTGTTTTTACAGAACATTGCTGTAGCTAGATCCCATAAATGTTTGTATATTATGTTTTTATTACTGGAGTCCCTTAGGCAAAGGCTCTAGTCTGGTGGTCCCAACAAACCAGGCCTGGACACCTGTCATGGTGTGTCAATCAAAGAGTCTGAGCAGTGGTAAAAGCAAGAGAGGAGCTTTTAGTGGGCATGCTGGGAAGAACAGACATAAGGATCTAATGACCAAAAATCTGTCTTAAAGGGACTAATAGAAACTTTGACATTTTATTGGGAAGAACAAAGAAAAACGTTGGGGGCTTACATGGCTGGGAGATTTGCATTGCTAGCAGAATAAGTCCTCCTAGTCAGGCTGTGATCTGATTGATCATTTGTCTCAGGGATTCTGGGAAGTTCATCATTACTTAAGGGGTGATTCAGTTCCCATCATGACATGCTTGCTTCTGCTTTGGGGCCAGCCTCATTTTGTCTAGTCATGTTTGTGCTTAGGGGGCAGTCTCATCTTGGAGTGATCTGCTCAAGGATCACCTATGTTTGGAGGTAGTTTCACTTCCTTGTCATAAAGATGCTTATCAACCAGACCTCTTGTTCCTGGAATCCAAGTAATTATGGAAGAAGGTGACTCAGTTAAAAAAGCTAATGGAGACAGAGTGACAAAATGGTGTTGGGCCTTCCTTCAGTTTCATTTGTCAGTTCAAAGTAATTTCTAATTTCCCTTGTAATTTGTTCTTTGATACATGTTGTTCAACTTCCAGATATTTGGAGATTTCCAAGATTTCCTTCGATTCTGGATTTTTTATTAAATTCCATTGTGTTCAAAAAACGTACTTAGTGTCTGAATTTAGTTCTTTTAAATATGGTGAGACCTGATATGTCCTATCATGGAGAATGTTCCTTGTTGAAAAATCAACATATATATCAGAGTTGTTGGTCTTTAAATGTCAGTTGGATTGAGTTGATTGATAACATTATTATAGACTCTTAATTGATTTTCCAACTAGTTGTTCTATTGATAATTAAAAATTAGGTATTAAGATGGGTTTTGTGGGCTGGGGACGTGGCTCAAGCGGTAGCGTGCTCACCTGGCATGCGTGCGGCCCGGGTTCGATCCTCAGCACCACATACCAACAAAGATGTTGTGTCCGCCAAGAACTAAAAAATAAATATTAAAAAATTCTCTCTCTCTCTCTCCTCTCTCACTCTCTCTAAAAAAAAAAAAAAAAAAAAAAAAAAAAGATGGGTGTTGTGGCGCACACCTGTAATCCCAGCAATCCCAGCAGCTCAGGAGGCTGAGGCAGGAGGACCACAAGTTCAAAGCCAGCAATTTAGTGAGGTCCTATGCAACTTAGCAAGACCCCATCTCAAAATAAAAACAAAAAATAAGGCTGGAGATGTGGCTTAGTGGGTTAAGCACCTGTGGGTTCAATCCTGGTACCAAAATGAAAAAATAAATAAAAAAGAGGTATTAAGCCAGATGGAGTAACACATACCTATAATCCCAGCTACTCTGGAGGCTGAGGCAGGAAGATCAGAAGTTTGAGATCAGCCTAGGCAACTCAGTGAGACCCTTTCTTGAAATAAATTGAAAAAGAGCTGGAGATGTAGCTGAGGGATAGAGTGCTTGCCTAAAATGTGCATGTGCAAGACCTTGGGTTTGAGTGGACTATTTAGACTATTTACATTTAATTTTTTTTTTTTAAAGAGAAAGGTAGAGAGAGAGAGAGAATTTTAATATATTTTTTTTTTTTTTAGTTATCGGTGGGCACAACATCTTTGTATGTGGTGCTGAGGATCGAACCCAGGCCGCACGGATGCCAGGCGAGCGCGCTACTGCTTGAGCTACATCCCCAGCCCCTACATTTAATTATTTTTAAAAATTTTTTAGCTTTAATCGGGCACAATACCTTTATTTATTTTTATATGTTGCTGAGGATCAAACCTAGGGTCTCACACTTGCTAGGTGAGCGCTCTACCACTAAGCCACAACCCCAGCCTTTAGACTATTTACATTTAATTATTGATATGAAAATTAAATTTTCATTTTATTTATTTTCTTTCTGTTCTCTTCCTCCTTTACTGACTTCTTTTATGTTACTTTTTTTTAATGTGCCATTTTAATTCCTCTGTTGATTTTTTTAAATATTTTTTTTTAGTTGTAGTTGGACACAGTACCTTTATTTTATTTATTTATTTTTATGTGGTGCTGAGGATCGAACCCAACA
Source organism: Ictidomys tridecemlineatus (assembly GCF_052094955.1). Classification (NCBI taxonomy): domain Eukaryota; kingdom Metazoa; phylum Chordata; class Mammalia; order Rodentia; family Sciuridae; genus Ictidomys; species Ictidomys tridecemlineatus. The sequence goes on along the minus strand of NC_135477.1, from coordinate 150,752,596 downwards.
CCTTGCACGCACATGCTAGGCAAGCACTCCATTGCTGAGTCACAACCCCAGCCCCTCCTCTGTGGATTTTTTTCAACTTTTTTATCTTTTAGTTTTTTAATGATACTCCAGTGATTGCAATATGGATCTTGACCCATCCCAGTCTACTTCAAATTAATGCTGACTTAATTCTCGCAAAATATAAAAATATTTCTCTAATATACCTCTATTCTGTATATTATTTTGTTTGTTTTGTTTTTATGATATTGGGCATTAAACTCAGGGGTGCTTTACCACTGAGATACATCCCCAGCCCTTTTTTTTTTTTTTTTGAAGCAGAGTCTCACTACCTTATGTAAATTATTATAATATTTCATAATAAACAACTACATTACAGATTCTTTATCTACTATACTCACATTTTATTGTAAATTCTTATTTTTTAAAAACTCACTATTTGGGGCTGGTGCTATAGCTCAGTTATAAAGCACCTGCCTCGCATGTGTGAGACACTGGGTTCCATCCTGGGTTCCATAAAAATAAGTAAAGACATTTTGTGTCCATCTACACCCCTGACAACTTATCTTCTTTCTATCTCTATGGACTTGCTTATTCTGGATATTTCATGTAAATAAAATTGTATGATACATGGCTCTGTTAGCTTTCATCACTATGACAAAAACTTGAGATAAACAACTTAAAAGGAGGAAGGGTTTGTTTCAGTTCCTAGTTTTGGTTTCAGAGATTTCTGTCCATGGGTGCTTGACCACATTTCTTTGGGCCTGTGGCAGGGCAGAATGTCATGATAGGGAGTACGCAGAGAAAAGCTGTCACCCTATGGCAGCCAGGAAGCAAAAGAAAGACAGGAATGGACCAGGGTCCCAGTATACTCTTTAAGTGAAAACACCCCATCACCTACTTCCTCCAACTAGACTCCACATCTTAAAGTTTCTTCCACCTCCCAGTAGCCCTATCTACTGGGGACCATGCCTTCAGCACATGAGCTTTGGGGGGACATTTAAGATTCAAACCATAACAATGGCCTTTGCGTCTGGCTTCTTGCCCTTAGTGTAATATTTAAAAGTTACATTGGATATGGAGTTCTTGGTTAATAATTTTGTTCTTTTTCGCCACTTTCCATATCCTTCTGTTGCCTTCTATCCTTTGTTCTTTCAGAAGAGAAGTTAAATTATGAATTGAATTATTTTAGTATAAATGAGTTATTTGTCTTTTGCTGCTTTCAAGATTTTCTTTTGTCTCTTGACAGTTTGACTATGATGTATTTAGGTATAGATCTCTTAATTTTTATCCTACTTTGAGTTCCTTGAGATTTTTGGATATGTAGGTTGTTTCTCATGAAATATGGAGAGACTTTTTTTTTTTTATTTTAACCCCTTTCTTTCTCTTCCCTCCTTCTGGCATTCGCCTTATGCATGTATTAGTGTATTTGATGCTTTCTCATAATCTCTGAAGCTTTGTTCATTATTCTTCAGTCTTTTTTCTCCTTGTTCTTATATTTGATATTTCTATTGATCTATCTTGAAGTTCACTGATTCTTTTGCCACTTTTATATTCTGTTGAGCTCCTCTAATTAATTTTTCATTTAATATATTAGACTTTTAACTTCAGAATTTCCATTTGGTTTTCTTTTATTCATATTGTAAGTAGACAACTTTTTTTTTTATTGGTAGTAGACAACTTTTAGTATCATATCATCAATGCCCTTATGTTTGCTTTTTTAACACCTTTTTCATTGAATAAAAATTTGAACTTCCTGACACTATCAACAATATGAATTCACAAAACAAATAGAAGTACCAAGGCTTGGTAGCCTTAATGTGGCCAACTCTCTGGTTTATTCTTGTAAGTTACCCTACCCATTAGACTATATTGCCTAACCATTGTCTCCATGGGTAGGTTATTATTCTAGGAGACAGTTCTCCTAGAATCTTGTGTTATTTGCTGCTTTTAGCTGTAACTAAAAGCCCATTGCCTCTTAATAAGCCATAATAAGTAGGGGTGATAAATAGATTTCATCCCTCTCAGAGAACTACCCTCAGTTGTTGGTAAATTTTCCTTTTTAGAGGGGTTTGAGTAGGATGAGAGGATTGAACCCAGGCCCCACACATGCTAGGCAAGCACTCTGAGCTACATTCCCAATCCTATTTATTTATGTAGATAGATAGCATGCCTTTATTTTATTCGTTTTTAAATGTGGTTCTAAAGATTGAACACAGTACCTCACATGTGCTAGGCAAGCACTCTGCCACTGAGCTATAGCCCCAGCCCTTATTTTTTTCTGACTTAAAATGACCTTTAATGTACAACACAAGTCAGATTTCAGAAATTAATTCACAGTTTCATTTCAATAAATGTAACACCAATTGAAAATATCAGTAGATTAAAAGACATGAATGTATAAAGTGTAACACAAAATTTTATCTTTGCTTTAAATATAGAACACTCAGAGACAATGATATTCATGACATTATTTCTACTAACAAAATCTGAGAAATAACCTAAATGAAAAAAATAAAACAATGGTTAACTAAATTTATGTGCATCTAGTTGAAATTTCCTGTGTTAAAAAGCAAGAATCTGAAGACTTTTTTAGGGAGGAATGAACTGGAAATTGAACTTAGGAGCACTTGACCACTAAGCCACATCCACAGTCCTATTTTTTATTTTATTTATTTATTTTAAAAATTATTTATTCTAATTTGTTATACATGATAGCAGAATGCAATTCATTTCATATTATACATATAAAGCACAATTTTTCAAGTCACTGTACACAAAGTATTTTCACACCATTTGAGTCTTCATACATGTACTTAGGGTAAAGATGTCTAACTCATTCCACCGTCATTCCTACCCACTAGCCCCTTTCTTTCCCCTCCCTCCCGCTTTGCCCTATCTAAAGTTTCTCTATTCCTCCCATGCCCACCCATCGCCATTATTTTTTGAGAGAGAGAAAATTTTTCAAAATTTATTTTCTAGTTTTCGGCGGACACAATATCTTCGTTTATATGTGGTGCTGAGGATCGAACCCTGGCCGCACGCATGCCAGGCGAATGCCGCTTGAGCCACATCCCCAGCCCCCGCCCCATCGCCATAATGAGTCAGCATCCTCATATCAAAGAACACATTTGGCCTTTGGTTTTTTGGGATTGGCTTGCTTCACTTAGCATTATATTCTCCAATTTCATTTACTTACTGCAAATGCCATGATTTTATTCTCTTTTAATGCAGAGTAATGTTCCATTGTGTATATTGTAAGAGGGGTCCGGCGGAGCGTCGGAGGGAGAGGCCTCACAAGAGACTTACTCCATGCAATTGGCAAAAGGGGATTTATTGGGGATCCATTCCAGCGCGCTAGGGCTCCGTGCTTACTCAAGAAGGGAGAGCAGCCCAGAGCCCTGAGCAGAGGTTCAAACAGAGCTTAAGTACACTTTTTGGGGAGGGCGGGAGGCTTTGCATACATCAGAACAAATCATCATGAGGCACGGGAAAATTGAACAAAAACTCTGAGACGTGATTGGCACATTCATTGGCGGGAACAGGTCGGGCGGGGGTGATTGGTCATTCCTAAGCGGGTTACACATTCAAACTGATTGGTTCGGGCCCTGTGACAAACTGCACAGGGCCCTAGGCTAAATGGCCAGTAGGGCGTTGTTTTAACTATCTCAGGAATCTGGGTGTAACAGAGGAATTTAATAATACCTAATCTTTTACATTCAAGCTTTCCAGCTTAGAAACTTTACCCTTTCATTATGTGCCAAAGTTTCCCTATCCATTCATCTACTGAAGGGCATCTAGATTGATTGCATAATTTAGCTATTGTGAATTGTGGTGCTGTAAACATTGATATGGTGTTCCTGAAGTATACTGATTTTAAGTCCTTTGGGTATAAACTGAGGATTGGGTTAGCTGAGTCAAATCCCAGCCCTTATTTTTTATTTTGAGACAGAATCTCTATAAGTTGCCCAGGTTGGCCTTGAACTTGCACTCCTCCCGCCTCAGCTGGGATCATGAGCATGCACCACCATGCCCAGTCATTCCCAGACCTTTTAAATTTTATTTTGAGACAGGACTTTGTTAAATTGCCCAGGTTGACCTTGAGCAATTTATTCCTGCCTCACCCTCTCAAGTAGCTGGGATTAAAGGCATACATCACTGGAACTGGCTGAATTGCATGTTCTAAGGTCACATCAAGGCTCAAGGAATAGCATGCAAAGTTTACTATTAATTGTAATATAGGAGGTGGTTTAATCATTCTGTGACCAATCATCCTAGCTCTAAGTCAACCTAAGGCAACTTAAGGTACCATAGTCACCCAAAGATAGTGATCACTTTGTCTCCCAGATGCCACTTCCCATAAATTTATTAAGTCTTTGAATTATCTTCCTTTGGAGGTGAGGGTACTAGGAGTTGATCCCTGGTCCTCATGCACGGTAAGTACATGCTGTACCCCTAAACTGTTCCATCACCACCACCATAATAAGTAGGGGTGATAAATAGGTGATAATTCACCTTATGAATTATCTTGCTGTCTGTGTTAGTCAACTTTTTGTTGCATCACCAAAATTACCAACAAGAACAACTTAGAGGGGTTGGGGATTTAGCTCAGTGGAAGGGTGTTTGCCTAGTACGTACAAGGCCTTGAGTTTGGTCCTCAGCACTGAAAAAAGAAGAAGAACTTAGAGGGGAGAAAGTTTATTTTAGCTCACAGTCCCAGAAGTTTAGTCCATGGTTGGTCAAGTTCATTGCTCTGGGCCCTAGGTGAAACAGAACATCATGGCTGAAGAGTGTGGCAGAGGAAAACTGCTCACCTCTTGGCTGTCAAAGAGCACAGAGAAAAAGAAGAAAGAAGGAGCCACAGAGAAGATGAACCCTTTCAGAACATGCCCACAGTCATCCACCTCCTCTAGCTTTTCCCACCTGTCTACAGTTACCACCCAGTCCATTCCCACTAAGATGGACTGATTAGGTTTCAGCTCTAACAATCCAATCATGTCACTTCTGAATATGCATTAAGATCGGAGGTTTGGGGGCTGGGATTGTAGTTCAGTGGTAGAGCACTTGCCTCACAGATGTGAGACCCTGGGTTCGATTCTCAGTACCACATAAAAAATAAAGAAATAGAAAGAAAGATTTTTTTTAAAAAAATAGGAAATTTGGGGGAACAATTCATATTCCAAATCATAATACTGTCTCACACTGGTTCTCTCTGTCTCTACTTCATTGACCCTGTGAAAATCTGCCTTATGCTTTATACTTTGATATCCTGTACCCTAACACTTTCTAATTGGCTACAGAATGGATACAAATGAAATCCTATCAATCATAACTATTCATAAGATTTAGAAAGTTGAAATGTAGTAAAGGCCATATTCCTGTGCTTCTTGGCTATTGTTGCTGTAGGGGAAGGCCATGGAACCTTGAGCTCTTCCTTTATCAGTGGTCTAGCATCCATTCTCCAGCTTTGTATGTTGAGGAGTAGGTTCCATTGGTGATGAAAACTGAGAGGGCTGCCTTAGAGACCCTTATTAGCCTATTAGAACATTTATTCGTTATTCTGGAGGTCCAACCCAGTATTGTCAGCCTACCTGGTGATTTTCTAAGCATGTAATTACCTGTGTCAAACCATTTCTGCCTGTTGGATTAGATGCGCATATCAGGGCAACAGGGATGTGCAGTCAGACATCTGTCTCAGAATTCTGATATTTGTGTAGGTTCTTTTCCCTCTGTAGGACTTCGCTTCCTTCAACTTCACAAACCTCTCTCAGTTTTTATGGATCTGGAATTTGGAGAAGGCATGGTTTCATTCAGGGTCTGTTACATATGCTCACTCAGATGGCAGCTGAAGTTGAAATAGCACAAGAATGGAGCTTCTAGGAGTGGCCAGATAGCTCTTTCTTTTTGTATCACCAGAGCCTCCCTGTATAGTCTTCCTGCATGGAATAATTTGGGCTTCTTCACAGCTTGGTGGCTTTAGTAGTCAAATTGTTCACATGATGGCTGAAGATTTCAGAAGCAAATATTCTCAATTTGGCTCTTTTTTATCAGTTTTTACTCCATGTGTTTATGTTGCTTAGTGCTTAGCCACTGATTCCATAGATTTTTCTAAATACCGGAAGTCAGTAAAGCCTTACTTGGTCTTCTGTTGAATCTGTGTGTTGATAGGAAAGCATATTTAAAATTCAGGCCACTTGAAGTTTGTCCTGTCTTTTATTTCCCCCTGGGCCATTTTGCATCTCTTTCAAGTGTTCATAGCCTTATAATGGGCCAGGAGTGTATCTAACATGGGCCCTCTCACAATCTCAGCCAGGGACATGCTTATCCCAACCATGACTACCGCTTCAGGTCAGTAGAGCCCTTGGCTCTTCCTGCCTCTGAGATCACCACTTCCACCAACTGCATGCATTGCAGCATAGAGGCCTCACCCACCATTTAGAACACAAGTGATATTGCCCTTCCCTGGGGAAGTTATTGGTTCTCTTCCTGCTCCTCTCTGATAGGACCTCTGCCCCTACTGAATACATGAGGAAATGAGAGCAGCCCTGAGGGAAAGAAACCCACAGATCCCCACTGTTCTTACCCAAAGTACAACAGTTTTGGCTTTTTTTTTTTTTTTTAGTTGTAGTTAGTCACAATACCTTTATTTTATTTATCTATTTTTTTTAATAATTGTTCCCCCCCCTTTTTTTTTAGAGAGAGAGAGAGAATTTTTTTCCCCCAGCAGACACAACATCTTTGTATGTGGTGCTGAGGATCAAACCTGGGCCATACGCATGCCACGCGAGAGCTACCGCTTGAGCCACATCCCAGCCCCTTTATTTTATTTTTTTATTTTTTTATGTTGTGATGAGGATTGAACCCAGGGCCTCACACTTGCTAGGTGAGTGCTCTACCACTGAGCCACAATTCATTCAAAGTTCAACAGTTTTTTGTTGTTGTTTGGTATGGGGGATGGAACCTGGGGGCACTCTACCACTGAGCTACATCCCCAGCCCTTTTTATTTTTTATTTTGAGACAGAGGACAGAGTCTTGCTAATGTTGCCAAGGCTGACCTCAAACTTGTGAACTCCTGCCTCAGCCTCCCATATGGCTGGGACTACAGGTATGCACCACCACACCCAGCAGAGTAATCTTTCAAAATATAAACCAGGGCTTGTTGCCTCTCATTACACAAAGAATAAAATCTGAAGTTCATAATGCAATTTATGAGGTCTTACATTCATTCAGCATCATCTAGTAGGCTTCATGTTGCCTCTCCAACTTTGTCTCCTACCACTCTTCTTTTACCACACTCTAGCTACACTGGCCTTCTCTCCATTCCTTAAACATGCCACTCACCCCGGCCTCAGAAAGTGGCTCAGGCAGGAACATTCTTTTCCCCTACACCTTCTTGTGGCTGACACTTTCCTGTGAGTCTTCACTAACTATCCTGCCCCCATCATTTTCTACCAATTTACTTCGTTTCCATAGCATTTCTCATTCTCTATCATTATCTTGCTTATTTATTTACTCTTTACCTTGTGTGCTTTATTTATTGTCATGGCCCCAGCACTAAGTCCAGTGCTGTCATGGGCATGGCACTTTGAATACATAATGTGTGCATCATACAAGTGTACTCTCAGGCCAAAGAGTGGGTTCCAGCACAAAGTATATTCATTTAGTAGGTATTAACCAAGTTCCTGCTTGTGGGTACAGTATTATACTAAATAGTGGGGATACAGAGTCATAAATGGTGTGCCCCTTCCCTGTGTAGTCTATGGGAGTCAGATTCTGAATGTCCTCAAAAGGAGACCTCTCCTTTAACAAAACAAAGTCTGGGGCTGGAGGTGTAGAGCAATGTTAGGGCACTTGCCTAGTGTGCCCAAGGTCCTGGTAGGATTCCCTAGCACCCTGTGGGTAGGGAGCAGGATCCAGAATCTCCAGGTGAGGAGGTGGTGGCTGGACTCTGACCCCTGTTTCATCTTTTCATTCTGTGGAGCTTCTTGCCTCTTTTAAAAAGCTGTGGCTCAGGCTATGTGCCATGGTGCATGCTTGTAATCTTAGCAATTCAGGAGGTGAGACAAGAGGATCCTAAGTTCTAGGTCAGCAACTTAGTGAGGCCCTAAGCAACTTGATGAGAACCTGTCTCTAAATCAAATATAAAATAGGGCTGGGGATGTGGCTGAGTTCAATCCCTGGTATCAAAAAAAAAAAAAAAAAAAAGAGAGAGAGAGAGAAAGCTGGGGATGTAGCTTAGTAGTAAAGCAGTAAAGTGCCCTTGTGTTAAATCCCCAGCATCAAAAAAATAAAATGCTTTGGCCCAGCAGTCTTCACAGATACAGCCAACCTTGGTTTCTCTGAACACAGCAAGGCAGGCAAAGTCTTTCAAAAAAATTTACCAAACACTTTAGGAGAAAAATGTGGTAATAGAATTGTAATGCAAAAAAAAAAATGTATAAAGACATTATGTGTATGGTATGAACATACTTTATATACAGAGATATGAAAAATTGTGCTCTATATGTGAAATAAGAATAGTAATGCATTCCACTGCTGTCATGTATTCTAAAAAGATAAAAAAAAATCGCACACTAAAAAAAGAAAAAGAAATATGTGGTAATAAACAAGAGATCCTACAGGACAGAAATATAGCCAGACAAACCTTTCTGCCCTAAAAGATGAGCATAGTTAAGCCTTTGGCATAGAGAGAGAGGCATATTAGATGTTCTCCACCAAGAACCTTCCTGTTGGGCATCTTTTCTTTTTCTTTTTCTTTTTTTTTTTTTTTGTACCAGGGATTGTAACCACTTAGCCACTTTCCTATCTCTTTTTATTTTGAGACAGGGTCTTGATAAGTTGCTTAGGGTCTCACTAAGTTGCTGAGGCTGGCTTTGAACTTGCCATTCTCCTGCCTCAGCCTCCTGAGTTACTGGGATTACAGACATATGCCACCATGCCTGGCTTCTTCTCCTGGGCATTTTGACCACTTTTTGGAACTGGGAGAAAAGAAGCATGGGCTTGTTCTTCCCTCCTAGTTTTCTGGACTTGGCCTCTACTTCTTGTTATTGATGCTATGGTGAAATTCACATCTTGAGTGTGATGGCTCCCTTCTCATAGAGGCAAGTTCTCCATGCCTAACAATTAAGCACAAGCTAAAACCTGTGATATGTCGGGTGATTTTTAGATGTTTCAAAGTTAGATCCAGAACAGTGAGATAATAATTCCCTTTTCAATTATCCTGATTCTATCTGGTAGTAAGCCTCAGTTAGGTATTACCATGCCTTTTTTCTTTTTTTGGTACCAGGGATTGAAACTAGGGTTTCATGCATGCTAGGCAAGTGCTCAACCACTGATCTACATCCCCAGCCATTTTTATTTTTATTTTAAGACAGGGTCTCGGGCTGGGGTTGTGGCTCAGTGGTAGAGTGCTTTCCTAGCACGTGCAAGGTCCTGAGTTCAATCCTAAGCACCACATAAAATTAAAAAAATAAAGGTATTGTGTCCAGCTACACCTAACAAATAAATATTAAAAAAAAAAAAGACAGGGTCTCAACTGCTAAAGCTAGCCTCAAGCTTTTGAATCCTTGCCTCAGACTCCTGAGTTGGTAGGATTACAGGCAAGTACCACCATGCCTAGCTATAAAGATTCTTTTTTTAAAAACAACTTTTTTTTTTAGTTATACATGGACACAATACACTTATTTTGTTTATTTATTTTTATGTAGTGCTGAGGATTGAACCCAGTGCCTCACATGTGTGCGGTAAGCGCTCTGCCACTGAACCACAACCCCAGCCTTAAAGATTCATTTTAAAGAGAAGTTACTAAGGGGGCTGGGGTTGTGGCTCAATGGTAGAGTACTTGCCTAGCATATGCAAACTACTGGGTTTGATCCTCAGCACCACAAAAATAAATAAATAAATAAAGATGTTGTGTTCATCTACAACTAAAAAATATTTTTTTTTTTTAAAAAAAGTTACTTAGTAGGGGCTGGGATTGTGGCTCAGCGGTGGAGCGCTTACCTAGCATGGGTGGGACCCGGGTTTGATCCTCAGCACCACATAAAAATAAAGGCATTGTGTTGTGTCCATCTACACCTAAAAAAAAATAAATAAATATTTTTTTAAAAAGTTACTTAGTAAAAAAGGTTTGTATTTATAAAATTATAAAATAAGTAATAATGCAGATGGTGTGAGATGATAGCATAATAACTAACTACATCATAACTATAGTAGGTGGTAGTAACTAACAACTTTGTATGTATTAGTATGACATTCTATTACTTAGTGCTTGTGTTTAAGACAGGGTTGAAAGACAGTGCTGTTGGGGCTGGGCTTATAGCTCAGTGGTAGAGTGTGTGCCTAGCAAGTGTGAGGCACTGGGTTCAATCCTCAGCACCACATAAAAGTAAATAAATAAAAGGTATTATGGTATTATACCCATCTACAACTAATATATATATATATATTGACAGTGCTATTGCGGTAATATTTGTCAACTCAGATTTTTTCTTTTCCCCTCTGTAGTGGAACACATGATCCAGAAGAACCAATGCCTCTTCACTAATACCCAGTGTAAAGTTTGCTGCGCCTTGCTGATTTCTGAATCCCAGAAGCTGGCACATTACCAGGTACCTTTTCCATTGAACCTTTAGCACTACTTCACTTCTTTGATCCAGTGCCAAATCCTCACTTCTCCCTGGCGTGCACCATGAAATGTAATTCTTAGCACTCAGGCTTTATGTTCATGCATGTTGGCTTGTGACCTGTAGATTGAGGTGATGTCTCAGAGTCTCATCTCTCCCGTTCAAATCAGGATCATTATAGTGTGTCTTCCCTTTCAACTTGGTAGAGTAGAAAGCAGAAACTATGAGTTCGAATTTTAGCTCTGCTACTCATCTTGGGCAAGAAACTTCACCATCTTTAGCCTCAGTTTCTTCTTGCATGAGGAGATGATGATTTTCTCATTGATTATTGTGAAAACTAAATTTTTATTTATTTATTTAGTTAGTTGTTGGTAGACCTTTTTTTGGGTGTTGCTGGGGATTGAACCCAGAACCTTGTGCATGCAAGGCAAGCACTCTACCGACTGAGCTATATCCCCAGCCCCAATGGGCCTTTAATTTATTTATTTATGTGCAGTACTGAGAACTGAACCTAGTCCTCACACATGCCAGGCAAGTGCACTACCACTGAACCACTGCCCCAGCCCCAGAAAATTAAATTTGATAGCATGTAAAGTACCTCTCACAGAGTGGGGTCTCGATAAACTAAGTTTCTTCCCCCACATTCTACACCTCAAAAGTTTTTGTGAAGATGAATCAGATGAAAATCTAGTCTTTAATGCCTTCAATATGAAATGGCAGTTGGCTATCTTTGATCTTTTTCCTGGGTTCTTGCAGAGCAAAAAACATGCCAACAAAGTGAAGAGATACCTAGCAATCCATGGATTGGAGACATTAAAGGGGGAAATGAAGAGACTAGACTCAGATCAGGTAATACAGCTGCCATGTTGAAACCTCTCGCTTCCTGATGAAGCCAGCACACAGGTTGGTGTGGTGAAAGAGCCTGGCCTTTGAGTCAGTTTAACTCGACTACAAATCCTGCTCCTATTTTGTAACTTAGACAGGTTTTATTACTTCTCTGAGCCTCAATTTCTTTCTCTATGAAAATGGATAACACCCTAAATATCTACAGGATTTTCCTTAACTAAAGCAACACAAGGTTTATAAAAAGCACCCAACACAGAACCTGGCATGTAGTAAGGACTCAGTAAATAGAACTATTATTATTCATACTACCCAACAATTTCTTAGAGCAGGACAAGAAACTATCCCAGAGAAAGTAGAGGGAAGAAAGCTGCTTACTTTCTTGAGAGCTGTAAAAAAGAACTGAGTTTAGAATGTTTTGAGTAAGTAAGTAAAACAAATGCCTGCTCTCATTAATTGGTAATTGCATTTATTTTGGGGGTCAGAATTACTGTGAGAATTATGTTGAAATAACCCCTCTCCCTTAGGAATACCTTATTTCTGTTCTGTGGTAAGCTGTACACATAGAATGAGAATTCAGTGAACCAGGCACTGCAGTTTCCTGGGTGGACAACTTTGGGCAAGCACTTCTCTCTGAACTTCACTCATAGAGATGATTCCTATGTCTTAAGGCATTGTGAGGAGAAATTCCAGTTCCTATTCGATGATCTATAAATAAAAGTTTATTTTACAAACTGCTACCTTCTATTTTAGTGGCTAGTGGTTTGAAGGACCTTGCTTGTCCCTTTTGGAAAGTCCCTGAATGTCTCCCCTTGTGGCCTTTCTTATGATTTAAAATTGAAGAAGATAGGATGAACTCTGTGACTGGGCAAGTCACTTCACCTTGTTGTACTTCAGTTTCTTCAACTCTTGGGGTGGCTGAGTAGTTCAAGTGAGATTACAGCACCTACTCCCAACAAAAGTTACTGAGCCCAAAATATCAACAGTGCCAAGGTTCAGAAATGCTAAATGAATACCTTGTTCAGAGATCAGACTTGCTTAGATTGGGACACCTTAATATAGGTTTAAAATATGTCTCCCAGCCTAACCATGATCAAAAAGTAAAATCCAATGATGTGCTTATTCAGAGAACTCTGAGCATCTACTGTGTGCCAGACTCCAGCAGGGTTCAAGGAATAGGAAATAAAATGTGAGTCAAATAGTCCACACCTGAATTTTGCACTTGAGTTCACAGAAGTCTTCTAAGCTGTGACACTGTGAGTTTAGGGTGTTAGCAAGCCATATTACAGAGGTCTACTTAGCTCTCTGGCATTACAGAGGAGGAGTAAGATTCTTCATGGAATGCAGACATGAAGGGGCTTGATAATTATATGCTGAATTATTTTCTTGAGTAAAAGTCTCCTAAAATGAAGAGCAACTATTTCAAGTAGGCCTCAAAGGCTAAGCAGACAAGACATCAGGCAGGAAAGAAAGGAAGAACATTCTAGACAACAGGAATAGTTCAAGCAAAATAAAGAAGCAATAGAGAATAAAGTGGGGTATGATGAGTAGAGACTGGGACAAAATAGTTGGAACAAAATCCAAAAAGGCAGTTTGGGGGTTAATAAGTGAAGGGGGTCTTAAATGCCCAGTGTACTATGGGCACTGGGGAACCACTGAAGATTTTCTGGCCGGGCAGTGGCATGATCAGACCTGTGTTCTTTCTCTCAACCAGAAGAGCAGCAGAAGCAAAGACAAGAACCAGTGCTGCCCCATCTGTAACATGACCTTTTCCTCCCCTGTTGTGGCCCAGTCGCACTACCTGGGGAAGACCCACGCAAAGAACTTAAAGCTGAAGCAGCAATCCACTAAGGTGGAAGGTACTGGTTTTCCTGAGTAGTGCTATATTGGGACCCTTCCTGTCCTCAGGGCATTATTGCCAGGTGCTCCCAGAAATGTTCACTGGGACCACAGAGAGGTTGAACAGCTTTTGAGAGCTCTTATAAATATAAAAAGTAGACTCCCACTTCATTGAAATGCAGCCTCAGAGTTATGCTCACCTAACCTCCCTTTCTTTGGTTCCACCAGTGTTTCCTCAGTAGAAGATTCTTAGCCTGGACTTTTGTCCTGACCAAAAACTGCAACTCAGAAATGCCAAAGTTCTCCAAGACACACATACACACATACACTGTGAGAGTGTTCTGTCTCCTGCTTTTCCCACTTAGTTTTTTCCCTCCCACTACCCACTTGCTCTTATTACCTTGTTCCAAGTTGAAAGCTAAGTCTGTGCCCTTTTCTCATGCTCAGGTTTTGCCCTACTCACTTTAATCCTCAAAAGCTGCCTGTTCTCTACACAAGGACTTGCCTTTCAAAGCAGAATACTTCAGTGCCAACACTACTGCCCAGCAAGCTGTTTGCAGCTGCCATGGATTTGTTCCCAGTGCAGTGACTTCTAAAATAGCCTCTTTTATCTTGTCACCACTGGAGCTCACCCCTTGCTTTCATCTCATTAACTTCTGGTTTGCTGGAGTTTTTAACCTCTGCTAACTGCAGTTAGTTAAGAGGGAAAGTTCTTTGATCTTTGTTTCATTTTTTTCTCGTGAATTTTTGCTTCTGTATTTTGTGCCACAAAGTAGACTACACTATTTGTACTATTTGTTTTACTGTGTTATGAAAACAAGACAATAATATTTGGAAGTTTTGAAGATAGGGTGAAAACGCACTCATAATTATACCTTCTTATCACACCTAAATCTAGTTACTCAATGTATGAAACAATGAAATACGGCCTTTGAAGTCATAGATACCCAGGTTTAAAACCTGGTGCTGCTGTTTATCATTTGTATAACTTCTTTGTGTCTGAGTTTCCTCACCTGTAAAATGTTATTGCTGTCTACTTCATAGATGTGAGGTTAAAATAATGTATGTTAAAAACCTAGGACATAATAGATGCTCAGTAAATGATCATTGTTGTTACCATTAAAATAGCCAGTGGGTAGAATTCCCTCATAAAATGCAATAGTTGATCCAGTATCCACCACTGGGAACATGCCATTGGCCTTGCTTACGATTAATTAATCTTTGACTTGTACTGATTGCTTTTGCTTAAAACCAGTATTGGTACAAATCATGATGCCACAATGTTTAAGCATTAGGCCAAAGGATACTAGCTTAAGAACTGAACTTTATCAAGCCATATTTATCTTTCCACAAATGGGAAAATTCTCAGGAACAAATTTTATCCCAAAACTTCCACACTAAAGAGTTTATTTTCCATATTTACTTTTAGCCTTTGTCACTTGAAGATAATGTTTTTACATAGTTGTCATCATAGTCCATGAATCACTTGTATTGTTTTTACTTTTCATTCGATTTTTGTAATTTAAGCACTTTTCCATGTAATCATGTACGTTTATAACTTCTTGAAATTAAACATTTTTCTAATGTATAAGTAATATGTGCATGTTGTAAAAAACATGGAAAATATAGATAAATAGAAAAATTATCATAATTTCACCCTTGAGCAATAACCACTGTTAACATTTTGGAGTACTGTTTCCTCCTAAAAACTTTTTTTGTTATGTATGTGTTTATGTGTATTTATCTGTTTGTATATTTACTATGTGTATATTTAGGGTAATTGCATATATAGGAGCATATAAACATAGAATACCTTAAAAACTTTGTTTTTTAAAAAAGACACACACTCATTATGAATAATTCCAATTCAAACAGTGCAAAAGTACAAAAAATAAATTAAAATAACACCAAAATCCTACCACCAAGAGAACTACTCTTAATATGTGGATGACATTTCAAAATGCCAGTATATGTAGATAGATGGCACAGTTATTTTTAATAGTGTCATGACTGTATTATATGTATATTTCTCATTTATATTTTTAATTTAACATAACATTTATATTTCCCTGTGTAATTAAAAACTTTTTTTGTAAACATTTACAGTGACTACATTATAACCACATTTAACCATTCCCCTAATGTTAAACATTTGAGTTTTCCTCTTCTGTTTCCTAGTATTATAAATAACACTATAGTGGACATCCCTGTAGAATATTCTTTCCATATGTCCCTTGCACATGCTAGCCAAGCATTCTACTACTAAGCTATATCCCCAGCACTTTTTATTTTTTATTTTGAGACAAAGTCTCACTAAGTTGCCCAGGCTGGCCTCAAACTTACAATCCTCCTTTGTCAGCCTCCTGATTAGCTGGAATTATAGGCTTCCAGCACTGCCCCCAGTTCAATGACCTTTATCTCTTAATGATCAATATTATCTCTTTTCTGATGTCAAAAAATCTACATTCATTGTAGAAGAATTGGAAAATATGGAAAAATACTTTTTGACTTTGTTTTCATACAGTCACTTACCTATGGTTTTTGCTGTTTTAGAAAATTGAGGACACAAGAAACAAATTGCTTTATAACCTGCCTTTTTCTCCCATTCATCACCACAAACAATATTTTCTTATATTCTATAACACGTAGTTTACTTTTTCCATGGCTTGATGAAACAAAAATCAATGGCCAGAGAGATTGAGATTCCTTATACTGGAAAACTATTGTGGGAATAGCCAGCATATTTCTTATGGCTTGAGAAAAATCTCCAAAATGGCCCCAGTTGAAGTGGTACAGAGACAGAATAGCATCTGAGCCATCTCATCTACCTGTGAGTGCTGCTGTGCTCTATCCCTTCTCTACCACTGATGGTGGTTCTGGGATCCACATTTTTATAGCAGTGGTTGCTAGGTTAACATTGTTCCCCATTAGTACTTATTAGCGAGTCATTGTATCCACTTTATAAGGCATCCGCACAGCCTGCAGTCAACATCAGAACCCATGCTGACTCACAGGAAGCTCATACTATGCCCATACCAGGCTCTGCTTCACTGAATCATACCCCAGCACAGTCAGGGAAAGCATCAGTTGTAGCCTTCTTGCCACACTCTGGCAGCTGGGCGTGGCAAAGAGAGCTTGGGCTCTAAGGTCACACAGACCTGGGTTCACTCACTAGCTTAGTGATCTTAGGCAAGCCACTTTACCTATCTGAGCCTCAGTTTTTCTCTGTAATTTGGCAAAATAATACAAACATCATTAGGGTGGTTCTGAAGAACAAAGGGAAAAAAATATGTACAAAATGTGTAACCTGATGTTCACTGTCTTCTCTCTCACACTCAGCCTAGAAAGCAGTGTAGCCTAAAAGGCATCACTGGTGTGGTTTCCTGACCTCGTATGAGCTCAGAACCTCAATGTCTACATCAGTGCAGTGGTCCCAGCTCTGTAACTGGGATACTTTTTTTTTTTTTCAGTTGTAGATGGACACAATACCTTTATTTTGTTTATTTACTTTTTTATGTGGTGCTGAGGATAGAACCCATGCCTCACACATGCTAGGTGAGCACTCTACTACTGAGCCACAACCCCAGCCCCTAACTGAGATATTGTGAAGATGCAAATAAAATACCCAAACTTCTTACCCACTTGCTATGAAAGTCGAGGAAATTCTGAGGGACGAAAAGATTGCAGTATTCACCTCTAGTTTGTAATAGTTAAGCAACTTGATGGCAGAAGTTCAGAGTCTCTTCATGGTATGAGAAAATCAGAACTTAAATGCCTAAAGTAGTTGAAACTGCTGAACAAATTAACTGCTTCTGGGCTATCCCAGATCTTCCCAGTTTTCCCAATTAGAGAAGGTGTTCATTGTTTGATTCACATAGGCAGTGCCACATCTGCCAGTATGATTAAATAGTGACACTGCCTTTCTTTCTCTTCAGCATATTTGAAAGCTTGGCACCTTCTGGGTTTTTTCATTGTTTCTGTTTGAACTCTTTCACCGCAGCTCTGTCGAAACGCCTTACAAATCCTTTCCTTGTGGCCTCCACCTTAGCCTTGCACCAGAATAGAGAGATGATAGACCCAGACAAGTTCTGCAGCCTTTGTCATGCGACTTTCAACGATCCCGCCATGGCTCAACAACATTATGTGGGCAAGAAACACAGGAAACAGGAGACCAAGCTCAAACTCATGGCGCACTATGGGCGGCTAGCGGACCCTGCTGTCACTGACTTATCAGGTGAGAGGGCCCAGCTCCCATTCAGAGCTGGATCAGGTCTTGACCATTGGGGCCAGGTCTGTGCTTCTACTCCTTATGTTTTCTAAAGTAAGATTTGCAAACTTAGATGCCTGTAGAAGTCAGGCTGGAAATTTAAATGAGCGCGAGTGAGAAAGGGATATGGTCAGCTGAAAAGTGTATGCCTCTTCTAGTCAGCTCTAGACTATTCAGTTTTTCAGAAAACTCTGGAAAGCCAGATTTTTATAGGAATTTCTCTTAATTTTTTATTTTTTAGTGCTGGTGATCAAATCCAGGACCTTGTACATACTAGGCAAGTGTTCTATCACTGAACTATGTCCCCTGCCCAGATTTCTCTGAGATTTAAATGTGGGAGTAAATTTTAAAAATTTTAAATCCTGTGTGAGTAAAACCCAGTGTGCAAACCAGATTTGAGCCAAGGGCCACCAGTTTATAACCTCTGATTTAAACTCTCTTGCAAGTTTTGAGCTATATCTCAAAAATTGACTACTGTGTACAAGGCCCTGCAGTCAATCTTCAGTACCGAAAAACAAAAAACTCCCCAAGTGTCATCCACATATGAAGGTCTCAGTAGCTTGTGCTGCCGGATTTTGAGTGTCCTCGGCATACTGCTTTCCTAGGAGCAGGGGCCTATCATACATGTCCTTGGGATAGTGTAGTTAAGGAGACCGTTCTGGCTCAGAGAATATTTTCTACTTCCTTAACCTCAAGGTTTCAATCAAGCCTGTAATCTCAGCTGCTTGGGTAGCTGAGGTGGGAGGATCACAAGTTAAAAGCCAGCTTCAGCAATTTAGCAAAGCCCTAAGCAATTTAGCAAGACCCTGTCTCAAAATACAAATAATGCTGGTGATGTTGCTCAGTGGTTAAAGGCCCCTGGGTTCAGTCCCCAGTACCACCATCCCTCCCTCCACCAAAAAAAAAAAAAAAATTCCACTAGAGTGGGAATTCATAAACAATTAGGGGGTCCCTCCCATTATAGTAACTACTCACAGCCTATAATAAATGTGTGTGTGTATATTAAGGAAATGTTATTATTGTCTCCTTCATTGAGTCAGGAAATATTGTTGAGTGCCTACTGTATTCCCTTATTGAAGAGTAGTAGTAGAGCCTACATGACCATTGGTGTTGGTCCTCATTGCTCCCTCAGGGTAGGTGAATGCTAGGAGGGAAAATTCTAAGTGGAAGAGGTAGAAGATAAAGTGTTCTCATGTTGACCTGGCAAACTTTGGCAAGCCATGGAGGTACAAGTCAACACTTGAGACCTTCTCAGTATCTAGATGTGGAACAGGTTGGCTTCAGAGAGCTTGCTGCTTAGAAGCATCTGTTCTCTTCCCATAATCATAGGGAGGGTGAACAACCCAGTGCCATAGATGTTCCAGATCACATATGGGCACAAGGTGGGAGGGATCATGCTTCTTTAACAACCGTCCAAACACCAAAGGCAGCCATACATATAGGCCATTCCTGAGCCTTGCTGACATGAATGAAACAGGTGCAAAGCAATGATCAGGAAGCAGGGGGAGAAAACTATGGGCCAGGTCCTTTATCTGGGTGCCAGGGATTGTTCATCCAGTACCTGCTGCATAAATTACTTCAAGATAGGGAAGGGGTATCTGATATTTACTTACTGTTCCCTCATACAGGCAGGGTCATTCCCATATGCTTAGGATTCTTTAAATTTAAGAACCAAGAAGCTCAGAGCCTCCCTTTTTTTTTTTTTTTTTTTTTTTTTGAGAGAGAGAGAGAAATTTTTTTTTCCCGGCGAACACAACATCTTTGTATGTGGTGCTGAGGATCGAACCCGGGCCGAACGCATGCCAGGAGAGCGAGCTACCGCTTGAGCCACATCCCCAGCCCCAGAGCCTCTTTTTGGACTGCAATTAATACATATAACATTATGTCCAATGGCCTGACCCAAGATTCCCTTGCAGCAGACCTTTCTTCCTTCACTCCAACCCTGACTCCTTCAATAGTCCTCCCAACTCTTGTCTTTCTTTTTTTGTTGTTATTGTTCATTAGCAGGACTGAGTCATTGCAGTGTTTAGCTGCTTATTTTAACTTGCGTCCATTCTGCTCTTCTGTCTCAAACCAAAGCCGCCTCCTTATCTCTGTCTTCTCCCTCCATTTTTCAGAGGCTAATTACTTAATCCTAGAATCACTAGCTTTGGGTTTTTGGTTTGTTATTTTGCTTGAGGCATCTGAGTACTTTATAGATTAGCCCAGATCCTTACTAAAAACCTAAGCAGAGGACAAGTGTGCTGGCAAATGCTTGTAATCTCAGCTACTGGGGAGGCTGAGGCAGGAGGATCACAAGTTCAAGGTCAGCCTCAGCAACTTAATATGACCCTGTCTCAAAAAGGGTTAGGGATATAACTCAGTGGTAGAGTGCCCCTAGGTTTAATCTCCAGTACCACAAAAAAAAAAAAAAAAAAAAAAAAACATAATCAGGGAAGTAGCAAGGTTGGAAGTTTGATTTCCATCACTCTTAGAGAGAAAAGACCCACTGATTCCATCTTCTTGTTCCCAATGTCATGTTTTTTGTAAAGACACTTTTTGTCGGTCATGAATACAACATGTGGTAGATAGGTCACTGTTCCCTCCCCATGCTGCATTGGTACCCCAGACTTGGAGCTGTTGAGTACAGGAAAAATGGACTTCAAAGTTGAAATCTCATACATGTAATTAAGGTCTGCAGAGCACAAACAAAATGCTGCCCAGGTGTAATTTGTTTCAGACAATGGAACTGTGGCTCAGATGTTTACACTGATAACCAGGTTCACCCACCCCAGCAACTGGTATACATGGCATACGGTGCCTCCTACACTTCATGGATGGTCTGGAGCACATGTTGGTATATATGCACCTTGTGAAAGCCATGTGGACTCTGATTAAAGACTTGAGTAACTTATATCTAACATCCTAGTAGGCCTTATTATTAGTGCATAACCAGGTGCTGCCAGTCTTCTGGCAACCCTGCAGAACATTACAGATAGGAGGCAAAAAAAAAAAAAAAGACAAGCATAGAGAAGAAGATATTGAAGACATGTAGTGACACATACTCTTCAGTGAGCCCAGTGCAATTTCCCTTGTATCCAATCCCTAACCAGTTCTTATTCACTTGACCCAGGGTAAATCTTCCCAGAGTCCTCTACAAAGACAGATTCCTTCCCATGGTCCTCTACAAAGACAGGTTCCTTGGGGTAGTACTTGCCAAAAGGCACATTCCTACGCATACCATGTGGAAGGACCCCTTGTCAATAGGCCTAAGCAGAAAGATTGCAATATCCTCTAAAATTTCCTTTTCTTTTTTTTTTTTTTTTTGGTACTAAGGATTAAACCCAGGGGCACTTAACCACTAATCCTCATCCCCACCCTTTTAAAAATATTTTTTATTTAGAGACAGGGTCTTGCTGAGTTGCTTAGGGCCTTGCTAAATTGCTGAGACTGGCTTTGAACTCAAAATCATCCTGCCTCAGCCTCCAAAGCCACTGGGATGGGGTGTGCATTACCATACCTGGCTAAAAGTTCCTCTTGATAAAGGGGTTGGAAAAGGTAGGGATTTGGTTGAAGACTTATGATTCAAGTTGTTTGATGAGGACCTTTGTAATGGATGATGTTTGTTCATCCTAGAATCACCTGGAGCCAAGCCTGATAGTTGAACAGGTAAGGCCACCATGTAATTATTCAGTGACAAAGAGCATGGAGCCTGGGGATGAAGGTGTAACTCAGTGTAGACAGGTTGCTTATTATACACAAGGTCTTGGGTTCAATCTCCAGCCCCACCAAAAAAAAGAAGGAAAGAAAAGAAATTCTGGAACCCAAGGAGAAACTGAAGGCTTGGTGTGCTGTATCCTATGCTGAGTTTGTGAATCAAAAAACTTCATGACATTTTTGAGGGGGAAAAAAAATTCTTTGAAAGCAAGAAAAGAATTAGTCCTGCTGTGAATGGAACTGCTGATTTATAAACTGAGATGAGTTGCAATGGCATCTCATGACAAGAAACTAGATGTATTTAGCAGAGCAAGAAACTGAAGAAAGCCCAGGTCAACATCCAGGGTGTCCTCTAAAGTTTATCCACTTGGAAATAGCCACAAAAAAATAGGGAAAAGATTGATGAAGGGACACAAAACTTGCTACTTTTTTCCACAGAGAAGGAGTTTGATGAAGCTGAACCAGCAACTGGTTCAGCTGGAAAAAAAGAAAAAAAAAAAACACTATCCCAAGGCCTCAGCTTCTATATGAAACCAGTCTTCTTTAGAACACATGTCAGAAACACCCTGTACCTGTAGCCGCAATACAAAGAGAGCATAGCATGGCACTCATCCAGAGCACTGCAACAGCTAATGACATGTACAGGCCAAATGCATCCAAAACAGACCTCTCAGCATTTGTCTATTTGGAATCCTTCCAGCCTATTGAATCTTTGCAATGTGGGAAAGCCATCAGTGAAAAGGATAACCTCAACCAGTGTCCATGAAAAGGTCAATCTGGACCACCAACAATGACATTTCCATAGATGGGAGAATTGCCCATTTACCTGTGATCTCTATAGCAGTCTTCAGCACCAGTGCTTTCTTGGAAAGCCACATGAGGTTCCATTAAGATGAGAAAACTTGCTCTTGCATTTTTTTTTTTTTTTTTTTTGCCCAGAATCCTTTGACCCCTTTGATTTGTTAAAAGATCAAGTGACCATTCATATCAATTATAGCTGCCTTACCCGCCCAATTTATAAGAAACAATTCTCAGATTTCAGCCACATGAAAAAGCAGACGTACTGCTTCCACTGAGAAAATATTTACCAGTGCACAGAGTGTGACAAGACCTCCTGTCACCCCAGTGAACCGCCAGCTCCATATGCTCCAGCGTTTAAACCACATGCATCCTGTGTACTCCTTCTGGGAAGCAATTTAACCAGAAAAGACAAACTATGGAAACTTATGCAAGGGATGCATAATCCTGAAAAGGAAGCCAAGAAAGCCAATCACAGCAGCTCCCAAATGTTCACACCTCCCATCACATCCATAGCTTATGACAGCTTCATGTTCAAATGCCACCTGTGGGTGACGGGCTTACAGAATAAGTCATGCTGGTAAACCACTTATCAAAGAAGCACCCAGGGGCTGGGGATATGGCTCAAGCGGCCGCATGCCCGTGTTCGACCCTCAGCACCACATACAAACAAAGATGTTGTGTCCGCCGAAAACTAAAAAAAAAAAAAATAGTAAAAAATTTTTTTAAAAAAATGCACCCAGACTTAAATAGGTGCCAGCTGCAATTACATTTGTCAATATTATGATAAGGCTTACACAGGTGTCAGCAAGCTTTAAAGCCCATATTCTGGATTTTTGGTTTTGGGGGGTTTTGTTTGTCTTTGTTTGTTTGGTTTTGTTTTGTTTTTGTTTTGTTTTTTTGAATCTTTGTTGGTTTTTGGTACTAGGGATTGAACTTGGGGCATTTTACCACTGAGCTTTAATCCCTGTCCCTTTTGTTTTTTGAGACAGAGTTTTACTAAGTTGCTGAGATTCTCACTAAGTTGATAAGGCTGGACTCAAACTTGTGATCTTCCTGCTTTAGCCTCCCATGTAGCTAGGATTACAGGTGTGTGCCACGAAGCACAGCTAAAGCCCATATTCTGAAGAAGCATCCAGCAGCTGAGCTCCCATTAAACATTCAGAAATTTTATCCTGCTGGTCCTGGAAAACCAGAACCCCGTGCTTATTACCCATACCCAGCTGAGAAATGTCATAGCTGCCCCTCCTGCCTGCTTCCCTTATTGCTCCAAATAGCACAATAGCAAGACTAGGAAGGCCCGACTCATTCAAAAGAAGCATCCAGAGTATTCCCAGCTCCCTTGTACCATTTCTACCATATTGACGACAGTCATGATCACTTCTGTGCCAGCTGTTTTAACTACAGATAGTGCCATGGTGAGACTGTCCACAACAGACCTGCTAACCTGAACAATGACAGAACTTTACCAAACCTTAGTGGATTAAAGTCAAAGAGACTACCAGTCTGTCCCTGTGTCACACTCTGCATGTGGTCTCCAGCAACCTCAGCATTTGCAACTTCACATGGTTGTGTGGCTCAGCCTACTTTGCCTTACCACTCTCAGCAATCCATTATGGATGTTGGCCAGTTCCATGATCCTCATATGCATACCCAGCATGTTATCCAGGTATAGCACATCCAGGTCACCCTGGTCACCACCTCAACTCCATCTTTATCCAGGGGAGATGGGCAGGTGTTGAGACCCTCTGTCCAGCAGTCTCACTATGGGCTTTGCCTCTCCCATGTAAAAGGCAGTTTCTGTACAAGGGCAGACTATGTATCATCATCAGCAGAATTCCTGTATAACACACATACCTACCTACTGCTTGGAATTCCTTCTGTGTCAGTTTACCTAAGATTCAAATGATGAAGTCCTTGAGGTCATTTTGTGATCACAGATACTGGTTTGACAAGTAAGAGCAGTTACTCTGGGTCATTATATGTTATCAGAAAGTCAACTCAGTACTCACTTCGGCAACACATATACTAAAATTGGAATGATACAAAGAAGATTAGCATGGCCCCTACACAAGGATGACACACAAATTCGTGAAGCATTCCATATTTTTATGTGAATCAGTCAAAAAAAAAAAAAAAGAACGAAAGAAAGAAAGACAACCAAAATTGGAGAAAAAGCAAACTACTTCTCTGGTGTCCAGGTTTAGCCATCTGTCAGCCAACAGATCACATGGTACATTCTTATAACCACCAGCAGCATGAATGGAAACAGGGAAATGAATATTATTACTATTTTTTTCTTTTTATTTATTTATTATTTTTTTGGTCCTGGGGATTGAACCCAAGGACGCTTAATTACTGAGCCACATCCCCAGCCCTTTTTATTTATTTAGATAGATAGTTTTGTTTTGAGACAGGGCCTTGCTAAGTTGCTAAGGCTGGGCTTGAACTTGTTATCCTCTGCCTCAACCTCCCAGGCCACTGGAATTATAGATATATGCTATTATGCTCAGCAGAAGTGTATATTATTAAACCATGATTTCATTCTTGCTCTAGAATCAAGGCATCATGTCTTTTCTCATGCATAAGTCTGAAAGCTTCTGACATTTAAAACTGTTAAGATTTACTGTTCAGCTGGAGTTGTGACTCAGAGGTTGAGCGCTCGCTTAGCATGCATGAGGCTTTGGGTTCAATCCCCAGCACCACCTTAAAAAAATAAATAAAGATATATATACACCTATAACTAAAAAATAAATATTAAAAAAAAAAGATTTATAGGCCTGGGCATATAGCTTAATGGTAGAGTACTTGCCTTAGCAGCCTTGAGGCCCTGGTTCCATCCTCAGGAAATTTACAGTTCACTCAAGATTTGGGAAAATATTTTTTTTGTATCAGGGATTGAACTCTGGGGCACTCGACCACTGAGCCACATCCCCAGCTCTTTTTAGTATTTTATTTAGAGACAAGGTCTCATTGAGTTACATAGTTACTTAGCACCTCACTATTGCTAAGGCTGGCTTTGAACTCACAATCCTCCTGCCTTTGTCTCCCGAGCCACTGGGATTACAGATGTGCATCCCCATGCAAATTACAATTTTGACACTTACACCTGCACTAGGTTATTTTGCCAAGGTCATCTTTACCAAATTGACTATTCAAACACTCTGGGTTTCTGCCAAGGAATAGAGATCATTCAGGGGAAAATAAATTTCAAGATGGAGAAACTACCTTGCTCTTCAAGTTAGGTTTTGCTTTTTGTTTTTGTTTTTTTTAACACATTAATAAGCCTTCTCCTTTTCGGCACATCAAGTGGCATATTGTGTATACCAGAGGTGGAAACAGGATATACCAAAGCCCATGATAATTGAATTTCTTTGTTTTGTTTAGTTCAGTTTTGTTTTTTCCTTTTGCGGTTCTAGGGATTGAACCCAAGGAACCTCTACCACTGAGCTACATCCTCAGCCCTCTTTTTATTTTTTATTTTGAGACAGGTTCTTACTAAGTTGCCCAAACTGGCCTCAAACTTGTAGTCCTGTGGCCATAGCCACCCAAGTAGCTGGGATAGCAGGTATGTGCCATTGTGCCTGGCTCCATAGACATTGGACATAGACATTGGATTTCTCAATTCCAAGCTATGGGAAGAAGCAGCATTTTAATGGAGTATGTTAGGTTGGGGCTGCTTTATCTTGTGCAGTTGAGTTTTCAAAATTTAACAAAAGGAGCCTATTTAAAAAAAAAATTTAGAGGTGAAACAAAAGTTTGACAATGTTCTTAAAAAAAAAAAAAAATGGGGCTGGGGATGTGGCTCAAGCAGTAGCGCGCTCGCCTGGCATGCGTGCGGCCCGGGTTCGATCCTCAGCACCACATACAAACAAAGATGTTGTGTCCACCAAAAACTAAAATAAATAAATAAATATTTTTTTTAAAAAAAAAAGGTTTTAGGCCGGGTTTGGTAGTGCACACCTGTAATCCCAGTGGCTCGGGAGGCTGAAGCAGGTTGATCACAAGTTCAAAGCCAGCCTCAGCAACCACAAGGCATTAAGCAACTCAGTGAGAACCTGTCTCTAAATAAAATACAAATTAAGGCTGGGGATGAGGCTCAGTGGTCGAATGCCCCTGAGTTCAATCTCCAGTACCAAAAAAAAAAAAAAAAAACCACTTGTCTAAATTTTTCTTATTGTTTAATTCTTTTAAATTTAACTTTTTGTTTGTGTGTTTTTTAATTAAAAATTGTTTTCGGTCTTTTGGTAGTGCTTTTCACAGATGCTGACCTTCAACAGATTAGGGCAGAATCTCATGTTCTAGTAGTTCTTTCTTTATTACACCAGAAAGAGAAAAGTTTGCCTTGATGTCAGCAGAATTTAAACCCTGCACTAAAGCTTTGCCTCCCTACCCTGGTTTGGTTACATTAAATAGGAGATATTGATACCAAAAAAAAAAAATTACTAAAACTAGCTAGGTGCAGGGGCATATATGTATAATCCCAGTGACTCGGGAGACTGAGGCAGGAAGGAGGATAGCAAGTTTGAGAATAACCTAGGCAATTTAGCAAGATTCTCAGCAATTTGGCAAAAATCTGTCTCAAAATTAAAATAAATAAAGACTGGAGATGCCTCTGGTTTCCATCCCCAGCATCACAAAAATAAAATAAATAAATATTATTTCCCTTAAGGAAAAAACAAACAATAGCCGGGCACAGTGGTACACACCTGTAATCCCAGTGGCTCGGGAGGCTGAGGCAGGAGGATTGTGAGTTCAAAGGCAGCCTCACAATTTAGCAAGGCCCTAAGAAATCCAGCAATTATTTCCCTTAAAGAAATAATCTTTATTTATTTTGTACTCTTACTAAGTATTCAGCTCACTAAACTCTTGCTCACAAAGTGACCAGCTTCATGCTTGGGGGAAAAATAGAAATATAGGACCATTAATAATGTACTAAAGACCAGGCACAGTGATGCACCTGTAATCCCGGAGTCTGAGGCAGGAGGATCGCAAGTTCAAAGCCAACTTCAGCAAAAGTGAAGCTCTAGGCAACTCAGTGAGACCCTGTCTCTAAACAAAATACATAACAGGACTAGGGATGTGGCTCAGTGGTAGAGTGCTTGCCCAGCATGCTCAAGACCCTTACTACTGCAAAGAAAAAAGGAGGGATATATATAAATTGTAGGTAAATGAATATTTGGGGAAAATGCTCAACATCACAGATCTTCAGGGAAATGCAAATCGAAATCACAGTGACATGTCATCTCACCCCAGTTAGAATGGCTATTATCAAAAAAATGTATAAACTGAGTATGGTGGCTCACACCTGTAATCCCAGTGATTCAGGGGGCTGAGGCAGGAGGATTGCAACCTCAAGGCCAGCCTGGACAGTTTACTAAGACCCTGTTTCAAAATTTTAAAAAACTGGGCTAAAGATGTAGCTCAGTATTAGAGTGCCTGTCTAGCATGCATGGGGCCCTGGGTTCAGTCCCACAAAGTAAATAGGTAAAATATTCATGAAATACCTTAATTTTAAAAATTGCCAGGCATAGTGGTGCATGCCTATAATCTCTGGCTCAGGAGGCTAAGGCAGGAAGATTGCATGTTCAAAGCCAGCTCAGCAATTTGGAGAGGCTCTAAGCAACTTAGCATGACCCTACCTCATAATTAAAGTAAATAAATAAATAAAAGGGGCTGGGGACATGGCTCAGTGGTTAAACACTCCTGGGTTCAATCCCCCACCAAAAAAAAGGACTGTGAATGTAACTCAGTGGTTAAGCATCCCTGAGTTTGAGCCCCAGTACAATTAAAAGGAAAAAACAACAGCCAGGCACAGTAGTGCACACCTGTAATCCCAGTGGCTCGGGAGGCTGAGGCAGGAGGATTATGGGTTCAAAGCCAGCCTCACAATTTAGCAAGGCCGTAAGCAACTCAGCAAACCCTGTCTCTAAATATAATACAAAAAAGGGTTAGGATGTGGTTCAGTGATTGAGCGCCCCTGAGTTCAATCCATGGTACCAAAACAACATCAACAACAACAAAAGTTGAATAGAAGGAATAACTTTTGGTATTCTATACCATACTTCAATAACTATCATGAGCAAGAATTAATAAAATATTTCAAAATAAAAAGAAATGATAATTGTCTGAGATGATAGATAATTACCCTGGTCACATCATTACACTTTATATATGTGTGTTGAAATGTCACAGTATACACAATAATTACGTAAATTCTCTGTGTCAATTAAAAATAAAAAAGTAGACTGGTGGTGTGATAATAAACCTGTAATCACAGCTATTTAGGAGGCTGAGGAAGGACTACAAGTTTGAGGCCAGCCAGACACATTATTGAGACTGTCTCTCTAAGTAAAAAATTTAAAAAGGGGCTAAGGATGTAGTTTAGTGGTAGAGTGCCCCCAGGTTTAATCTCCAGTATCAAACTCAATTTGTTTTTAAATCAATATGGGCTGAGGGGGAAGATCCTGACATCGATCCCTAGCAACACCCCCCCCAAAAAAAAATGTATGTATTTTAGCAACTTTTATAACATATTAACACATTTTTAGAATAACTATTGTACAGTAGAATTTTCTCCCCAGAATAGAAAAACCTAGTTTCATTTCATATGAAACTAACTTATTTTATTTATGTGTCTGGGTAAAAAATGGCTTTATAAATTTAAAAGTGTACTAACTTCTTTATAGTTAAATATACCTTTCTGAAGAGTTAACAATTCTGTAGAAATAACTACTAATATGTAGATTTTTGTGCCTTATTTTTGAGACCTCATTGAAATTGTTATCCCTGAATATTTAGGCACTAAGAGAACTTGAGAAAGTTACTTCATGAATGTGTGGAAACTGAAAATGGACTCTATATCTTTCGTGACAAAAAGGTAACATTGGTTTTGTTTTGTTTTGTTTTGTTTTTTAGCAGCACTTTGAATTAAACCTAGGAACTCCTATCTCTGAGCTATATCCCCAGCCCTTTTATTTTATTTTAAGATAGGGTCTTTCTAAGGTGCCAAGGCTGGCCTCAAACTTGCAATTCCTCTTGCTGCAGCCTTCCAAGTGTCTGGGTTTACAGGTGTGCACTACCACACCTGATAGTATCAATGTTTTCAATAGAAAATATTGACCCCAATTTGCAGAATATAGATTCTGGTTCCTAGAGTCATACAATGTAAAGATTATAAATATCCTGGTGTCCAGTCCAAAGAGGACTTGCTAGGTAAAGAATATTAGACTTATGCAAAGGCTTAGTTTTAATTTTTATAACTTAAATTTGGTGCTTTTGAGGATTTTGTTGTTGTTGTTGTTCAAACCAAAAGATATCTCTTCTAACCTCAGAAATAACTTATTAAAATTAAAACTTTCCATGAATGGAATATTCATTTTATGCATTTGATATTTTGTTTTTATTTTTTGCTTTTGAACCCAGGGCCTTGTGTATGCTAGGCCTACATAGACTACAGTCCTATGCTGATTATTTCAAGTTTAAAATACACAGAGAAAAATATTTTAGAGAAACCTCTTTTTCTCTTTCCCTTCTAAGTTTCTTCTATTCCTTCTCTTCTTCCCCCTCCTTTTCCTTTCCTTCTCCCCTTATTTGAAATAAATTCGAGTCTAAAACTAATTTACCTATTATCAGCTCTAGATGCATGTGGCAGTCAGCCCAGATAACAGTGATTTAAGAATGTTATGCACATTCATTCCAGCATAATGGATTTTCAAAAGAACTCAGATTTGAAGAGGTAGAAGATTATAAATTATCTGAAAACTCAGTCTAGGAGACATAAATATAATCAGTGTTTATACTGTGGCCTTTCTAAAGACATTGACACTTTGTTCAGTGCAGTGTGGATATTTTGGAATAGATAGGATATAGATTTTATATTTGTATTGTTTGATTTATACCTGCAGAATAGACATTTCATTGTGTAAAATTCCCACTATTCTGGGAAAACCTTTTGTTTTGATCTTAAATTGTTTTTTGTTTGTTTGTTGTTACTGCAAATTGAACCCAGAGCTTCATGCATGCTAGGCAAGTGGTCTACCACTGAGCGACATCCCCAGCCCCAACCCTTATTTTAATTTTTTTGATATAGGGTCTTGCTAAGTTGCTGAGGCTGGCCTTGAACTTGTGATCCTCCTGCCTCTGCCTCCCATGTAGCTGGAATTATAGGTGTGCACCACTGTGCCTGACTTTTGGTTTTTTGTTTTGTTTTTCAGTATTTTTTAGTCATAGATGGACACAATATCTTTATTTCCTCATTTATTTTTTTATGGTGTTGGCTTGAACCCAGTGCCTCACACTTGGGAGGCAAGCACTCAACCCCTGAGCTATAAGCCCAGCCCCTTGATTTGCTTTTTGACTTGGAATTTTCCTTTTTAAAAAACTGGTTTTTAGGGCTGGGGATGTGGTTCAAGCGGTAGCGCGCTCGCCTAGCATGCGTGCAGCCCGGGTTCGATCCTCAGCAGCACCACATACCAACAAAGATGTTGTGTCCGCCGAGAACTAAGAAAAAATAAATAAATGTTAAAATTCTCTCTCTCTCTGTCCCCCTCTCTCACTCTCTCTTTAAAAAAAAAAAAAAAAAAAAAACAGTAACTCCTCATATCCCGCAGCCTCTGGTAACTACAAAAAAAAAAAAAAAACTTGTTTTTGATACCAGAGATTGAACCCATTGGTGCGTGACCACTGAGCCACATCCCCAGCCTTTTTTTTTTTTTTTTGAGACAGGGTCTCGAAAATTTGCTTAGGGCTTTGCTAAGTTACTGAGGCTGGCTTTGAACTTGCAATCCTCCTGCCTCAGACTCTTAAGTCACTGGGATTATAGTTGTGCACTATCTCACACAGCTAAAAAGAACTAAGTATCTAGAGCTATAAAGTACTTCATGAGTTTCTAAAGCTGAACTCCTACTTGAAAATCATGACCCTATGTTGACCCTATCCTATTATTAAAATGTGGACATTTATTGTACATTCATTAAATTATAATGTTAATAGTCTTGTCCTACACGGCACATATAAAAATTAATACATTTGTTTTAGTAAACAGAAGTAAACCTAAGTATCATGTTCTTTTTTTTTTTGGCACCAGGGATTGAACCCAGGGGCTCTTAACCACTGAGTCACATCCCCAGCCCTTTTTATATTTTATTTAGAGATAGGGTCTTGCTGTGTTGCTTAGGGCCTTACTAAGTTGCTGAGGCTGGCTTTGAACTCTCGATCCTCCTGCCTCAGCCTCAGCCTCCCGAGCATCTGGGATTACTGATGTGTGCCACCGCACCTAGCTCATGTCCCTTTTTTTTTTTTTTTTTTTTTTTAAGAGAGTGAGAGAGGGTGGGGGACAGAGAGAGAGAGAGGATTTTAACATTTATTTATTTTTTCTTAGTTCTCGGCGGACACAACATCTTTGTTGGTATGTGGTGCTGCTGAGGATCAAACCCGGGCCGCATGCATGCTAGGCGAGCGCACTACCGCTTGAGCCACATCCCCAGCCCAAGCTCATGTCCCTTTTTGATATTAATATATGCATTATGTAGCTTGATTTTTTTTTTTTTGTAGTTGAGGTCAAATAAAAATACAGTCCTTCTTGAAAGGGGGGAGGGCTGGGGGAATTATGAACTGAAATTTAATTCCATGCATGTATGAGTTCGTCAGGATGAATCAAACTACTGTAACTGTAAAAATTATATTGAAAATAAAAATATGCATTATAATTTAATCCCTATGGCATTCCTGTAAATAAGTATGAATTTTCCACTTGAATAAAAGTAAAACTCAGTGACTTATTCAAGGTGATACTGCTGATATTGATAAGTGACAATCATGGATCTCTCTCTAATACCAGAACCTAGTAGAAGTTCATATTAGAGAAGATAGGAGCTTGGACTACAGTAGCAGTGGACAAGTGGACAGAATTAAATAGATTCAAGAGGTGCATAGAAAGTAAAATTGCCGGGCTGGGGATGTGGATCAAGCGATAGCGCGCTCTCCTGTTCGAGTTCAATCCTTAGCACCACATACAAATAAAGATATGTTCGCCGAAAACTAAAAAATAAATATTAAAAATTCTCTCTCTCTCTCTCTCTCTCTCTCTCTCTCTCTCTCTCTCTCTCTCTCTCTCTCTTTAAAAAAATTTTTAAAAAAGAAAGTAAAATTGCCAATGGGAATTGAAGGAAAGTAAGAAGGGTGGTGCCCAGATGTAATCTTAAGATATTAGATCCATTACTATGTTTTGTCAACTTGAGCTTAAGAGGCCTATGAGACATCACAGATACTGAAGAGGCAGTTGGACATACAGTTCTGGAGCTCAAAGGATAGAGAAAGAAAGAAAAGTTTCTCTTCTTATTATGTTAGGTTGAGCCACATGAAGTCACTGTTTCTATAGGTTAGAAACTATCGATAATGTCATGTTTTAGCCTAATAATAATTACAAGTCAGGGGAATAAATGAAATCCCTTATAGAGGTTTTGTTTTGTTTCATTTTGAGTTTTTTTTTTTCTTTGTTTTTATGTTTTGGTGTTTGCTTTTGTTTCGGTACAAGAGATTGACCAGAGGCCTTCTATCACCAAGACACATCCCCAACCCTTTTTAAGATTTTTATATTAAAACAGGGTCTCAGTAAGTTGTTGAGGCTGTTCTCAAAAGTATGATCCTCCTGCCTCAGCCTTCTACCCAAGTGGCTGGAATTACAGGCATGTACCCCAGGTCTTTACAGAGTTTAGACAGAGATCTAACTGAGGATCTAAGATTGAGCCCTTTGGAAATTCTGACGACAACATGGAGGAACCTTGAAGACAGTATGCTAAATGAAATAAGTCAGTCACAAAAGGACAAATATTGTATGATTTCACTTAAGTGAGGCATCTAGAGTAATCAGACTCATGGGAACAAAAGTATATAGAATGGTGGGGGCAGGGGGCAAAGGAAAGTGGGGAGTTGTTTAATGGGTATAGAGCTTCAGTTTTACAAGATGAAAGAGTTTTAGAGATTACTTGAACAACAGTGTGAGTGTGCTTGACACCACAAAACTATACACTTAAAAATGGTTTAGAGGGCTGGGGATATAGCTCAGTTGGTAGAATGCTTGCCTCACATGCACAAGGCCCTGGGTTCAATTCCCAGCACCACACACATATACACACACACACATATGCACAAAATGATTTAGATTACCAAGTGCTGTAGTATACACCTGTAATCCCAGCTACTTAAGAGGCTGAGACAGGAGGATCACAAGTTTGAGGCCATCTTGGGCAACTTAGTGAGATCCTGTCTCAAAATAAAAAGGGCTGGGAATGTAGCTCAAAGGTAGAGGGCTTGCCTAGAATGCATCGGGCCCGGAGTTCAATTCTCAACATTAAAAGGGATGGGGGGGTAGCTAAGTGGGGGAGTGTTAGCTTGTTAGTGCTCATGTGACTTCAAGTTCAATCATAATAAAATCGTAATAATAAAGAAGAAAATGAGAGAAAGAAAGAAAAAGAGGATGGAGCCCTCTGGGATGCCAGTATTAAATGGTAGGTTCAAGAGAAGGTAGCACAGCTGGGAATGTAGCTCAGTGCGGAGCTTTTGTCTAGTATGCACAAGGCCCGGGGTATCATCCCCAGTACTGGAGGGAAGGTGGGAAGATGGAAAAAAGATGCTGAGAAGGAACAACCAGAGGAGAAAATTCAAATGTCAAAAGCCAAAGCTGAGAGAATTTGAAGAAGGGAACAATTGCTAGTTCTGTCAGATATGAGGAGGCCTAATAAGTATTCATTTTGTCCATTAAATTAAGATACACGGAAACCACTATTGACCTCAGAAAGACTATTCATGTCTTTGTATGTAATGGGTAGGTGACAAAGTGGTTGAGAGACAAGGAAATAGAGAAACAAGTACAGAAAAGTATAGACAGCTCTTTCAAGAGGCATGTTAGTAAAGGGCAAGAGAAAATGGGGCTGGGGATGTGGCTCAAGCGGTAGCGTGCTCGCCTGGTAGGCGTGCGGCCCGGGTTCGATCCTCAGCACCATATACAAACAAAGATGTTGTGTCCGCTGAAAACTAAAAAATAAATATTAAAAAATTCTCTCTCTCTCTCAATCTCTCTCTCAATCTCTCTCTTTTAAAAAAAAAAAAGGGCAAGAGAAAATAAAGGTAACAGTAGAGGGCTGGGGTTGTGGCTCAGCGGTACAGCGCTCACCTAACATGTTCGAAGCCCCGGTTCAATCCTCAGCACCACATAAAAATAAATAAATAAATAAAGGTATTGTGTCTGATTACAACTTAAAAAAAAAAAAAAGAAAGAAAGGTAATAGTAGAGAAGGAAGTAGGATGGGAGAAAGACTTCCATTGACTTAAGACAAGTGACATTCTTCTGCTATAGTCTTTTCTAAATAAACCATGTTTAAAAATCAGCTCTAGGGCTGGGGATATAGCTCAGTTGG
Organism: Ictidomys tridecemlineatus; assembly: GCF_052094955.1. Taxonomy (NCBI): domain Eukaryota; kingdom Metazoa; phylum Chordata; class Mammalia; order Rodentia; family Sciuridae; genus Ictidomys; species Ictidomys tridecemlineatus. The sequence goes on along the minus strand of NC_135477.1, from coordinate 150,718,111 downwards.
TAGAGTGCCTGCCTAGCATTCAAAAGACCCTGAGTTCAATTCCCAGCACCACCAAAAAAAAAAAAAATCAGCTCTAGAGCCAGGCATGGTGGTTCACCTTGCAATCCCAGGAGCTCAGGAGGCTGAGGCAAGAGGATCACAAGTTGCAAGCCAGCCTCAGCAATTTAGCAAGTCCCTAAACAACTTAGCCAGACTCTGTCTCAAAATAAAAAACAAAAGGGGATGTAGCTCAGTGAGTCCAATCCCTGGTACCAAAAAAAAAAAGTTACTCTAGCAACTTATACTTCATAAAATCATACAGGTAAACCAGAATATTGGACATGTAAAACAAGCAACTGGAAATTCACTTAATGTATATACTGGGCAAATCTTGTTTTAGAAGTTCTAATAAATTCTACAGTTGCCCCAAATAATAATTTGAATGCAGCTTACAGATAAGTAAATAGTGTGTTGAGATCTTGTTCCTCCAAGGGAACACAGGAGAGTCCAGAGGGGCTTTGCAGAGGGCAAGTTCTGCTCTGACTCCACATAAACCCCTAAACTTCTCTAAGAATGCTTCTTACTCTGGAAAATGGAAATAACCATCTCACTTGCAGGGTATATAAACCCAAAGACATAAATACACAAACTTCTAGCATGGTGTCTAATGTTTAACAGGTAGTAGGCTTTGTGAACTGAGATTGTAGCTAAATGGTCGAGAGCACTTTCCCAGCATGCATGAGGCCCTAGGTTCTATTCCTGGCTCTGAAAAAAAAAAAAAGAAAGAAAGAAAGAGAATGAGCTTTGTAATCTGTGCACCAGTGGTGGTGGTCAACCCCACACCACTCCAGGTCCCATCCCTGACCTTGAGGGAAGAGTAGTTCTGCTAGTCCCTTATATTGTGTTTTCCTTGAAGATGGTGAACCATGATACTGACCTTAAATGTCTAGAAAGGACTTAAATTCTTATTGTAATTGTTTTCTCCTTTGCATACTTTAAAAGGATATGTCTTCCAGGTATGCTTGAAGATATAAAGGAAACAAATGTAACTAGGAACATTGGTTAACTGCTAGAGTAAAGGACATTGTCTATGTTGTCAAGAGCTGCAGCTGCCATGGAAATCTTTTCAGATACTCTCTGGGGGCTGGGGTTGTGGCTCAGTGGTGGAGCGCTTGCCTAGCATGTGCAAGGCACTGGGCTCCATCCTCAGTGCCACATAAAAATAAATAAAGATATTGTGTCCATCTACAACTAAAAGAAAGAAAAAAAAAAGATACCTTCTGCCTCTCCCTCTTTGCCAGCATGACTCACAGAGCCCATAAGAGTAAAACAGTAACAGTGACAAAAGCGTACATTTGGTCCTGGCATGGTGGCACACACCTGTAATCCCAATGACTCAGAAGGCTGGGGCAGAAGGATCACAAGTTCAAGGCTAGCCTTAGCAACTTAATGAGACCCTGTCTCAAAAAACAAGCCAGGTGCAGTGGTGCACACCTGTAATCCCAGTATCTCAGGAGGCTGAGGCAGCAGGATTGCAAGTTCAAAGCCAGCCTCAGCAAAAAGCGAGACACTAGCCACTCAATAAGACCCTATCTCTAAATAAAATATGAAATAGAGCTGAGGATATGGCTTAGTGGTTGAGTGCCTCTGACTTCAATTGCCAGTACCGAAAAATAAAATAAAAAGAGCTGGGGATAGCTCAGAGGAAAAGCATACCTGAGTTCAATCCCCAATACCAAAAGGCAGGGGGAAGCTCAGATTTATTGAGCACTATGTGCCAGATACTTTTATTTAGGTGTTGATGAACCTTTATTTTATTTATTTATTTATATGCAGTGCTGAGAATCAAACCTAATGCCTCACACATGCTAGGCATGTGCTCTACCACTGAGCCACAACTCCAGCCCAGAAAATTTTATTTAAATTATCATAATAACCTTATATAGTTGGTACTAATATCCACCCCATTTTATAGGTCAGGAACCTGAGTCTTAGAGGAGCCTCTCTTATGTATGCATGAGGAAAACAAATCTCAGAGAGGTTAGGTAACTGGCCTATAGTCCCACAGGTAACAAATGGTAGAACTGAAATTTGAACCTAGGTGACCTCACCTCAAAGCTGTGAGACTTCAAGGTAGCAAATGGTATCAGAGCCATAGGGGCCTTCAAGTTGTGTGTACAGCTGCTTGTCTTACAACAGTTAACACCTGGCATTCTAGAATCAGTAAACCTTTGTAATCAACCAAGCCTGTGTTTGCCACTTAACTAACTCTGTGCTCCTGGGCATGTGACTCTGGCTTAATTTTGCCATCTACAAAATGACGGTTATGCCAGGCACAGTGGCACATGCCTATAATCCCAGCAGATTGGGAAATTGAGGCAGGAGGATCACAAGTTTAAGGCCACTTCTATGACTTGTCTCAAAATAAAAAATTAAAAGGACTGGGGAGGCCCTGGGTCTCCTCCAGCACTTTCTGACTGGCGTTGTTTGTGGCTGCTGGAGAGTCATGGTCTGTATTGACCCCTGCACGGAACTAGTAGCCAGAAACAGCTTAGTGGTAAAGCAACTCTGGATTCAATACCTAGTACCATAAAATAAATAAATAAAGTTATAATTCTTTTTTTTAATATTTATTTTTTAGTTTTCAGTAGACACAACATCTTTGTTTGTATGTGGTGCTGAGGATTGAACCCGGGTTGCACTGCCAGGCGAGCGTGCTACCACTTGAGCCACATCCCCAGCCCAGTTATAATTCTTACAGGATCATTATGCAAAGTAAACATTATATAAAATGCATGCCTATGTCAGGCATTTGGTAAAGAGTAGCTATTTTATTGTAAGCACCAGGATTATGAATTGTAATGCAATTGGTTTGCAGTTGAGAAAAGCTAAGGATTAGAGTAAGGAAGGGATTTGGCCAAATCACATAAAGATAGAACCAGGAGTCAAGTAATATCTCGGCTCCTCATTTACTGTTAGGTCATATGGAGGAAGGCCACTCTGTCACTGGAGCAGCCCTGATAAGGAGACAGGGTATCTGTGAGCCCCAAGGTAAAAAGACAGATGGGTTTTCATAACAGATATGCTCATTAATTACTGTTATTGCAAGCTCAAGAAAAGTGGCACCTTCCTGGAGGTCCATGGTAAAGGGCATACTTAAAAAGGCCACTTAGCATAGTCAAGGTAGGAAAAATAGTTAACACCAAGTGTCACCTCTTTGTTCTGTCATTCTTTCATTTACTCAACAGACAGTCTAGGTGGGATTTTTTTTTTTTTTTTTTGATACCAGGGGTTGAACTCAGGAGCACTCAACCACATCCCCAGTCCTACTTTGTATTGTATTTAGAGACAGGGTCTCACTGAGTTGCTTAGCACCTCCCTGAGTTGCTAAGACTGGCTCTGAACTTGTAATCCTCCTGCCTCAGCCTCTCGAGGCACTGTGATCACAGGCATGCACAACCACACCTGAGGTGGGCTTTTTGCTGGAGCTGGCAACATAGGAAAATAAGGTTCTATAGGGAGCACATAGGCACCCAGGCTACCTCCTCCACACTGTGGCCTCTGGGTTTCTCATCTGGGCCACTCTGTTCACTCCCAACCCATCAGTTCTCAGAAGGGCATTTGCACTCCCTCCAAAAAGCAACAGTCCCTAGTCACTTCTTATTGGATAACTAAATATCTTGATTTTGATGTGTGTTTCAGCTGGGAAGGGCTACCCCTGCAAGACGTGTAAGATAGTGCTGAACTCCATAGAACAGTACCAAGCTCACGTCAGCGGCTTCAAACACAAGAACCAGTGAGTAACCATTTTTGAAATTCAAAGGTCTGCAGCAGGAGCCCAGGCTTTTTAAGTCAGAACAAAGCCAAGTAGTCCCAGGTTTAAGCAGAACTCTGGTAATCTCAGTCAACATAAGACAAATCAGTTAACAGGAAAAAGTGTCTCCTCTTCCATCAACTTCTTCTTCCATCAGCTTCTCCCTAGTCTTTGGATCAGCTAAGCTGAAGGATTTTGTAGGGAATCATAGATGATTTCTGTTGTGGTCCCCTAAGAGTACCCTTTTCCTGATCTGTAACAACCGACTACAGAGAAGTGTGATTTTTTTCCCCCCAACTAGCCTGAAAACCCTTGTCTTTACACCATCAATTTTGCAGCAGGAGCTCCCTCTATAGGTTATTACCAGATAGGACTAGATTCTTTCACTAGGTGACCAAGTGTTTATTGAATACCCAAATGGTTGCCCCAAAACAGACTCAGTACCTATTCTTATGACCTTACATTCTAATGGGAGGAGACAAACTAAGCAAATGAACAATCAATAAAAATTGTGCTGAGTGGGGCTAGGGATGTAGTGATAGAGTACTTGACTAGCAAATGTAAGGTTCTGGGTTCTACTCCCAGCTCCACCTCCCCACCCCTCAAATTGTGATAAGCGGGTTGAACAGGTGAACATAGTGATGACCATCTTGAACATGAATAGCATTCATTGAACCTCTTTTCTGTTGTGGGCCATATGCAAAGCAAATTCTCTCATGTTATCCTCATAACAACCTTGGAAGGAAGGAGTTATTACCCTCATTTTACAGATATAGGCAACCAACATTCAAAGTGATGTGGTGAGTCAGGGCCGTGATTCAAACTAAAACCTGTCTGATTCACATTGTGTTCCTCCCAGCACATGATGCTGAGGGAGAAGTCATGGTACCATGCGATATGAAGAGGACAGGTCCTAGCCAGGAATGCCAGTGTGCTTCTGTCCCTCCCCCTCTAAAGGGAAATGTATAGTAAACAATGTGCTATAACATAACCTCGAATGGTCATCATAATCCCCATTTTATACAAGAGGAAATTGAGTGCCAGGCCAGAAAATCTGCTGAAATGATTGCTTTGACTTTGGTGTTGATTGTGCATTGCTCACTGAGCCAAATGAATTAAAGGTAGAAGTAATACAGAGTGTTGGAATAAAAAATATCTTTGGTCCTCTACTCTGCCCAGAATTTCCTCTCCTACACTATAACAGATCTTCCTCCTTATCTGTAGGTAAATCTTTAATTTGGAGAACTCTTGGGACTTATCTTAGATACAGACTTGATACAAGCCCCAGCATCCTAACCTGGCACTCAAATAGTGTTTCAGCATATCTTGCAGTGTGACTAGTGGTAGTTTCAGTAAACAACCTAGAGCCAGCCAGAGGCTTGTCCTGAAGTAACTCAAACTAGAAAATTATGGTTTTATAGTTCTGTTCCTAAACTTCTCAGATGAGTGGCCTTGGGCAAGTCAATAAACCTCTCTGAGTCTCTATTTCTTCTGCAAGTTTAAAGCTCTAATGTGTTGAACAAATAAACACTTACATCTCATTAAATTCTCAACAGCTCAAAAGTAGGACATCCCCTTCATTTTCAACCAGAGGAAGCCAAATATCACTTACCTTAAGTGACTTGCCCAAGATCACATAGTTACTTGGAATTAGACCAAGGATTCATACTTAGTATTTAACTGCAAACCCCATTTGTTTTGCTCCGTCACTACCAAGTGGAACTCACCAGCCTCACATTACTGTCTGGGTGAGGATTAGAAATATGTGAAGTGGCCAGGCATGGTGGCACACACTTGTAATCCCCACAGCTCGGGAGACTGAGACAGGAGGATTGCAAGTTCAAAGCCAGCTTCAGCAAAAAGCAAGGCACTAAGCAACTTAGACCCTGTCTTTAAATAAAATACAAAATAGGGCTGGCTCAGTAGTCAAGTGCCCCTGAGTTCAATCCCCAGTACACAAAAAAAAGGAAGAAATATGTGAAGTGCTAGTGCCAATAAGTTGTATCTATTAAAGGTAGACTTTGATTTATTCAACAAATATTTACTCAACACCTATTATGTGCTGGGCTCTGTTTTAGAGACTGGGGATACAATAGGCACCAGGACCAGTGTTGTCTCTGATACTTTGGTTCCTCCCTCTAGAAATAGAAACAGATCCTAAACAAATCCATAAACAAGTGAGGCAATATCAAATGGTACTATGTCCCTAGAAAATGGGTTAGAGAGTGACAGGAGAGCCACATTTGATTGAATGTGAGGGGGAGAATGGTGTGGAATAAGGTTGGTAGGGTAAGTATCCAGGCCAAGTAGGCAAAGTAAATGGTTTGGTATAGCAGAAGGGCATGGGCTGCAGTCCTGAATCTACCACTAAAAAACTTACTTTGGGCCAGCCCTTTAAATTTTCTGAACTTTAGTTTACTTGTGTGTAAAATGGGGATTCAGAATTACCACAAGAATGAAATAGGATAATGGAAAGTGTGCACCATCCATCCTGTCCTGCATTCAGCAGACCTTGTAGAGGAAAGCCGCCCTGCTTCCTCTTCCCAGGTACTTGAAGAGCCATGCTACCATTAGAATAAGGGACTTGACACCTCATTAACAGCATGCCACACACTGATCCTGTGCTTTGTTGGTTCTCATTTCAGGTCACCAAAAACAATGGTATCACCCTTGGGCCAGATTCCAGTACAAAGGCAACCCACTCAGAAAGACTCAAGCACCTTAGAAGACTAGAGGTTTCTGTCTAGCACTCCACACTGGACCAGCCAAGAGCCAGCTTCCTATGACTGTGGTCAGCCCCTGGCTCCCTCTTCCTCCTTTCTTACAGTAGGAGAATAAGTAGCCCAGAGGAAGAATTGGGCCACAGACAGCCTCTGATAGGTCCAGGCAAACCTGCACCCGCTCCACCCTGTGGTATGGGTCCTGTTGGTCATGACGGGGAAGCAGGGGTCTTGAGATGACGTGGGTGGTAGATTGGAGGATGGCTTTTCCTCTTCCTCAGCCCTACTGGGCCTCACGTCCTGTGGCCCCAGCACCTGCTTTTTCTCTAAAAGTCAGTTTGGGGTCAGTTCTTACAGCTAAAAAACAGAGTTGTCCCTCAGCTCCAGACGACTCCTATAGTCTTCATGCAGATTTGCCAGGGCAGGAGACAGTAGGTGGAAATGGACACCACATGCGAGCTTAGAGCCAATGTGACACTCCCCCTCTCTGCAAAATGTGCAGGCTCTCTTGAGCCTTGAGTCAGATGCTGGCCAACTATACAGGTTTCTGCCAAGTGTGACATCTCCTTCCTGGAGCACTGACACAGTCACAGCAGAGTCTTGCTGTCCCTCCTGCCCATTTCCACAGTTCCTGAATGGTGCTAAGGATTTGTAGCAGCTAATGACAAGCTGAAGCCGGAGGAGGCCTCCATACCCAGTGGGACCATGGAAAGCTCCAATGAGAACCTTCACCTCCCATCAGAGGTGCTCCAACACTCGGTCATGTGGGAAAGTCCCCACCTGCCACCTTCCTTGAGGATTCTGTGCTTTGAAAGGCAAACTGCCTCATGCCAGCCAGCTGATAAGTTCACTGCTGCCCTATGGCCCTGTGGAGCCCATTTCCCCTATAGACCACCCCACACCAGGCGGCTGTGGTGCTATCCTTCCCTCACCCGTGGGGAGATCCTTGAGTACCAGGGAGTCATAGGTCTCCAGGAAAAGAAATGGGGAGCTGATACAGATTTTCTACAGTGAGGAAAATCTACAGATTTTTCCAGGCCTCAAACCCAGATTTCTCTAACTCTGCTGTGACTTGTGGCCTGGAACTTCACTAGGAGTGCATTTTTTCTTATAGCTTTCGAACAAGAATTCCAGGGAGTGTCTCCATCTGAGGCCCCCTTCATTGGGTTAAAGAAGCCTCCAGCTGCTTTTGTGGCCCCCTCTCTCACTTCCTATCCCTTACCTGTGAAATGCCTTTGCATATTGTGCGTGGGTATGTGTGTATGTGTGCTTATGCTCTCTTGGTCACTGAATCATTCAAATAAAGAATCTCTTCTTTGAGCCAGAATACAACTTAACAGACCTGGGGTTTGGGGACATGTTGCTATTGAATCTAGCGTATCCATCTTTTTTTTTTTTGCGGGGAGTAAGGGGGGGGGGGTTGAACCCAGAGGCCCTTTATCACTTTATCTCTTGAGACAGATCCTTGCTAAGTTACTTAGGGCCTTGCTACATTGCTGAGTCTGGCCTTGAACTTGAGATCCTTCTGCCTCATCCTCCAGAGTCACTGGGATTACAGGTATGTGCTATCACACCTGATAAGTATGTCTTAACACCTCTTCCCCCACACTCAGACCCCCAGGGTCCTCAGTCTGATTTTAGGATTGGGATAGAGACAGATATCCAGATTGCTTGGACCACTAAAAGTCTCCCACGTGCCCCAAATTTCATCTACTCATCTACCTCCCCCTTCACATGGGGCTTCCTGGAGGTCTTTGGAGGATTTTGGGTGGTTTTGTCCCACAAGGCTCTCTGAAGTTCTTCTCCACTGCTCTCGTGTTCAGAGTGCCAGGTCATGAGTGTTGGTTGAATGAATGAACAGGAGTGTATAAGGAGAGAGAGCCTTTTCTTGCTTAGCTCTTACCCAGTGATAGTTTTGTTCCATTGGGACTACAGGCTTGGTGGTTCTTAGAAAGACCTTTTCTGTGACCCACAAATGGCGGGGGTGGGGGGAGTGAAAGAGTGTCATGGCCTCAGGAACCTTTTGTCCAACCTTTGTTGCAGACAACCAGAACCAAGCACCCCCAATTCCTATTATTCACTCAGCAAAAAGTCCCTAGGCACCTGCTCCTGGCCAGCTGTGAAAGGCTCTACATATTCCCAGGGTAGATGTTCAACCTCAGACTGCCTCAGCAGTGTCCCCCTAGAGGTCCGTGGGGGCTGCGTGTTTTACCAGGGATTGAATTCAGGATCTTACACACACTAGACAAGCACTCTATTGAGCTGTGTCTTCCTCTCTTCCCCAGAGCTCTTCTGCAATGTCCAGGAAGTTTCCAGGCAGGGAAGTGAAGGGTGAAGGGGTGGAATGGACTGCCCTACCATAAACCCTTGACCTGCGGGACCTCTTTGTCTGAATTCAGGAATCCCTGCCAACTGTGCAACCAGCATTAGTGTGGGGACACCAGAGGTGAACTCTATTAAAGAGCATTATGACAAAATTGTAATGAGTGTTGTGGTAATACCCAAGGATGCAAAAAATAACTCAGCAAGAGTATGAAAAAGCGGAGAAGTTGGGAAACTAGCATTTGATCTACATAACTCTCTTCTTTTTTTCTTTTCTTTTTTTTTTTTTTTTTTTTTTTGCAGGGATGGGAGGGGTACCAGGATTGAACCCAGGGGCATTTAACCACTTAGTCATATCCACATAAGGCCTCAATAAGTTGCTGGGGCTGGCTTTTAACTCTTGATCCTCCTGCCTCAGCCTCCTGAACCTCTGGGATTATAAGTATGTGCCACCACACCCAGCCATAAATACTTCTTGAGTTAGATAATTATATTTCATTTAGAGAAGGAACAAGTCTCAATGAGTTATAATAGTGATTTGCCAAGATCTTACCTCTAAGAAGTAGCTAAATGGGAAATAGAATCCACTTCTAGATTTGTGGTTCAGAATCCTTCTCACATGATCTGTGGCAGTGTCATCGTCTCAGAGCAAGCAGCCACTCATGGCAAGAGCAGCAGCAACATCCACAAATAATTCAGACAAGGCTCAATGTTTATTTTACATTCCAAGACCCCCCCCATACAGCCCAGAATTTTATCTAATATTCAGTGTAGTAGACTACAGTTATAACTAAGAAAATCAAATCAAAGTGGTTAACTAAAAAAAAAAAAAAATTTAATTGGTCCACTTAATGAAAACGCCAAGCCCAATGATAGCTAGATTCAAGTTGTAACACAGTGCACACTTTTTTTTTTTTTGTATCAAGTATTAAACCCAGGGGTGCTTAACCACTGAGCCACATCCCCAAGCTCTTTTTCATATTTTATTTAAAGACAGGGTCTCACTGAGTTATTTAGTGCCTCGCTGAGTTGCTGAGGCTGGCTTTGAACTTGGGATTCTCCTGCCTCAGCCTCCCAAGCTACAGGGATTACAGGCGTGCACCACCATGCCTAGTTGACAGTGCACAGTTTCATCTGGAATATCATTTTTTTCTGTGCAGCCTCTTTCTTGGGCAAACTCTTTCCAAAAGTTGACAAAGTAGCCACTGGGCACTCTAGGTTTATATCCTGATATATCAGTAACAACAGTGGAAAAAATACCTTTACTAGTCAAACTCATTAGACAGCTTAGTCCTGTTTACATTCCTGAACCAGTCACTGGTCAGGGGAATGAGTGCTCTAATTTGGGGCCTGGGTCATATATCTAAAGCCTGGGAAGACAGCAGCTATATCTGAAACACATTGAGAAAGGAAGAGATGTGACCCTAGAAAGAAAATTATAGGGCTCTTACCATGTTAAAAGACAAAAATAGTTCTCCACTAGACCTAGGAATTGTTTTTATTTAATAACCATTCTCTTCCCCACCCTCAGTTTGGGATACAGTATCTGTTTAGTTATGTATGCCAGTTTTTAGAATGACAAGCCCTTACATATATGTTGGCCTCTAGGCAGTTACCTTCCAGGTCAGGATATAGAATGTCAGGCTGGGGTGTAACTCATTGGTAGAGCTCTCAACTAGCATGCCCAAGACCCTAGGTTCAGTCCCCAGAACTGCAAAACAAGATACAGAATATTGCCAACCTTCCAGAGTTTTCCTCATTCCTCTAATTAGTCACAATCCCTCAGAAGTACCATTATTTTGACTTTTATCACTATGGATAAGCCTGCCAGCTCTTGAGTTTTATAAAAATGGAATTTTACATCCTCTTTTGCCCAGTTTTATATCTGAGACTTAAGAATTCATTTTTATGCTATGTAGTAATCCATTATTTAAATCTACTATAGTTTAGCCTTTCTACTGCTGATGGAAATTATGATCATTTTCTGTTTGGGGCTATTACAAATAAAGTTGCCATGAAAAATTCTGTGCATGTTATTTGGTACACATGTGCACTCATGTTCTCAGGAGTAGAATTATAGAGTAGGTTTGGTTTTTGTTATTTGTGTTTATTTTGGGTTTGTTGTTGTTTGGGTTTGGTCTTGGATGTTTTTTGGCTTATATGTGGTTTTTGCTTGTCTAGGTACTGCCAGATGGTTTTTTTTTTTAATCGGACACAATACCTTTATTTTATTTTTATGTGGTGCTGAGGATTGAACCCAGGGCCTCACATGTGCTAGATGAGCACTCTACCGCTGAGCCATAACTCCAGCCCTTGCCAAATGGTTTTTTGAAGTGGTTCTACCAACTTAATATTCCCACCAAGCAATGGTTCCACATCCTTGTCAGCACTGGTATTCTTGATTTTAGCCATTCTGATGATACCCAGGAATTTGAACCCAGTGGTCCTGACTTCAAATCACAGGACCACTTATTCTCAACACCCCTAATATCAGGTTTGAATTTCTCTAGGCTTGGATTATATCAGATGTTAGTGGGCAGGACCCATAATACAGCCTGCAGACATCAGAGGGAGCTCTTGCCCATGGTTCTAGAAGCCAGTGAAGGTCTCAGAGAAGTATCATCCCTGAAGAGGCAGTCTGGTGCAATGGCAAGTTCAGGCTCTCAAACCAGGCAGCCAGGGTTCAGGTCCCAGCACGCACTTTGCAAAGCCATGCATACCTGGTTTAGTCAACTTCTACTTCAGAGTGAAACATGAATATCTATGGATTATTATAAGAATTTAAAAGTTAAATATGAGCCACACCTGGTAGCACGCTCCTGTAATCCTGAAGCTAAGGCAAAGAATCAAGTTCAAATCCAGCCTCAACAACTTAATGCAAGACTCTGTCTCAAAAATCAGAAAGAGCTGGGCTGGGGATGTGGCTCAAGCGGTGGCACGCTCGCCTGGCGTGCGGCCCAGGTTCGATCCTCAGCACCACATACAAACAAAGATGTTGTGTCTGCCAAAAACTAAAAAATAAATATTAAAAATTCTCTCTCACTCTCTCTTTAAAAAAAAAAATCAGAAAGAGCTGGGGATATAGCTTAATGGTGGGGCATCTCTCAGGTAAACCCTCAGTGCCACCAAAACAAACAACAACAAAAATGAAGTCTTAAACACCTGACATGTGACAAATACCATATAATTGACAGCTAATGTCATTTTTATTGTTGGCCTAAAGTAAGTCCTGGGCCCCCAGAGGAAGTGAGGCCATAAGAAGATGACATCTCTCATGGTCCCCTGTGTTAGGATTCAGTGATTTGTGATAAATGCCAGAAACCTAATTCAATCTAACTAAGGAAATCTAACTAAGGGGAAAGGCAATATATTAACCAGAGGTGGGGGCTTTTTGTTTGTTTTGTCATATAGGGGATCAAACCCAGAGGGGCTTTACTCCTGAGCTACATCTACAGCCTTTTATATTTTTGAGACTGGGTCTCACTGTATTCCCAAGGCCGGCCTGGAACTTGAGATTCTTTCACCTCTGATTCCCAAATTGCTGAGATTACAGGCATGTATCCCCATGCCCACAGAAGTTCTTCCCTGAACCCTAAAGTCATCTTCCATAACTAAAGAACCCTGGCTTATCCCAGGCTCTGCAATCAATGACAACTGAGAAGAAATGGAACCATGTGTAAAACATAAACAAGATGAAATGGAGTATAGAATTTTGCCTAGCAGGAGTGAGGCCCTGGGTTCAATTCCCAGTACTGGAAGAAAAAAAAGAAAGAAAGAAAGCCAGGCTCAGTGGCCATGCTTGTAATCCCAGTGGCTTAGGAGGCTGAGGCAGGAGGATCACAAGTTCAAAGTCAGCCTCAGCAACTTAGTGAGCTCTTAAGCAATTTAATAAGACCCTGTCTCCAACTAAAGTATTAAAAAAAAGAGAGCTAGCTAAGCACCCTGGGCCCAATCCCTGGTACCAAAACAAAGATGAATTGGAATGTATCCCATCCCAGAGCTAGATGCAAAGCAAGCATTTATAACCCCCTAGTGCAGACAGACCTATACATGTACCTATGTAGCAACCATGAGGGATGACATAGAAAGACTGACCTGGGATTCAAGAGACCCTCAGTGTTGGTCTGAGTACCACCACTAGCTTCATGAGAGGCCTGATTACAGAATCACTATAAAAGAAACTGGAAGAAATCATAGTTTACACCTGGAGTCTTAAAGTAGGATGGACAGGGTTCTTTCCCAAAGCAGATAAAGCATATGAAGAAGAAACCCCCTTCCCTGACAGCACCCCCTGCCAGATGAGCTGTTCTCCTACTCTACCCTGCCCTGCATGCCACTCAGTGACACATTAGGAAAAAATCTCTCCCCCAACCTAACAACCTCATCTACTCTGCCCTGTTTTAATTCCAGCATTACAAAGAAAGTCCAGATAGTCATTTTCTGACACTCCCCAGTTCACTGTCCATACATGGTGCTTCATCAGTCTGGGAATGTCAATCACTTCTTAAACTGGCCAACTCTACAGCACAGTGACTACAATGGCCACTAGGTGGAGAATGCTCCTTGGCTGTAGGGCAAGGTACACCTGCTTTAGGACCTAGAAGTTTGATTTAATGCCGAAGAGAATAGGGAGATTTTTTTTTTTGAACCTCTGTATTTGATATTTCATTTAACCCTCAAGACAAGTGGAAAACTTTTGATTTCACAGGATGAAGTGGGAGACAAAGTCTTGACAAAGCTTTTGCATCTAAGTAGACTTGGAGATGTTTGACCCCATTCTTTCTTTAAATGTCTGCTATCTCCACTTTCCAAGGATGCTTTGCCCTTCCCCTAGGACATTTTCCTTCAGAGAACATCTTTCTTTTTTTCTTTTTTTTTTTTTACATTTGAATCAGGTGGGGTATAATTTCTCATTTTTCTGAGTGTACAGCAGAGAACATCTTTCTAGGAGGGTTTTCATTTAATCTCCTGCCTAGGAGCAACTTGATGCCTGGCCTGTTCAGCAACTTTTATTGTTTTATTTTAAGGCACTTCTCCATTCTTGTTTCCTTTCATTTGTTGCAATGCTAAAGAGTAAATCCAGAGCCAGGCATAGTGGTGCATGCATGTAATTCCAGTGATTTGGGAGGCCATGGCAAGAAGATCACAATTTCAAGGCCAGCACCAGCAACTTAGCAAGGCCCTAAGCAACTTAACAAGACCCTGTCTTAAAAAATAAAAGATAGGGGATGTAATTCAATGGTAAACCATCTGATAAGTTCAATCCTCAGTATGAGAGAGAGAGAGAGAGGAAGAAAGTAAACCTAGGGCTTTGTGTATTCTAGACAAGCACCTGGACACCAAACTGATTTGGAGGGATTAATCCCACTCCCTGATTCCATAAGGTGAGCATGAATCCCAGCCTGGACAATTAGAATAATAAGTCAGGAGCTATTAGGGCAATCCTTGCCTACCATAAGGACAATCTGCCTGAGAATTAAGCAAACAGAGAAATAATCTGAGAAATGAAAACAGACTATTTGTGATGAATACCTGGATTTAGTCATGCCTGAAGCTGATATTCCTAGGACTTTTCAGTTGTGACTTACTTAAATCAGTTTGAGTTGGATTTCAGTGGCTTCCAATCAAGAGTTCTGCCTAGAGGATGAAGACATAGGTCAGTGGCAGAACACTTGCCTAGCATGCAGGAGGCCCTGAGTTCTATCCATAGCACTGCAACACAATTTTTTTTTTAAGTCCTCTCATCCTAAAATCTTCCTTCCACCTCAAGATGGACTTGGCTGCCCTTCTATGATTCCAGATTAACTTCATCCCCCTCTAGCATTGCCCTTAATACACTGTTAAAATAATCTATTTAATTCCCTGATTTCCTATCCCCTTTTTAGATTAGAAACTTTTGTTTATGTTTTGTTTTTCTGGCAGTACTAGGGATTGAACCCAGGGCTACCCTACTACTGAGCTATATTCACAGCCCCTTTTAATTTATTTTTCCTCTTTCCACTTTTTTAATTGGTGCATTATAATTGTTACAAGCACTTTTGATTTTTTATTTTGAGACAGGGTCTCACTAAGTTTTAGAAGCTGACCTCAAACTTATGATTCTTCTGCCTCAGACTCCCAGGTGATTAGGATTACAGGTGTGTTCTATCAGACTGGCAACATTAGAAGCTCTTTGAGAGTAAGAACTGGGTTTTAAACCCAACATAATGACACAAGCCTGTAATCTCAGCTACTTGGAGGGCTGAGACAGTAGGACTCCAATGTCTGCCTGAGCAACTTAATAAAACTCTATCTCAAAATAAAAAAAATAATAAGGGCTGGAATCCAGGGGTAGTAGCACATGCCTATAATCCCAACAATTCAGGAGGCTGAGGCAGGAGAATCACAACCAAGCTAGCCTTAGCAATTTAGAACCTCGGCAGCTTAGTGAGTTATAAAAAATTAAAAAGGACTGAGGAGGGGCTGGGGTTGTGGCTCAGAGGTACAGTGCACACTAGTATGCCGAGGCCCCGGGTTCCATCCTCAGCACTACATAAAAAAATAAAATATATTGTGTCTATAACTAAAAAAAGTAAATATTAAAAAAAAAGAGGGGGGCGGCGCTGGAGTTGTGGCTCAGCGGTAGAGTGCTTGCTTAGCATGTGCGAGGCCCTGGGTTCGATCCTCAGCACCACATAAAAGTAAATAAAATAAAGGTATTGTGTCCACCTACAACTAAAAAATATTTTTTTAAAAAAAAGGACTGAGGATGTAGCTCAGTGGTAAAGCACCCCTAGGTTTATTCCTCAGTAACACACACACACACACACACACACACACAAATGGGTCTTATTTATCATACTGTGTTCCTAGTACCTAGCATAGGACCATGATTATGTGGTTTTTTGTTTTTGTTTTTGTTTTGTAGTTGTAGTTTTGGTACCACGGATTGAACCTAGGGGTGCTTAACTGCTGAGCCACATCCCTAGCCCTTTTATTTTTTTAAATATATTTTATTTATAGACAAGTTCTAGTTGAGTTGCTTAGGGCCTCACTAAGTTGCTGAGGCTGATTTTGAACTCACTATCCTCCTGCCTCAGCCTTCCGAGCTGCTGGGATTATAGGCAGGCGCCACTGCGCCCAACGATTATGTTTGTTTGTTGTATTTTGTTGCAGAGCTAGGGATCAGACTCAGAGCCACATACATATTAAGCAAGTACTCTACTACCAAATTGTATCCCCAGCCCATTTTTAAATTTTAATTTTAGACAATCTTGCTAAATTGCCCAGGCTGGCCTCAAACTTGGCGATCTTCCTGCTTTAACCTCCTAAGAAACTGGAATTACAGACATGGGCCGCTACGCCCTGCTGCTAGGAAAGACTTCTTGAAGAAGATGAGCCTCTAATGGTTATGGAGGTCAAAGGAACCAGGTTGCTGAGATGGGAAGAGGGTTAGTGAAAGGACTTTGAAGAGGTTAGTTGTGGGGTCAAATAGATTGTTAAAATAATGGCCTTCTAGGAATCTTTTCTCCTTGGGTTCTTTTTCGCAATGTGACTGTCACTACTCTCATCACCCAACATCTGTTTCCTAATCCCTTGAATCTGGGCTGGCCTGGAATTGGTGTTGATCAGAGAATGCAATGACATGATATTAGGTGACTTCGAAGGCTAGGACTTAATAGCCCTTGCAGCTTCTAGTCCTTCCACTCTACCTGAGTGCCACCCAGAAAGGAAATCTAGGTTAGACCATGAAGATATGGTACACCGTGTGGAAACTGATCGCAACAGCTAGTTCCATAGATGTGAAGGAGGCCATGTTAGAGCCTCAGCACAGCCAATCCACAGCACAAGCAGCCCTAGAGGAGAGCAGCAAAACTGCCAAGCTAAACCCAGCTAATCTACAGAATTATAAAAGAGAATAATTTTAGGTCACTAAGTTTGGGAATGATTTATTATGAAGTTAAAGTCTCACAGAATCACCAGCTATCATAATTATAGATTATTTTATCTCACATTATCTATTTTCCCTTCTTCCTGTAGTAGGATTTTCCTTGAAGAACCCCACCCTTAATTTATTTGATCCAGGTAAGGGTGACCTCCACCCTCCTGGCTTTTCCTAGAAGATTTAAGAAGGAATTGCTAGGGGCTGGGGTTGTGGCTCAGTGGTAGAGCGGTTGCCTAGCATGTGTGAGGCACTGTGTTCTATCCTCAGCACCACATAAAAAGAAATAAAATAAAATAAAGATATTATGTCCATCTACAACTAAAAAAATTATTGAAGAAGGAGGAGAAGAAGGCATTGCTAAATGAGAAAATAAGAAGGTCTTGAGCCCATAGCTGGTAGTGGCTTTCTTTCTCACCTATTGAGGAACACCTGCCAGAGAATGGAATCAGGGAAGAAAACAGAAGACAAAATGAGTCTTGACCCCATTTTGGCCTCAGGATCCATCTGTTCCTGAAGCCTAATCTATGTCTGGACTTTAAAATTGCCTAAGTCAGCATGCACAGCAGCGCACATCTGTAATACCAGCATCTCAGGAGACTGAGGCAGGAAGATCATGAGTTCAAAGCCAGCCTCAGCACATATATATATAAATGATGTGGCTCTGTGGTTTGGGTTCAACCACCAGTACCAAAAAAATAAATAAATAAATTCACTATTTTCTGTGAGATTTTATTTGGATATCTGTTATTTACAACTGATGAACATATATTCTGAAGGTCTAAAAGTCTGACTAAGCAGCTCCAGGACTGTTAGGGTAGGACAGAGAATGGGGTTCCTAGGGAGTATGGGAAAATAAATTAATTTTTCCTTGGCTTCTACTATATAGAATGAGACACAGTCCAAAGAAGTCCTGAACACCTGTTACTCATTGTGATTGTGATAAAGTGCTGTAAGGGAAAATACCAGGGCAACCAGAGTGTATTGTTTCCTTCTTGAAGAAGTGACCTTGAAGAAGTGACTCCTCCCCCCCCCAAAGGGATCCATATCCAAGGCCTTGAGCGTGCTAGGCACACATTCTACCAATGAGCTACACTGCCAGCCCAGAAAGTTTCATTTACATTGGGGGTGCGTCTTCCCATAGTTCCTATCTTCCCCTCTAGTATTGGCCTTGATATACGTGTTATGGGCTGGGGTAGTGGCTCAGCTGTAGATTACTTGCCTGGCATGTGTGAGGCACTGAGTTTGATTCTCAGCACTGCATATAAATAAATAAAGGTTTATCGACAAAATTTTTTTAAATATATATACTGTGTTATGATGAACTGTTTAATTTTCTATCTTCTCTTTTTTACACTAGAAGCTCTTTGGGGTCAAGAACTGGGTCTTATTGATCATATTGAGTCCTTGGTACCTAGCGTGAGACCATGATTATGTTTTTTTCTTTTGTTCTGTTTCGGTGCTGGGAATCAAACACAGTGCCACACCCTCACTCTCTCAGCTACCACCCACCTGCATAGCTTAATTCCCAGTTAGCTTTTTTTTTTTTTTTTTTTTTGAAGGTAGTGTTAGGGATGGGACCCATGGCCTCCGGCATGCTAGGTACCCACTCTATTCTGAGCTATAACGCCAGCCCCATCATTATTAATTTATTTGGTACCAGGGATTGAACCCAGGGTGCTTAACCACTGAGCCACATTCCCGGCCCTTTTTTGTATTTGACCTAGAGACAGGGTCTCACTAAGTTGCTTAAGGCCTTGCTAAGTTGCTGAGGCTGAGTTGAACTCTCCATCCCCCTGCCTCAGCCTCTGAGCCATGGGATTACAGGCGTGCGTCACTGTGCCTGTTTCCATATATATTTTTTAATGTCCTCCTTTTAAGATGTCAGGTTTAATCTCCACTCTTCTTCTAAGCATGAGCTATACTTGGTGACTCACCTCTAACAAACAGAACAAGGCAGAGGTGAGTGGAATGTGACTTCTGGCAGTAAATCATGGAAGACATTGCAGCTTCAGTCTTTCTCCCTTGGATCTACAGCTCTGAGGGAAAACATCTGACATGTAGTGGGAATACTCAAACAGCTCTAAAGAAAGACTCTTGAGAGAAATAGACGTCTCCTAACCAAGGACAAAGATTTTTTGCATGGACAAACTTTCAGTCAGGCTCCTGAACCTTCTCCTAGGCCCATGTGTGCTTCTTATAAAATCCAGTTTTAGCAAAGAACCCTGCTAAGTCAGTTTAGCAGGAACTCCCTTCACTCAGTATCTGATCAACCTCAATATCTGATCAGGTTCCTCACCCTCCACCATCCCCCAGGTGATGTCTGATCACCCTGGCCTGTTATAAGCAAGAATCTTGTTAGGTCTGTTTAGCCAGAATCCCCCTCTCCCTGTTGTTTCCTCTTTGTCCTTTTCTATGCCCTGACACTCACCCTGCTCTTTGGCTATAAATTCCCACCTGCCCGTGCTGTACTCAGGGTTAATCCCAATCTCTTTCTCCTACTACAAGACCCCATTGCAGTGATCCCTGTATCAATCATGATTTTTCTAAATAAAGTCCACCTTACTATGCCTTAACAAGTACCTGTGAGTAATTTATTCTGAACTTCATTGGCCAGCCAAATGATTGGGGGTTTTTTGGTGGTTTTTTTGTGTTTTTTTGTTGTTGTTGTTTGTTTGTTTGTTTGTTTTTGCAATGCCAGGGATCAAATCCAGAGACTTCATGTGCTCTCCCACTGAGCTAAATGGTCATTATATAAAGGAATTAAGTTATAGAGTAATCTATTATACTGCAATAAATAATATAGATCTTAATCTTAAAAACAATGAGAATTCTTTGAAAAGTTTTAATGAAATAGGAATGATAACAGGATGACTTTGTTGACATGTAAGCAGATAAGTAATCTGCCCCCTGCCTTAGTAGGTTCAGTTTCCACACAGATCAACCAACTGCATATTGAAATTATTCAAAAAAAATCAGGCTGTGAGGACACAGGTCTGTAATCTTAACCACCTAGGAAGCTGAAGTAGGAAGGTCAAAAATTTCAGGTTGGACTGGGAAACTTAGCAAGACCCTCAGCAACTTGGCAAGGCTTTATCTCAAAATAAGAAATAAAAAGGACTGGGGATTTAGGTCAGTGGCAAATCCCCAGTACAAAAAAAAAAAAAAAAATTAAGGGCTGAGGATGTACCACAGAGGGGAAAAAAGAGAAAAAAATACTCAGAAAAAAATAGTCTATATTTACATGTACACTTTTTTCCTTGTCATTATTCCCTAGACAATACAATAAAATAGCTATTAACATAGCATTTACATTGTGTTGGGTATTATTAGTCATCTAGAAATGATGTAAAGTATAAAGGAGGTTGTGTATAGGTTATATGAAATATCATGCCATTTAATTTATTTATTTATTGCAGTACTGAGAATTGAGCCCAGTGGCACTCTACCACTGAGCTACATCCCCAGCTTTTTAAATTTTTATTTTGAGATAGGGTCTCCCTAATTGCACCAGCTGGTCTCAAACTCATGATCGTCCTATGCTGGCCTCTCAGCTGGGATTACAGGTGTGTGCTGCTGCATCTCACTATTTGTTATATTTTAAAAAATATTTTTAGTTGTAGATGGTCACATTACCTTTATTTTATTTATTTGTTTGTTTATTTGTTTTTTATGTGGTGCTGAAGATCTAACCTAGTGCCTCACATGTGCTAGGCAAGTGCTAGAAGAGACTTGAGCATCTGTGGATTTTGGTATCCACCAGGGTCCTGGAATCAATCCCCTGCAGATACCAAGAGATGACTGTACTAAGGCCAAGGATCCAAAAGAGGATAGTAGAGACACAAAATGTTTTTTTACAGGGGAGGATATTTATAAGGAGCCTTTATAAAGGGGCTTATACAAGGGGTTTTAAAACATTCACATGGGGCTGGGGATGTGGCTCAAGCAGTAGCGCGCTCGCCTGGCATGCGTGCGGCCCGGGTTCGATCCTCAGCACCACATACCAACAAAGATGTTGTGTCCACCGAGAACTAAAAAAAAATAAATATTAAAAATTCTCTCTCTCTCTCTCTCTCTCTCTCTCTCTCTCTCTCTCTCTCTCTCTCCTCAAAAAAAAATAAAAAAATTAAAAAAAAAAATAAAACATTCACGTGCTGGGGCTGGGGCTTAGTGGTAGAACACTTGCTACCATGTGTGAGGCACTGGGTTCAACTCTCAGCACCACCTAAAAATAAATAAATAAAATAAAGGTATTGTGTCCATCTATAACTAAAAAATAAGTAAGTAAGTAAGTAAGCAAATAAATAAATAAATAAAACATTCAAATTAGACTAGAAATAGTGGCACATGTCTTGTAATCCCTGCAACACAGAAGGCTGAGACAGGAGGATCTCCAGTTCAAACCTAGCCTCAGCAACTTAGCAATTCACTAAGCAACTCAGTGAGACCCTATCTCTAATAAAATATAAAAAAGGACTGGAGATGTGTCTCAATGGTCAAGCACCCTAGATTCAATCCCTGATACCAATACAAACAAACAAACAAACCTCTTTTCTTTCCCCACCATCCACAGGCACCTCAGTCTGACATTGAGGGCCCTTTAAACTGAGAATTCTTTTTTTTTTTTTTTTTTTTTTTTAGAGACAGAGTCTGTTTCTAAAAATGCCTTGCATTTGTGCCAGAAAATGCAAGGCACAGAGTCTCTCTCAGTTCCTTTCATTTGCTGAGGCTGGCTTTGAACTCAGGATCTTCCTGCCTCAGCTGCCAGAGCTGGTGGGATTACAGGCTGCGCCACCGTGCCTGGCTTCAGGGCCCTTTAGGACTGGCTTCTGCAGCTCTGTCCAGTCCCATGTCCACACTCCCCAGAAATGTCTGCTGTTTTCCAGCTGCACTGAGCTCCAGGCAGGCCCTCCCCAAAGTGCCTGGTGGATCCCCACCTTGGTACCTTTGCTCCTGATGGTCTTGTGGCTGTGGGTGTCCTTTCTCTGTCCTACCTGCCCCTATTCCAGCCATCCCACGAGATATCTGCCATTCTGCTTTCCAGACCCCTCCCAGGCATTCTCTCTTTAAGATCTGTCATGACCTGAACATCTAAACCCTTTCCTCTCTCTGCTAATGAACAATCCCTCCATTTTTCCTTTCTTTTCTTTTCCTGTCTTTCTTTCTTTTCCCACTTCAGGGGTTAAATCCTACTGGATTCAAGCTGAGGGAGAAGTAACCCTCACAGTCTCTTGACCAAGTTTCTGTGGTCACAGGAATGTGTTCTCTAAGCTTTTGGATGAGTCATGGCCCATAGTTGCTAATATTCAGATTGGTTGTGCTTTACTAATAGGGAGTGAATGCCAGGCATTGGCACTGTGCTTTACACGTGTCATTACATTGAGTCCTGATGGTAGAAGTATTATTCCCATTTCACAGAAAGTGAAACCGAGGCTTAAAGTTTAGTGACTTGACCAAGGTCACAAAGCAGTTTTCAGGATTCAAATCCAGATCTGACTCTAACACCCAACCTCTCATCACTTAGAATCTATCAATTTCTCCTCCTCTTTTTTTTTTTTTCTTTTTCCTTGTACTGGGAATTGAATCCAGAGGCGCTTTACCACTAAGCCACATGCTCAGCCCTTTTTACTTTTTATTTTGAGAAAGTGTCTCACTAAGTTACTTAGGGCCTTGCTAAATTGCTGAGGCTTGACTTTGAACTTGCCATCTTCCTGCCTCAGCCTCCTGAGCTATTGAGATTACAGCGTATGCCATCACACCCAGCTCACCTCCATTTTCACTAGCCAAACTAGACTTCCCGAGAGCACACTGAAGAAGCCTGGGTATAAAAGAGGTATATAAAAATAGCAGGCAAAGTAATAATGATCGCCATCCTGAGTATTGGGTATATGTGTATTTTTTCTATATAGTAATATGTCAATTAACAATGTGGGAAGATGTTGTGAGAACTGCATTGTTAGACAGTTCTGTTTTGTGCAAACATCTTAGTGTTTTTACATAAACCTGAATGATATAGCCTATAACACACGCTATATAGTACAGGTTCCAAGGCATAGCATGGTACTGTATTGATGCTGTACACGAATGTAACAATGCATCTAAACCTTTCTTTTTTTAATATTTATTTTTTTTTAGGTGTAGATGGATACAACACAATGTCTTTATTTTTATGTGATGCTGACAATCGAACCTGGGCTCCGCCTGTGCTAGGCAAGCACTCTACCGCTGAGCCACAATCCCAGCCCTACATCTAAACTTTTCTAAACATAGAAAAGGTACACTAAAGACCACAGGAATTTTTCAGCTATAGTATAATCTCATGGGACCATCATTACCTACATAGTCTATGGCTGACAGAAACATACTATGCAATGTATGACTACATTTTAAAACTTTCTCAAAATAAAAATTGTTAAAAAAGAAAGAGATGATGAAGGAAAGAAGAAACATCAGGACTGGATCAGAGGATGGGGTAAGAGTTGGGGACAGGCCTGAGCTGGAACAGGGCCTGGCCAGGGACCAGGCTGGCTCAGCAGTAGCCCTTCCACACAAGAGCCCCAGTGTTCCCTGGGACCGGCTGCTGTCCAAGAGCAACACCTTTGGCATCAGGCAATGTCTGCCCTCTCCTCCATGACTCTGCTCCCAGGCAGGTGGGGGCGGGTGGGAACTGGCCTCAGGAGACCCTCCTAACCCAGGTTAATACTCCAGGAGCACGGTTTGCAAACCGTACCTAAGGCATGGTATATGTCATGAGTGCCCTGTCAGTACTGGCCAAAAGGGCAGGGAAAGCAGTGTCCAACCCTACATTATACCCCCCTTCCACACAAACATCTTCAGATGAATCTGCACCTTCTGGGGGCCACAATTAAGAATGCTGGGAAATGAGCTGGGGATGTGGTTCAAGTGGTAGCATGCTCACCCGGCATGTGTGAGGCACTGGGTTATATCCTCAACACCACATGAAAGTAAAATAAAGATATCGTGTCCATCTAAAACTAAAAAAAAAAAAAATTTAAAAAGAATGCTGAGAAATAAAATAAATATAAATGAAAGGGATATTTTTAAAAAGAAAAAATTAAAAATAGGGCTGAGTATGTAGCTCAGAAGTAGAGCACTTACCTAGCATGTGTGAGGCCTTGGGTTCTAGCACCACAAAAAACAAATAAATAAATAATAGCTGGGCATGGTGGCACATGCCTGTAATCAATCCTAGCAACTCAGGAGGCTAAGGCCAGAGGATTTAAAGTTCGCAACCAGCCTCAGCAACTGAGAGAGACTCTGTCTCAAAAAATAATAAGGATCAGGGATTTAGCTCAGTGATAGAGTGTCCCTGAGTTCAGTCCCCAGTACCAAAAATAAAAATCAAAAGGACTGAGGATGTAGATCAATGGTAAAGTGCTTCTAGTTCAATCTCCAGGAAAGTAAGAAAAGGAAGGAAGGAAGGATGGTAGGAAGGAAGGCAAACAGGCAGAGGCTGGCCAACCAGCCAGCAGAAAGTGTTTGATGTGGCTGGCTTTGGGGCACATGCCTGCAGACACAACTTCTTGGGAGGCTGAGGCAGGAGTTTCATTTGAGCCCAGGAGTTCAAGGTCAGCCTGGGCAGCATAGGGAGACCCCCCATCTCAAAAAATATATATGTATATCTGATGTGGTAGCATGTCCAGTTATCCTGAAGTCTCCGTCTTTGCCCCAAAAGATCAGAATTTGAGTCTCAATTCTGCCATTCATTTGCTAATTCACCTGAGGAAAGTCATTCCATCTCCTAGAATTTGTTTCCTCATCTGCAAAGCAGACTGAAGGCTACCTAAGCCACTTTGCTTGGTGAAAGGATCAAAGGATATAGTGTATGTGCAACAACTACTGTGGTGCCTGGCACACCCAGTCAAGGAGGAGTCTTTTCCTTATTTCCCATTCCATTTCCAGCTGTGCACAGGGGCACATACCTATAATCCCAGCAACCTGGGAGGCGAAGGCAGGAGGATCACAAATTTAAGGTCAGCTGTGGCAATTTAGAGAGCCCCTGTATCAAAAAAAAAAAAAAGAGCCAGGCTTTGTGGTACATGACTGTAATCCCAGAGTCTCTGGAGGCTGAGGCAGGAGAATCAAAAGTTTAAGGCGAGCCTCAGCAACTCAACGAGGCCCTAAGCAACTTAGCATGACCCTGTTTCAAAATAAATAATAAAAAGAACAGGAGATGTGGCTCTGTGTTTAAGCACCCCTGTTTAAGCACCCCTGAGTTTAATCCCCAAGATCCCTGGAAAGAAAGAAACTAGAGTATGCCCATTTTCTAGATGAAGAAACTGAGGCAGACTGAAGGCATGAATCTTAGACGGAAGGCTTTCGCATCTGAAGAGAGAAAGGAAGAGAGAAAAATGAATGTGTTTGAGAAAGAGACTACAAATATAACTGGCAAGAAGACTGTATGTTATAGAAGTCCAGTAAGGTGGCACATGCCTATAAATCCAGATATTTATAAGGCTGAGATAGGAGAATTTGGGGCCAGACTAGGCAACAACATAGTGAGACTCTTGTCTTTTTTTTTTTTTTTTTTTTTTCAGTTTTCGGTGGACACAACATCTTTATTTTATTTTATATGGTGCTGGGGATTGAACCCAGTGCCCCGTGCATGCCAGGCAAGCGCGTTACCGCTTGAGCCACATCCCCAGCCCCAGAGACTCTTGTCTTTAAAAAAAAAAAAAAAGTCCAGACACAGTGGCACAAACCTGTAATTCTAGCAGCTTGGGAGGCTGAAGCAGGAGGATCGTAAATTCAAAGCCAGACTCAGCAACTTCGAAGCACTAAGCAGCTCAGTGAGACCCTGTCTCTAAATAAAATACAAAATAGGTCTGGGGATGTGGCTCAGTGGTCGAGGGCCCCTGAGTTCAATCCCTAGTACCACCCCCGCCAAAAAAATTTTAAGAAGTCAGCGAGGCCCTAAGCAACTTAGTGAGACCCTGTCTCTAAATAAATTATAACAAAGGGCTGGGGATGTGGCTCAGTAGTTAAATGCCCCTAGGTTAAATCCTCAATACCAAAAAAAAAAAAAAAAGTGTGTTATCAAAAGAGACAAGCTTGGTGCCCTTCCCTGACCCCTCAGTATCTCTCCTTCCCTTCAGTAACTGTTTATCTGCCTACAAGTGGGGTCCAATTCACTGCTTTATCTCTGGGATTTAAAACAGAAAATAAACCTTCAATAAATAATTGTTCATTGAATGAGCAAATGAATGAATGGTCTTGATAGAGAGGTCAGACTGTGCTGAGATTCAGTGTAAGAGTTTGTGAGTTTGGAGCTGGGTCAGAAATGGATGTGCAGAACGTATCCTAGGGCCTTAGAGTTGAGGGTTGCCAGTCTGAGGACTTGGGGATCTCTGCTATGTAAGTCTCTAGTTCACCTTTGATTCAGGTAAACTGGGAAATGACCTCACATTTAATTGAAAACCGTATTGTGGGGGTCCAATTTCTGTGGCAGCTCACCCTGCCCCCCCCCCCCAACAATCATATTCAATAGGGGAATCAGCAAAGAGCTAGAGGTGAAGAGCTGAGCCCCTCTGGCAGTTCGAAAGATCTGGTGAGGCCCCCTCTGGAAGGCAGTTTCCAGGGTCAGTAATCTCATTCTTCCTGGGAGCTCCAGTAAGACAGGACCGTTCAGGAAGGCAGCCAGATAAACTGTTTTTAAAAGTTAACCAGTGATTTTCTGATTTATCTCCAGGTGGAAACCATTCTTTTGTTTGGAAAGAAAAGGAAAAAAAAAGGTTATTGTTGTTGTTTTTAAATCAGCCTTTTAGTTATGCAAAGAAATGCCACCACCCTTTTAAGTGTGAGAGAGCAGAGATATCTCTGCATAACAAAGGGAGAGAAGGGTCTAAAGATGTAGCTCAGTGGTAGATCACTTGTCTAGCATGCGCAAGGCCCTGGGTTTGAGCCCCAGCACTGCAAACACACACACACACACACACACACACACACACACACACACACACACACCGGAAAGGAAGGTGTTTCATAGGCAGGGTCTCCACCCACCAAAGACCATAACCAGGAGCAGAGCCTGAGAGGCCATAATCAGGAACTGAGCCTGGGATTGATCCATGCTGAGAGTTTTTTTCCCAAGGAGACTTTGGAAGAACAGAGGACTCAGGTAAGGAAGGGGTGAGAGTTGGGCAGAGGCTTAACCCTAATCTAGGTGCTCAAGAGAGAAGAGTTTGCAGGTGAGGCAGGCCTGAGCTAGGTGGGGATGAAACTATCAGGAGGGCACCTACTGTGTGTCAGGCACTTGAGATATTAGGGTGAGGTCTGCCGGCACAGTTCCTGCCTTTCAGGAACTTTAACATTTCCCAACTGTTCACATAATTAGCTTTCCAGTTACAATTCTGGCAAGTGTGATGAAGAAATAATGAACTGGGAGCAGTGGCCCACACCTGGAATCCCAGCGGCTCTGAAGGCTGACACAGGAGGATCAGAGCCAGCCTCAGCAAAAAGCAAAAAGTGAGGCGCTAAGCAACTCAGTGAGACTCTGTCTCTAAATAAAATACAAAATAGGGCTGGGGATGTGGCTGAGTGGTTGAGTGCCCCTGAGTTCAAACCCCAGTGTGGAAAAGAAAGAAAAGAAAGGAAGGAAAGAAGGAAGGAAGGAAGAGAAAGAAAGAAAGAAAGAAAGAAAGAAAGAAAGAAAGAAAGAATCGTTTCCAAATAATCATAGCTCACATATTAACATATGAACTCTACTTTTTGCAACAACCTCTTGAGCACAGTACTATCATGTATGCATTTTACTGAGGAAAAAAATGAGGACACAGATGGAGTAAGCTGCCTTGTGTGATGGTACTAAGATTTGAACCATGAGGGGACCCCTGCAATCTGTACCAGGAGCCACTTCACACTCTGTTTTTCTAATTTTATAAGGAAAAAAAAAAAGCATGGAAAAGGAGACCTCGAAAGTCCAGGGGACTTCAGGGAAGAAATCAGCTGAGACCTAAAAATGAGATAGAATTAAGCAGACCAAGAGGGGAAAGGGCATTCCAGGAAACGGAAATGTCATGAGCAAAAGCCAAGAGATAGGATGAGAGTAAGGGAATGAAGATTCCAGCTGTAGATGTGGACAGGGACCAAGTCATGTCGAAATCAACATAAAGAGCTATGAGAAATTATTAAGAAATTCAAGGGGTTAATACAAGCCGATTTGTATTTGGATATCACTCTGAAGGTTGTTCAGAGAACTAATGAAGTGAATTGATGATGATGATTACACAGAAGAATCAGCTGGGTCAAGGTCTCCTTCCCTGAATGGTGTGAATGGTGAAGAGCAGGGAATAGAGCAGGTAGCGCACTAGATCTCAGAAGCCTGGCCAGGAACCTTAAAGGCGCAAATGAGGTGGAATCTGAGGGGGTGCTTGGTAGGCTGGCGGGGTCCCAAGATTGGGTGACCTTGTCCGTCTAGGATTCGGGGGCGGGGCTCCAGATGGGCGGGATCTGGTCCGTGCCGGACCCCGCCTCTGAGGATAGAGCTGGTCCAGGCAGGGCGGGGCTCGGGGCGGGCTGGCCAGGAGGTGGGCACCCGCGGCCACGCCGCGCTAGCGGGTACATTCCTGGCTCTCCCGCCTGGGGCGGAGGAGCTCGCGCGCTGAGTCTTCGGACCCCGCCAGGCGCGGGGGTCGTGGACGGCCCGAGCTGGGAGCAGGACGGCGAAGGAGTCAGGTGAACCGGGACCCTGTGCCGGGAACTGAGCCACACAGGATCTAGGTGAGCTGAGCTCCCGGGATGCGCTCCCAGCCGCCAGGGGGCGAGCCGCGGCGGGGCTCGGGGGACTGCCCCCTCCCAGCACAGGGGACCTGGGAGTCCACTCGGCGGGGGTGGGTGGTGGAGGGGGCGGTAAATCAGTAACCCGCAGGGCACACAGGGCCTTTTGTCCCTTTCCGTCCAAAGAGCACCCTGGCCGCGGAGCTGGTTACTTATTGCTCACCGGGGTGGGGGCGGGCCAGCTGTCTCCACTGCTGCAGATGGGGACCCGCTGACTTGCACCTCCCCCCGAGGCTGACCAGGTGTGGGAGGGCGGGGGTGAGAGCGCGCTCGTCCTTGAGCCTCTGACCGTCTGCGCACTGGGCGGAGAGATGAGGAAACCAACGCTCCTAGAGGTGCAGTCATTTACCCAGGCGCCTCCAGCGCGGGAGTGCGAGGCTGAGGGAAAACCCAAGACCGCCTTCCTGCCAGAGTCCTGTCACCCAGCTGCACGTGCCGGGCAATGGGTCAGAGGCCGGCAACCCCGGTGACCCGGCTAAGGACTCTGAGGTTGTAAGGTCAGAGCAGTCTTGAGAGTGGGAATAAAGCTCAAGGAGCAACCCTACCCGACTCCGAGCCGCAGCTTGAGACCAGGACAACTACTTTGCCTGGTTATCAGAGTATGGTGGCTCGGGGTGTACAGAGGAGGGAGAAACTGAACTTGGGGGTGGGCTGGGCTCCTGGCATCTGAGACAGTTGGCCAAGAAGAATGAGAGGCATAAAGATATAAGCAAGACAGCAAATGTCTCCAGTTCTGAAAGCGCCTGAAGGGGCTGAAGGGATAGATAGTGGAACAAAAAGGTGGACAAGGACAGAGAAGGAGGCCTAGGATGCTGGGTGAACAGTGTGGACTGGATCTGCTTCAGAGATGACATGATTGATTTGTATTTGTTTAAATCCCTGCTTGAGGGTGAAGGCTGAAGAGCCCAGGAAGAATATTTGCAAAGTCCGCAAGCTAGAAACACCATGACCAGGGACATGGGATAGACTGGAAAGGGATTGTGGTTAAGGAAAAGCCAGTGTGATGGGCTTCCTGGACAGGTTCCCAGTTGAGAAGAGTGTGGAAGGCATCTAAGAATCATGCTCAGGCCAGGAACAGTGAGACGCATCTGTGTCCCAGCTCCTCCAGAGGCTAAAGCAGAAGGATTCAAGTTTGAGGTCAGCCTTGGCAACTTAGTGAGACCATCTCAAAATAAAAAGGCTGGTGATGTCACTCAGGGTAGAGCACTTGCCTATCAAGTGTGAGTTCCTCAGTTCAATCTCCAGCACCACAAAAATGTAAAAAAAATAAATAAATAGAATTATGCTCTGCTACAGAAACCCTAGTACCACCTGGGTGTTATCCAGCCCCAGGAAGCAGCCAATAAGTAGTCCCTGAAACTACACTGGTCACCACATCCCCCGATCAAGCTGAGACTCAGTTCTGAGTCTTATTTTTGGTAGATAGAGATATCTTCTGAAGCATTTGGAAGAGGTTAACAAGATGGGGTGGATGTGTATATCACACCTGACAGGAGGAGTTTCAGAACCAGACAAGACTGGCTGAGGCAGACCTACAGTGATGGATGAACATTCATAGGGAGAGGAATGGGGAGAACATTGCATGCACATTCTGTGTGCCCGGTCCCTACATACATTATCTCTTTTATCTTCAGACCAGTCCTGTGAGGATTGTGGCTCAGAGAGGGACAAAGACAGGGACTTACAAATTGGTAAAAATCAGGATTACAGCTTGGCACTGTCTGACACCTAAAGTCTACCTTCTTTACAAGACCAGGCTGAAGATGTAGCTCAGTGGTAAAATACTTGTTTAGCATTCACGAGGCCCTGGGTTCCACCCCCAGCACAACCACCACCACCACCACCACAACAACAACAACAAAAAAACTATGTTGCCTCAGATAGAGTTGTAGGGCTCAAAAAGCAGAAGTATCCCTAAAATGCATTTCTGGTTCAGCATGAGCAAGAATGTCCTGCTTGACCTGGAATGTGCTGCCTTGTTAGCTGTGAGCGCCCAGCCATTGGAGGGTTCCAAAGCTGGATGTGGCTCTGTCAATCATGCTATTAGGAGTAAGTCAGATTAGATAGCATCCACATGCTGAAGTTTGCCCTTGTGTTATATTTTACTTCCCCCCACTTTGGCTTTTCAGCAATAAATTCCTTTATTCAGCAAAAAAGAAAAAATAGATAATGGATGCTGAGAGCAAGCATAAGATATGTCTCCATCTCTGCTTCCCTCCAAGCAAAGAATTCCCAAACTGTTCTTTCTGTGAACTCATGCCAGGGTCTCAGCAGGACCCAAGGAGAGCAGGAAGCCCAGCTCAGCCCCCCTGCAGAACTTCTTGGACTCTGTCAATGACAGAACTTTTCCCCCTCTCTGCCCAGCTCCCCAAGCCTGACTAGGGACTTAGATGAGTCTGTGGACCATTTTCTGTCTCAGTTTCCTCATCTGCAAAATAAGGGAATTGTGCCAACAAAGTCTGATGGAGTAACAGCTCTTTTTCCTCCTGTTTTAGGAAGACAGTTGGTGGAAAGTCCAGCCTGGGTCCCTGAGAGTAGCAGGAAGGAGATGCAGCTGCTGTTGGCCCTGTTTGGAGTCCTGCTGGGGGCACCCAGGGCTCCAGCCTTGAACCTAGAGGCCTCTGAGGAAACGGAGCTGGGTATGACCTCTAAAGTGGGTGAGGGTGGCAGGATACGTGGGCAATAGGAGGGGACTGCTGACTGAGTAAAACTGGAGAGGATCCTGGCCCTGGCCCTGAAAAGGTGGCGCAGGGCAGGGCTCAACTACTGAGACTCAGAATCTGGCTCCCAGCAAGCATCCATCTATCTCTGTCTCCAAGAGAGGACTGGCCTTGCTGGGCTGCAGAGCCAGTGGTGAGCCCCTTGGCTGTGTGTGTGTGTGTTTGTGTGTATGTGTGTGTTTTCTGTGTACTTGGGTATGGTTTGGAACATACAGGCAGCATGTGTGCTGTATGCACCGAGTGTGATATGCTCCAGAAGTGTGATGTGTGTGTGCCCTGTATATGGCACCTATAGCATGTGCCCATGTGTGTGTATGTCTTGTATAGTGGCATATGTAGCATGTGTGCCAAGTACTTTGTGTATGACATGCCCTAGAAATGTGGCATTTACTCTATGCATAGCATCTGTAGCATGTGGTCATGTGTGTGTGTGTGTGTGTGTGTGTGTGTGTGTGTGTGTGTGTGTGTAGAGGCAGCAGCTTGACCAGCATGTATCCAAGGTGCTTTTGTCCCATGTGTGCAGCATGTTCTTCATATGCAGGGGCTGCCTAGGGTGGCACTGTGGGGCTCACTGGCTTTTACCCTCTGCCCTCAGAGCCCTGCCTGGCCCCCAACCTGGAGCAGAAAGAGCAGGAGCTGACAGTGGCACTTGGGCAGCCTCTGAGGCTGTGCTGTGGGAGGGCCGAGCGTGGTGGCCACTGGTATAAGGAGGGTAGTCGCCTGGCACCTGCTGGCCGAGTACGGGGCTGGAGGGGCCGCCTGGAGATTGCCAGCTTTCTACCAAAGGATGCTGGCCACTACCTCTGCCTAGCACGTGGCTCTATGACTGTCCTGCACAATCTCACCTTGGTTGCAGATGGTAAGAGGGTCTGGCAGGGGTTAAAAGGTACATGGGGACTAAAACCTCCCTTCTTGGATCTCAGAAGCTTTCCTCTGTCCATGAAACAGACTCCTTGACCTCCAGCAATGATGACAAGGACCCCACGGCCCACAGGGACTCCTTGAATGTGCACATTTACCACCAGCAAGGTTGGTATGAGTCCTTAAGGATTCATGTCCCCACTGTGGCCCATTCCTTACTGTGTGGGTGCTAGTGATCATCACAGGGGCACAAACTACTACCTCCCTCCCTTTCTCCTCCAGCACCCTACTGGACACACCCCCAACGCATGGAGAAGAAACTGCATGCAGTGCCTGCTGGGAACACAGTCAAGTTCCGCTGTCCAGCTGCAGGCAACCCCGTGCCCACCATCCGCTGGCTCAAGGATGGACAGGATTTCCATGGGGAAAATCGCATAGGAGGCATTCGAGTGAGTCTTCTGGCATCCAAGGCCATCTGCTCCCCCATTTTCATCCCCTCATCATCCCTCATGTATAAATAAATCTCACAGGGAAGATAATTGTAAGGCCTCAGTTCTGGTTCAAGTTCCTACTCTGCTATTTTCTGCCAAGTGATTTGACCTTTTAGCCTTAGCAACTCCATCTGTAAAGTGGGAAGACTTGTTGACCAGTAGGTATCAATAAGCCTTAGCATCTCATTCTCAGGATGAGACCATCCAGAGTCAGTTCTGTGCTCTGATAGGAAGCTGAGACTCCCATCAGACAAAGACTGGCACTGGGTAGGAGAGGTTGAGAAAGGTAGAGCTAAAACTCAAAAAGATTCAAATCCAGGGCTCCGATATTTCTCAGACTCTCTTTGTTCCAAGGGTCCCTGTCCTTGGCTTGACCCTCCTCAGGGCCTAGGAGGCTCAAGAACAGCCCTGTGGACAGGATTAGCTTTCTCATGCCCTGGCCCTCCAGGGTGGATATTGTTTAACGGTCTCATATGAGTATTTCCTTTGCCTTCAGCTGCGCCACCAGCACTGGAGCCTGGTGATGGAAAGTGTGGTGCCCTCGGACCGTGGCACATACACTTGCCTCGTAGAGAACTCTCTGGGCAGCATCCGCTACAGCTATTTGCTGGATGTACTGGGTGAGTGACTGGGCTGGGAAGGTGTGTGTTGAGAGGGGGTGTTGACTGCCTTAGGTTTAGTCCTGTCCTTGGGGAAACCCAGGCTAGCAGACAAATTGGGCTCAGTCTTAGATGAGTCAAGTAGCTCAAAGTGACTGGTGGGCCAGAGAGAAGCACAAGGATTATGCAGGCCTGACTTGCCTAGAGGAAAAGTGAGAAAGACATTCAGGGAGAGGGCATGTGCTGAGTTAAGGACCTGAGTGCAGACGGGTGCAGTGGTGCATGTCTATAATCCCAGCAGTCTGGGAGGATGAGATAGGAGGATCACAGAGTTCAAAGCCAGCCTCAGCAATGGCAAGGTGCTAAGCAACTCAGTGAGACCCTGTCTCGAAATAAAATACAAAATAGGGCTGGGGATATGTGGCTCAGAGGTTGAGTGCCCCTGAGTTTCAGTCCCCAGTACACTAAAAAAAAGGGCCTGAGTGCCAACAAGGCAGTGCCTTGTGAGGAAGTCTATCTCTGGGGTATAGCATTGCATAGGGAGGCAGATTAGAAGGTTCTCAAAGTTAGGCTGAGAAGTTATCCTGGACCCAAAGGAAAAAGGAAACCATGGAAGGTTTCAGGAGATAGACCAGGTGTGAGCTGCGTGTCAGGAAGGTTGTCCTCTTAAGCTCTGGGAAGGATTGAGGAAGATAAACAGGGTGATTCTAGGTGCCACTGGTCAGGGTTGACGTCCCGGCCTGGCCCCCAGAGCGGTCCCCGCACCGGCCCATCCTGCAGGCGGGGCTCCCAGCCAACACCACAGCTGTGGCGGGCAGTGACGTGGAGCTGTTGTGCAAGGTGTACAGCGATGCCCAGCCCCACATCCAGTGGCTGAAGCACATCGTCATCAATGGCAGCAGCTTCGGAGCTGACGGCTTCCCCTATGTGCAAGTCCTCAAGGTGCAATTCCTACCAGTATCTGGACCCTGTCCTCCTACCACCTGGGGTGGTGAGATCCCCAGTTGCCCTCTCAGTTACAGTGTGGGCCCAGGCCTGCTGTGACCCCTGATTGTGTCTCCTGACCCCAGACAGCAGACATTAACAGCTCAGAGGTGGAGGTCCTTTACCTCCGGAATGTGTCAGCTGAGGACGCAGGCGAGTACACCTGCTTGGCAGGCAACTCCATTGGCCTCTCCTACCAGTCAGCCTGGCTCACGGTGCTGCCAGGTAAGCTCCTGAGGGAGTTGGGAGTTCCTGCAGAATCCCACTGTGATCCCAGAGTAGGCTCTGGACTTTTGGGTGGGCAATCTGTCTTGGTTTGTGGGATCTGGGCTTGGGATGCAGTGTGCGGATTTCTGTTTGCTTGCAGTGTTGGGGATGGACCCCAGGGCCTTGTACAAGTGTTCTACCACTAAGCCACACCCAGAGCCAAGATTTGTGTGTTTAATTTTACTGCATATGACTGTGTGGCCCTCGGGGGTTTGGGTCACATATACCTACACCTGACATAACTGCAGCTTTCTCAGTATATCCCTATATGTATTGGCAGCCATGAGGACCCGAGTTGGGCTCAGGGTTTGGTCAGTCTGACTTCTGACCAGTCATCTTCTCTGTGTGTTTGTCCATCTGTGAGGGTAGAAGAGGACCTCACGTGGACAGCAACAGTGCCAGAGGCCAGGTATACAGACATCATCCTGTATGCATCAGGCTCCCTGGCTTTAGCTGTGCTCCTGCTGCTGGCCGGGCTGTATCGCGGACAGGCACTCCACAGCCAGCACTCCCGCCAGCCTGCCACCGTGCAAAAGCTGTCCCGTTTCCCTTTGGGCCGACAGGTACCATTGCCCGTCCCCCATTCCCATTCTCCTAAGGCTCTCAGCCTGACCCCAGGAAACAAGGCCAAGTCTCCCACTTTGCAGTTCTCCCTGGAGTCAGGCTCCTCAGGCAAATCAAGCTCATCCCTGGTGCGAGGCGTCCGGCTCTCCTCCAGCGGCCCTCCCTTGCTCGCTGGCCTCGTGAATCTAGACCTTCCTCTTGATCCGCTGTGGGAGTTCCCCCGAGACAGGTACATGAGTAGAGTGAGGATGGGGGTGTAGGCTCCAGAGTGACGCCCAGGGTCTGAGGCTGGGCTTTCTTGATCTCCAGGCTGGTGCTCGGGAAGCCCCTAGGCGAGGGCTGCTTTGGGCAGGTGGTGCGCGCAGAAGCCTTCGGCATGGACCCTGCCCAGCCTGACCAAACCAGCACTGTGGCTGTCAAGATGCTCAAAGGTGCATGTGGCAGCCTGTCGGGGGGAGGTACTATGGTGCTGGGACTAACAGAAGGAGCTCACAGTGCTACCTGTGAGCACTGGGGCCCCTGGGATCCTGGTATCCAAGTGACTCTGGCAAGTCATTTCCCCCTAGTGTTACGTTGTTTCCTTAGGTTCATGGAAAAGTGCCTGCAACATAGTCAGGTCTCAGTAAATCTTTACCACTGGGGTGAGAGGGGCTTGATATCCCCCTTGAGCTCTGACCTGTGTCAGTCATCCTTGACCTCATGTCTCATTTCCCATGGGTCCCCTAAAAATACCCTTAGTACCTCCAGACTATTTCTAGGTCTGTCTCCTTTAGGACAGGGGAATAGCTTCTCTGCTTAAAAGTCCCGGACCTCAAAGAGGAGCCTTAGATGTTTTGCAGGGCCCACTTGGAACTTGCCCACTTAGGCCTTTTCCTGCTGTCTCCTAACCCCCTCTGCAAGAATGACCCAAATCACTCACTGCTGCTCCCTCCTCCTCTCTGCACAGCTGGGGCCACCTGGTACTTTCTGGGAGGCAGAGATTGAGAAATATGTCTTATGATATTATTGTGTATGTTGTTGGAAGGAGTGTCATGTCATTGTCGCAGGGCCACAGGTCAGCCTGGGGGCCCAGGCCCTGGTCCTCAGCCTCCTTAAGAAAAGCTGGAACAGCCTTCTTCCCAGCTTTCCCTAGCTGCATCCTGCCAGCAGTTCCCTGAATTCCTAGGCCAGATGAACGCTAGGTCCTGGTCAGACAGACCTCAGGGCGCCAGCCTGCTTCCCACCCCCAGGAGCTCTCACCCTGTTTAGGGACCAGTGCCAACCCCTCCAGACACAGCTTCCTTCCTGTTTGGCGCTTTCCACACACTCTCCCATTTCCTGGGTCTGCTCACTAGAAAGCCTGCCTCTTTCAAATCCTTGATCTTGTTGCATCCTCGAAACTACTGTGAGAGGTGGGGTGTGATCTATTC
The DNA here is from genome assembly GCF_052094955.1 of Ictidomys tridecemlineatus. Lineage (NCBI taxonomy): Eukaryota > Metazoa > Chordata > Mammalia > Rodentia > Sciuridae > Ictidomys > Ictidomys tridecemlineatus. Next base: position 150,681,664 of record NC_135477.1, on the reverse strand, counting down.
TTCTGTTTCATACAAGACAAACCTGACATACAGAGTGGTACTGGGGATTGAACCCAGGCCATGCACATGCTAGGCAAGTGCTCAATGAATGTGTTACATCCACAACCTGGGAGACTTGGTCAAGGCCATGTAGCCTAGTGGGGATTCAGGCCCAGATCCCACCTGAGCTCTGGTCCAATGCTCCTTGATGTGGCTCAGTGGCCAAGTGCCCCATAGTTCCCAGCCCGGTAGCCTCACTTGCATAGTGGCAGGGTACCTGCCTCACCCCAACTGTTGCCCTTGCAGACAATGCCTCCGACAAGGACTTGGCGGACCTGGTCTCTGAGATGGAAGTGATGAAGCTGATCGGCCGACACAAGAACATCATAAATCTGCTGGGTGTCTGCACCCAGGAAGGTGGGGCAGGGGCCAGGCAAGTTCGAGACCAGCCTGGGCAATTAGTGAGACCCTGTCCCAAAATACAAAATAAAATGGACTGGAGACATAGCTCAGTGGTAGAGTACTTTGCATAGCACAGTGAGGCCCTGGGTTCCATCCCCAGTTCTGCAGGGAAAAAACCAACCTGCCGGAGTCTGTGCCCAGGAGGGTGGGGCATTTGGGAAACGCAGCCATAGCTTTTGCAGCCCTTCCGTCCCCTCACCATTTGCCTTTCCTCGGCAGGTCCCCTATATGTGATCGTGGAGTGTGCTGCCAAAGGAAACCTTCGGGAGTTCCTCCGGGCCCGACGCCCCCCAGGCCCTGACCTCAGCCCTGATGGGCCCCGGAGCAGTGAGGGGCCTCTCTCCTTCCCAGCTCTGGTCTCCTGCGCCTATCAGGTGGCCCGAGGCATGCAGTATTTGGAGTCTCGGAAGGTGCGAGCTACAATCAGAGCTCTGGACCCCTCTAACTTCACCTCCACTCTCTCATGCTGCTGACATTAAATGTGCCCAACTTCCAACCACTTCCTCCTTCTCATGACCCTGTCTAAATGACTGCAAGTCCTTCACAACCTTCCCCGTTCATATACAGTTGCCCTGCAGGCCCACATTCATTCCTCCCTCACCTGTTCCCTATCCCACAGGTGAGGGAGGGAAGCAGTGATGCAGAGAGAAGGTGTGGCCCTGAGTTGGATGCTTTAGGTTCCCTTCCTTGAATTTTGACTTCTTTCTCTATAAATTGGGTGGGCAAGCCCAGCCCCAGGCTTACTGTGAGATAGCACATGCACAAGTTTCCAGCCGTTCATCCTGATAAAGCTAAGTCCCCTGTCCTATCCCCAGTGCATCCACCGGGACCTAGCTGCCCGTAATGTTCTGGTAACTGAGGACAATGTGATGAAGATTGCCGACTTTGGGCTAGCCCGCGGTGTGCACCACATTGACTACTATAAGAAAACCAGCAATGTAAGGAAGGCTGGGGTGGGGGGGCTTGAGCCTGGTGGCAAGCATAGGGACCCATGGTACTTACACCATGCTTTCCTCCTTTCCCCTCCAGGGCCGCCTGCCAGTAAAGTGGATGGCACCAGAGGCCTTATTTGACCGAGTATACACGCACCAGAGTGATGTGTGAGTTCTAGAAGCTGGGGTGGCGGGGCCCAGGCCCAGATATCTAACAGTGATCTCTGTCCTACCCCATAATCAAGACAAGGTTCCAGGCCTGGTAGCACATGCCTATAATCTCAGCAACTTAACAAGACCCTCTCTCAAAAAATAAAAGGGGGGCCAGGTGCCTGTAATCCCAGCAGCTCGGGAGGCCGAGACAGGAGAATCGTGAGTTCAAAGCCAGCCTCAGCAACAGCAAAGTGCTTAGCAGCTCAGTGAGACTCTGTCTCTAAATAAAATACAAAATGGGGCTGGGGATGTGGCTCAGTGGCCAAGTGCCCCATAGTTCAAACCCCAGAACAAAAAAAGGAGAGGGGCTGGAGTTGTGGCTCAGAGGTAGAACACTTGCCTCACACATGAGAGACCCTAGGTTCAGTCCTCAGCACCACACATCAAAAAAATAAATAAAGTTATTATGTCCAACTAAAAATTTTTTTAATACTTATTTTATAGTTGGACACAATACCTTTATTTCCCTCATTTATTTTTTACATAGTGCTGAGAATCGAGCTCAGGGTCCCACGAGTGAGAGACGAGCGCTCTACCGCTGAGCCACAACCCTAGCCCCTAAAAATTTTTTAAAATAGATAAATAGAAAAAATAAAAGGGACTGGGGATATAGCTCAGTGGTAGTGTGCTTCACTAGTACACATGAGTTGTTGGGTTCCATCCCCAGCACTATATATACACATATACACACAAATGGATAAGGCACTTGCCAAAGTCAGTCAGAAGAACTTGGATGTCCTATACTCAAGAATTTCTTCTGATCGGACCTGGGAACTGAGTGGGACCAGACTCCAAAAGAAGCCTACTCCAACTGGGCACAGTGACACATATCTATAATCCCAGTAACTCAGAAGACTGAGGCAGAAGGATCATAAGTTTGATGCCAATATTGGCTATTTTATGAGACCCTCTCTCCAAATAAAAAATAAAAAGGGCTATGGGTGTAGCTCATTGGTAGAGCACCCCTGGATTCAATCCTCAGCACAAAAATAATAAAAAATAAAGCCCAGAATCCAATTCCCACCCTGAGTGGTGGGTCATTCCTGCAGTGTCCCCCAACCCAGTTTCCAGGAACAGCAAGGAAAGCTGTGCCCCACTGAGCCCTGGTCCTTCCTCCAGGTGGTCATTCGGGATCCTGCTGTGGGAGATCTTCACACTTGGAGGCTCCCCGTATCCTGGTATCCCTGTAGAAGAATTGTTCTCGTTGCTACGGGAAGGACATCGAATGGACCGGCCCCCAAACTGCCCCCCAGAGCTGTGAGACCTGGCACTGCCCTTCCCCACTTTGCAGTCCTCATCTTACCTAACACTGGCCAAGAGGGCAGCATGGACTCTTATGGCTGCTGTTGCCTCCTCTCCCTCCCTGACCCCTTAGCCTGATTGGGATCCCGGGCCTAGATTCTGTACCCTCCCACTGAATGGCTCTACCTACCCTGCATCCACCCCAGGAGCTCCATAGTTCTCCCCTCCCTGGGGTGTGGGGCTTCTCTGACTCTCTCTGTACCCCACCTCTTCCAGGTATGGACTGATGCGTGAGTGCTGGCACGCAGCACCTTCTCAGAGGCCCACTTTCAAGCAGCTGGTGGAAGCACTGGATAAGGTCCTACTGGCCGTCTCTGAGGAGGTACTGCTCCTATCCTGTCTCATGATCTCCCTCTGCTCCCTCCCCTCTGGGCCTCACCCACATGAATACATGGACATGTGTTTCCAGTGGCTATGGGACTGACTAGCTCTGTTCCCCACAGTACCTAGACCTTCGTCTGACCTTTGGACCCTACTCCCCCTCCAGTGGGGATGCCAGCAGCACCTGCTCCTCCAATGACTCTGTTTTCAGCCACGAACCCCTGCCACTGGAACCGAGCCCCTTCTCCTTCCCTGGAGTGCAGACATGAACAATGGCCCAGGACCCCCTGGCTTAGCCACAATCAGACACAGCTTTTGACTTTGGCTACTCCAGTCCCCTTCTTTAGGGTGCTGTCCCAGATCTCTAGTTCCACTTTGGGAAGGTCCATCTGGTCCTGGGGTTCCTATTTAAGGCTTTCTGCTCTGCCTTGGTCTCCCAGTCCAGAGTTCAACCCTAGTCTCAGGTCCTGTCCTTGCCCTTAGAGTATGACGCCACTATCCTAATGGCCTGAGTGTCAGGATGCTGCTCAGCCTCCTGGGCCTTGGCACTCAGTTCCTGTCTCTGGGTTGGCTGTGCCTGGCTACAGAGCTGTTGTCACACCTCCCTCCTCCCTGGCAACAACTGAGAGATTAGATGCCTCTGAACCCCATTTCCCCAAGTACCCCCACCCCCTGCTGCTTGTCCCAGCATCTTGGTGGAACTATTGACTTTGGTGCCCCCAAGAGACTGAGAGCCTGCCAAAAACAGGAGCAAATGTTCTTTTATAAATTATTTTTTGAAATAAACCTCTGTGTGCCTGATGTCTTCCCTAAGGGTATGAATAGGGAATAGCGTGGAGGGGTCCCCCAAGCTGGGAGTTCTGTCTAAGGGAAGTAGACTAAGGGCTCTGTGCCAGGGCTTGGATTTGCCTCCACTTCTGCCCCGGGAGCCCAGGAGCTCACCCACTTGCTTAAGCCCAGGTGTGCCTCTGTCTTTGGGTGTCCTCTGAGCACCATCTTGTGTATGCAATGGTGTGAAAAAGCATTCATGAGCAAAGGAGCCTGACTGTCTCATCCATAGGGCGGGACCCTTGTATCCTCTGCACACACACATATGCCTGCATGCATCATGGCTATCCCCCAGGAAGCTGGCATGCTCCCTCCCATTTGCTCCGCTCCCTCATCTGCTCAACATTAACCAAGCTGACCGTTAACACAGCATGAAAACCTGAAACCAAGCTCCTGCCGCTGCCTGCTCCCACGCTTTGCTGGCTCAGGCTTGGGGCTTGCAGGGGCTGTGCCCACCCCACCTCACCCTGGCCAGTCTTAGGGGAAGCAGCTGGTTGCTGCCCGACTAGATTGCAGCTGTCCCTGCCTGCATCGTCCTTCACAGGGAAGGCTGTCATAGCCCTGCTCTCAGACCCCTTTCTCAGAGGGATCGACTTCCCAGACCTCTAAGCCTAGAATCTTCCTTGGCTTCACTCTGACAGTTACTGTTGCTCCCCAGCCCCTGAAGCTCAAGGAGGGCTACGGGGAGGCCAGAGACAGTGCCTGATGGAGTGGGTGGTGCTTTCCTGCCCTGTTCCTGCAGGCTCAGGCCTGGGACAATACTGCCCAACTAAGACAGCCTTTATGGAGCCTGCCTGGATTGCTCCCAGGGTTCTCAGGAAATGTAGCTGAAAATACACTTAGTTTCTTTCTTTTTTTTTTTTTTTTAAGAGAGAGAGAATTTTTTTTTTTTTTAGTTTTCGGCAGACACAACATCTCTGTATGTGGTGCTGAGGATCGAACCCGGGCCGCACGCATGCCAGGAGAGCGCACTACCACTTGAGCCACATCCCCAGCCCGAGAGAGAATTTTTTAATATTTATTTTTTAGTTTTCAGCGGACACAACATCTTTGTTTGTATGTGGTGCTAAGGATCGAACCCAGGCCACACACATGCCAGGCGAGCACGCTACCACTTGAGCCACATCCCCAGCCCAACACTTAGTTTCTAAGGAATTGAATATCCGAATTTGGGGCTGCCCTGGAAGACTGAGCAACAGTGCATAAAGGGAGCAGCTTTTCTTGCTGTTCGGGATTTCCCCCATACCCTCTCTGGCTCACCATGTCCCAAACTGCACTACCCATCTTCCCCTGAAAACTCTTTTCTCCTCCAGGCTACCCCATATCACAGATGACACCAGCCCAGAAAACCAGAAGTCACCTTGACCACCTTCCTTCCTCCAGGAATTATATTCCCTAACAGGATGTAAAGACACTGGACTTGGAGCCAGGATGATGAAATCCTGCCACTTCAAGCACCCACTTGTGGTATTGAGGCCAGCACTGTTACTTATCTGATGGCCACTTTTTTTATCCAGAATAGGCAGGACAGGAGCTGCCCACTATCTCTAGGGATTGGGTTTCAGATGAAACATGGATGGATATACTTACTCTTGGGGACAGTCCTCATAGGTTATGCTATAGTATTTCACTGGCTTTATGTCCCTGAGCATCCCTCTCCCTAAATGAAGGTCTCCAGGATTCCTTTTGCTCACCATTTCCCTGCTGGTGGCTTCAGGGGCAGCATCCCAAAGCAGCACTTGGTTTATGCTCCTCCCTGCACTGGCTCCCTGGACGCCCCCCCACACACACTTTCTGACCGAGCCCTATATCCAGACTTTGAATCTCTCTTTGGAGGCTCTTGGCCAGTATCTGTGTCCTTCACTAACACAGCCCCTCACAGTGCAGGAGAAGCTCATTCCTCAGACTTGCCTGGGGAAGGAAAGGGTGGGGAGGTTAGAATGGGACAAGAGGATGTGGATAGAGACCCCATTACAACAAAACAAAAAAAAACAAACAAAAAAAACTTTGGAGTTGGGGTTATAACTCAGTGGTAGAGCACCCGAATAGCATGTCCACGCACAAAGCCCTCATTGCAATCCTCAACAGTGAAGAACAACAACAACAAAAAAGAATAGGTCTCGATAAAGAAGCTGGGCCAACACCCTTTGTTCCCAGCGGGCTGTGTGTACATTGGAGACCAGACCAGGTCACTCAGAGTGACAGGGGCAGCTGCTGCCTGGTAGTTCCTAGAGGCCAGGAGGGACCCAGCTGCCTACCCTGTGCCCCTTCCCTGGCAGGCACACACTCTGGGACTCTTCCACATTCCTGACATCCCATGTCAGGAGACAGATGCTGCTAATTCCCTGGTGCAAGCTTTGCTCCTCCATCTCGCCTGCCCTCTCCAGCATGGCTACAGCTGGGGCCTGGCCCCCTTGGTCTGCCTGAGTTCTGAGCGGCTTCCAAGCCAGTGAAAAGCACTGGGCCTCCTTCCAGATTCTGATACTTGCTGGCTGCTTGTATCTGTCAGGGATCTGAGGAGAACAAGAGAGAGACAGTCACCCTGATGTGGAAAGCCCCTGCCAAGGGACAGGAGACAGCTGGCTGGTGAATGGGCACCTGGGAGGAAGGGTCAGATTGTGCATGGGGTGAGAGGAATGATACTGTGACAGAAGTTACCCTCCCTGAGCCTCCATTTTCCTACCCGAAACAGGAATGAATGACGACACCCGCTCAGAGTGCTTGTAAGTACTTAGTAAACAACAGCTGTTATTGCACGGAGATTAGGAGGGAATGGCCTCCAGGACCCTGCGGCTGGCTGTGCAGAGCTGGTGATCTCATTCCCTTCTCATGGCTGCCCTTCCAGAAAGGCATGGTTGTTCCCATTTCCCAGATGAGGACACTGAGGCTTAAAAGGAGGAAGTAACTAGCTGAAGGACACATGGCAAGGGGAGTAGGAGGATTGGTGCTCAGAGCCACTGCAAAGCTCATTCCAACTCCCTGGGTAGGTACAAAATAGGGGAGGTCTATTTGCAGGATGCCCACACATGGGGTACATGGACAGTCCAAATGCTCAAGCACATATGTGCCTAGCCTTATGACCTTCAGCCCCTGTCATCTCAGAGCCCTCACACAGGCTTTTTTTTTTTTCCTGGGGACACTTTTCCTCTTAACACCAAACCTACTCTTTCCAGAGCTCATATAAACCTCAGTCCTCAGGGCAGCCTCCTCGGGTCTTCCCCTCATTCCAGATCAGCTTCTAGACTGAGTCTCCCTCACTCAGGGGCTCTTATCAGTGTAATGAAAGCATCGCCCAGGGGGCTGGGGTTGTGGCTTGGTGGTATAGCACTAGCCTAGCACATGTGAGGCCCTGGGTTCGATCCTCAGCACCACATAAGAATAAATAAAATAAAGGTATTGTCTAACTACAACTCAAAAACAAATATTAAAAAAATAAAAAGATTCCCCAAATTGCACCTACCAGGAAACAAGCACTGTTCAGACAGAGGATGTGTGTTTTTTGTGTGGTGCTAAGAAACCCTGGGCCTCACACATGCTTATCTTCTGCTCTACCACAGACCTAAAGCCCAGCCACTAGATAGTGATTTTTTTTAATATTTATTCTTAAGTTTTAGGTGAACACAATATCTTTATTTTACATTTATGTGGTGCTGAGGATGGAACCCAGTGCCTCGTGCATGCTAGGCAAGCACTGTATCATGAGCCACAACCCCAGCCTGGTGATTTTGGTTTTTTTTTTTTTTTTTTTCAAGCATTCATTCTGAAACTGTAGTATATATCTTAATGACCCAGAGGGCCCCACCTCACAAGTTTATATATAGTACCTCTGGAGAGAAGTTTAGGAATTTGTACTTCTAACCAGTTCCTGGGTGATACAGATGTTACTGGAGACATGGGGGCTTTGCACTTTGGGAACAAGTTGGATTTTAAGCACCAAAATAAATTAATTAATTAATTTAAAATTTTAAAGTAAGTCGGATGCAGTGGTATACACCTGTAATCCCAGCAACTTGGAGAAATGAAGCAGGAGAATTGCAAGTTCAAAGCCAGCCTCAACAACTTAGTAAGGCCCTGATCAACTTAACAAAAAAAGGACTGAGACTGTGCTCAGTGGTTATGTGCCCCTGGGTTCAATCCCCAGTGCAAAAAAAAAGAAGAAGAGTTTTGAAGTAAAAATAAAAAAGAATTCATTGTCCAAAAATGTTTTCAATGAAGAGCAGGATGCAGCTCAGTGGGTAGAGCACTTGCCTGGCATGCATGAAGGCCCTGGGTTTGATCCCCAGCACTAGGAAAATAAAAATGTTCTCAATGAAAATAAACCCAAACCCTTGCTCCTCCTCTCTTCCTTCCCCAAGAGAAACTCTCTCCATTTTCTCAGTCTTCCTGCCAGGTTCCTCCTCTAAACCTCAGTGTCCTCATCTGGAAATGGGGGACAAAAATGCCTTCCTGTAAGGACAGCCATGAGAAGAGCATGAAATCTCATCCAGTTTAGTTGTCACTGTCCTTGCCCACCCCCCCCCCAGACCCTCATCCAGGTATGTGGTAGCACACACCTGTAATCCCAGTGACTTGGGAGGCTGAGGCAGGAGGATCACAAACTCTAGACCAGCCTCAGCAACTTAGCAAGACCCTCTACCACTGAGCTATAAAAAAAATAAAAAGGACTGGGGATGGTGCTTCTTTGGTTTAGTGCCCTGAATTCAATCCCCAGTACCCAAAAAAGAGTGTCTGTTGACAAAAGGGATGAAGGTGACCCATTCCCAGGTCCAGGCACAGTTAGAAGCACAGTCAAGACTATACATACTTGGGCTGGGGTTGTAGCTCAGTGGTAGAGCCTTGCCTAGCACGTGTGAGGCATTGGGTTTAATCTTCTGCACCACATAAAAGTAAATAAATAAAACATACAAATAAACAAAGGCACTGTGTCCATCTACCAAAAAAAAAAAAAAAAAGACTATACGTACTAGACCCCAATTGCCCACTGCTTCCCACACTCCCAGGACCCTCACCGGGAGGCCCTCCCACCCCTCCACCTGCTGTAGGATTTGGCCTAATCCTGGAGTATGTGTGGGAGGCAGCTGCAGCTCTCTCAGGGGGAGAGGGCTCTCCCCTCCAGAGGAAATCTCCTTTTTATTCCCTTGCTACCGAAATCTGACCTTCATCAGCACCTGGGCCCCCCGCCCAGGGCCTGGCCTCAAGAAATGACTGAGGAGGGGGCATGAAATTGCCAGCAGCTGAACTCTTCCAACGCTCCCCACATCCTCTCCAACTCCATCTCTGTTCACATTCCACAGCGCAGTTCTTACTGGGTCCCCTGTGCCAGGCTCCCACTGGTACTCTTGACAGCCTGGCCTGGCTTTCCTGACCTCACCACTCGGCCCTAAGTGGGATGGCTGGGGGTCTCTTGCAGGTCTGGAACCCTTGTACCCTTCAGGACTCAGCTCAGTTGTCCCTTCTCCAACAAGCCCACCCTGTCTAACCTCACAGCACAATCTAGGCATTACACTTCTATGCACCCATTATTGTCTCTGTCCCACCTAGGGTAGGGGTCTCAGGGGACCCACCTCTTGAGAACTCAGCTCAGGGCAGAGTGGGCCACCTTGAGACCTGTCAAATGACCAAATGATCTGGCCAGGGGGATGATGAGGCTCCTGCCAGGGAAGTACTTTGGGGAGGCTCTGCCGAGGCTTCCAGGAAATCGGGGGTCCCAGTCCTCTTTCCTGAGGGGAAGAGAAGGGCTGGCTAGCAGAAAGATAAAAAGAAAATTTTTTTTTCTAAGAAGAGAAAAGCTGGGTGTGGTGGAGCACGATTGTAATCCCAGCTGAGGCAGGAGGATCAAGAGTTCAAAGCCAGCCTCAGCAACATCGAGGCACTAAGCAACTCAGTGAGATGAGACCTTGTCTCTAGTAAAATACAAGATAGGGCTGGGGATGTGGCTCAGTGGTCAAGTGGCCCTGAGTTCAATCCCTGGCGCATATATATATATATATATATATATATATATATATATATATATATATATATATATATAGAGAGAGAGAGAGAGAGAGAGGAAGAAGAAGAAGAAGAGGAGGAGGAGGAGGAGGAGGAGGAGGAGGAGGAGGAAAAAGAGGAGGAAGAAAAAATTAGGGAAAACAAATAGTTCCTCTGGGTCTACAACAAAACTCTCCAGCCTAAACCTTAGAGCACCCCAAGTTTCAGAAACTTCAGGGCACAGTACCCTACAAAGCAGCCACATGCTGAGGCTAAACTGTCCTCCTGTCTACTTCACACACCAACCAGCCTGAACCTGCTCCTGCTGGCTGCAGCCTGACCAGGCCCCTAACCACTAACCAACACTCTGCTTGCCTTTCACCCATCTAGTCTCCAGCCCCTGTGACCTTCTTTCTGTTTTTTCATCACCCCAAGCTCACTTTTACCTCAGGGCCTTTACACTTGTGGGTCCCTCTGACTATAATGCTGTTCAGGTTCTTTTGGCTGGCTCTCAGAACAAAGGTCACCTCCTAAGGGTGGCCTCTCCTGATCACCCTGGCTAAAGTTCTGCCTCTGTATTCTGTATTTTATCCCCTTGTTTGTTTTCTGGGCCAATTGCCTTATTTGTTCACTCTTTATTGGCTGACACCTCACTAGAAGGTGATTTCTGAGAAGCCAAGGACTTGTCCACAGGTGTACCTTAAGTGTCCACAACCAGAGTAGTAGCTTGGTGATAATGCCTGTGCTTAGCAAGGTCCAGAGTTCAATCCTTGGCACAAAAGGGGGAGGAAGTGTTTATAAGTAGGCTCTGGTATATAGTAAGTACTCATAGATGTTCATGGAATTAATAGATGTTGAATGAATTTCCCAAATTCAAAATTCAAATCTTAGGCTGGAGAGCTGATCTCCAAGAGGCTCCAAAAACCTTTGAGAGCTTAAACAGGCCTCCTGAAATATACATATTATGTGCTAGAGGACCACAATGATAAGCCTTGGGCTCCCAACCCCCTGCCCATCCTCTGACCCTGGGTCCCCACTGTAATATGGGGCTGAGGACCCTGAGATGGCTCAGCCTTTGAAGGAACCTCTAGGCTGAAGGCTTCTGTTTGTAGAACAGGATTTCCTCAATCTGTGTTGAGGCTGGTATAGGGGATAAGGGACCAATATCTAAGGTACTCTTGAAAAGTCTCAAGGAAAAAGATACCGTAAAATGATACAAATGCAGGGTAGAAACAGACAACTGACTGATGAGGAAACCCAGAGGCTAACAAGTACATGAGAAGATCCTTAAACTTCACAATACTCAGATGCTCTCATTTGTACCTATTAAACCAGCAAAAATCGGAAAGCTGGAGAATGACAGTTGCCTTCAGAAGGCTATGAGCCTTCCTGGGCTATGCCTAAACTATTCCAGAGCTGTCTAGAAACACTCAGCTAAAAAAAAATATACACACACACACACACACACACACAAACACACACACACCCTAGTATTTGGCAATTTGGCCCAGAACTTAGAACCCCTCCCCCACCCCAAAATATTTTCACACATGACCTTCCAGGGAAGATGGGGAAAAGGTTAGAGGCAATCTGAAGTCCCTTACTTGGAGGTTTATCAATAAAATATGCAGAGGGGCTGGGGATGTGGCTCAGTGGTAGAGCACATGCGTATCATGCACAGGGCCCTGGGTTTCATTCCCAGCACCACACACTTACACACACACACACACACACACACACACACACACACACACACACAAAGTGAAAAAGATCCAACAGTATGCACAGCCACATGGAGGGACCTCAGCAATCTAGTGCTGACTGGAATAGGTAAGAAACAGAATGATGACTGGAGGTGTATGTCAGTGGTAGAGAACTTGCACAAGGCCCTCCTGGGTTCCATCCATACTATAGGGAAAAAAAAAAACTTGTAGATGAAAAAGGGTAAAGGTGAACAGGTAGACTATCCCTGCTCATAGTTTCCACTAGTGTTCCAGGGGCCTGAGGATGCAGTGCAGAACAAATAATGGTGAAAATGGGAGTCAAACTCAAACACGATATTGCTTGATCCTAAGGAAAAATAATAGGGAACCAAAACCATCCAAATTCCCCAAGCATCCCCAGTCCTATCAGGTCTATCCCCTGGCCCCTTCCTCTCCTTTCCTCACCCACCTTTTTCCTCCCTGGCCTCTGCCCCTTGAGGGTTCTCCTAGCACAGAGTTCATGGAGACACACTGTGGTGTTGGTGCCACCTCCTGGCATCCATGGGAAGTGCAGCACTCCACTTCGACCTGGCATGGAGTGGAGGTTTTTAAGTTGGGGACCCAGTGAAGTGACATCTTCCCCTGCTGGTACCTACAGGTCACTTTTCTTTCTTTCTTTTAAATGTATTTTTTAAAATTTATTTTTAATTGTAGTTGGACACAATACCTTTATTTCACTTATTTATTTTTATATGGTGCTGAGGATGGAACCCAGGGTCTCGCACGTGGGAGGTGAGCACTCTACCGCTGAGCCACAATCCCAGCCCTATAGGTCACTTTTCTATTTTTGTACAGGGCCTAAACCCAGGGGTGCTTAGCCACTGAACTGCATCCCCAGACCTTTTTTATATTTTCTTTAGAGACAGGGTCTTGCTGAGTTGCTTAGGGCCTCACTCATTTGCTGAAGCTGGCCTTGAACTTGTGATCCTCCTACCTCAGCCTCCCAAGTCACTGGAATTATAACCATGTGCCACTATTTCCAGCTTCTTACAGGTCATTCTTGGAGGACTGTTCAGTTCTGGGTGCTATACTTTTCAGAACGGTGCTGATAAGCCACTTTCTACCTTACTTGGAGAAACACTAAAGGGCAAAACTGTTATTATCCCTGCTCATAGTTTCCACTGACCAAAGGATTGCATCCAAGTTCCTTAACACAGAAGGCCTTCAGGACTCTGCTTCCTTCTCATTCCAGTCTCCCTTCTGGGCCCGCTCTACTGCATGGGCACTTCCTCCCATCAGTTGTTTCCTCTTTTGCAATACTATCTCCCTCCCTGTTGATCTATTGATTCTCCAATCTCTCTCTCTCTCTCTCTCTCTCTCTCTCTCTCTCTCTCTCTCTCTCTCTAACACTGAGCCATATCCCCAGCCCTATTTTTGTATTTTATTTAGAGTCAGGGTCTCACAGAGTAGCTTAGCGCCTCACTGTTGCTAAAGCTGGCTTTGTACTCACAATACTCCTGCCTCAGTCTCCCCAGCTGCTGGGATTGCAGGCGTATGCCACTGTGCCCAGTGGATTCTCCAAACTCTTATTCCTCCTTCAGGTCTCAATTTCCCCACTCCCAGGAGAACTTCCAGTACCACTGCATTAACCAACAGAAGGAAAGAATGTCTCAGACAATGGGAACAGCATGTGCAAAGGCTCAATGTGACTTCAAGGAGATAGAAGAAGGCCAAAGACCAGAGATGGGTATTGGAGCAGGCGGGGTTGCTGCAACAGATTTCATGGGCCCTGGCTGGTGTTCAATCTCTGGTGAACAGAGGAAGGTCAAGGTTTTCAGCAGCAAAGGACTCAGTCAGATGTGTGTTTGAAAGGCTCACATAAGTTGTCAAGTGGTGAATTTAAGGGTAGGTTTGGACTTCCTCACCTCTGGCCCAGAGCAATGGAGTTGGCCTTCTGTGGACTGAGACCTCTAAAACCGTGAGTACCAAATATATTTTACTCCTCTTAGAAAAAAAATAGTGGGTTTGGAAAGAAGAGGCAAGGGCTGCTTAGGAGAGCAATGATGAGGTTTGGTCACTTCAGCCCCTACTTCATGTTGGTCAGATGCTAAATTGGGGTTCCCAGTCTTTGACCCTATCTTTCTGAATAGGGGACAGACCTATAGGATGCCAGACCAATGCTTCCGCCTGACCTCACTGAGGGGGTCCTAGTTACCCTAGTGTGCCCTCACTAGCTCTGGCTAATTTTTGTGACACCCTCCCTCTGTGTTAGGCCCCCAAATACCACCTGCCCCTCCCAGTCAGCACCTCTGGCCTATGGGAGCTGCCATCCCATTTCACATAAGAGGAAGCTTGGGCTCAAAGTTGAAAAGTAAATTGTGGCTGGGGATGTGGCTCAAGCGGTAGTGCGCTCACCTGGCATGCGTGCGGCCCGGGTTCAATCCTCAGCACCACATACAAACAAAGATGTTGTGTCAGCTGAAAACTAAAAAATAAATGTTAAAAAAAAATTCTCTCTCTTTAAAAAAAAAAAGAAAGAAAGAAAAGTAAATTGTGATCCAGGTGCAGTGGTGCCTGTAATCCCAGGAACTCAGGAGGCTGAGGCAAGAGGATCTCAAGTTTAAGGCCAGCCTGAGCAAATCTGTAAGACCCTATCTCAAAATTTAACATTTTTTAAAGGACTGAGAATATAACTCTGGGTAAAAAGCCCCTGGGTTCAATCCCCAGGAAATGGAAAAAAAAGAAAGTCAGTTGTGAGCAACACAGATAGGATTTGAATGGGGGTCTGTCTGCCTTTCTCATCATACTAGGTAGTCCACCTATTAGGCAGGTGGTATTTGGGGGCCTAACACGGAGAGGGGTGTTACTGTGATGACTGTTTGATTTTGGGTGGGCAGCTTTATCTTTCTCTGACTCAGTGTACTTTTCTGCAGAATGGGGGCAATCATAATAACCTGCCTAAGAGAGACTGTGAAGAGTAAATGGAATGAATGTCCTTAAAGACCCTGCATAGCACACAGCAAGTGCTCAAAAAAATGGTTGCCATTTCCATCACTACAGGAACTTAACATGTTCACTAGGGAAATGTGTTTTGGGGCCCTAAATTAGGGGAAGAAGGAGCTTCAGGAAAGCCAAGAAATAAGGAGAGAGCAGAGTGTATCGCATGGCAGCTCTGGAGGAAGTCATGCTGAGTTCCAAGCACAGAGGAGGTATTAAGGGCACCCACTATAAGGAGCTTTTAATACCACAGTCAGAAATCACCACAGGCTCTAGAGTCTTAGATAGTACAGCCAGTGCCCTGTGACCAGAATTGGAATGGCTTCCCCCAAATATGACAGATAGTACTGGGTTTAGAGACTTGAGGGACCCTAGACAGTGGAGAAGGGCACTAGCATCAGGCAGCCCATTTGCAGTCTTTGGAGTCCAGCTAACTTTCGGAGCAACAATCCCACTATGTAATTCCTCTGCCAATCACACAGTGGCGTTAGTACACCATGAAAGCTCTGCCTTCCTGTCTTTTGCAGCCAAAAGTACTAGTCACTACTAAGATATTTGAGCAGAATCTTTACAATATCCCTAATGAGGTAGAGTCCATTCATATCCCCAAATTACAGGTGGAAATAATAGTTCAGAGATGTCAAACAGTAGCCCAACATCACCCAATCAGAATTTGAATTTGTTGTTGTTGATGATTGAACCTGGGGCCTTGCACGTTTGGAAAGCACTCTACCAACTGCCCTACATCCCCAGCCCACACAACCAAGATCAGTATACATCCCAGCCTGGCTGCAGCAGCTGTCAGTTCTAGGCTAATGTCCTGATGCAGCCTCCTGCCCCCATCTGGGGTAATGCTGTCTTGGCTGAGTTGATGGATCTGAGGTTTGCCATGGCAGAAGAATGTTAGAAAAAACTAAGAAAATTTTTACTTTTGCATTCTCTCCCTCTCTTTCCAAAGCTTTTAGGTCACTGATGTAGCTTTTGCAATGGGGATGAGGTGATCTGACAGTTCCTAACTCTGGGATAGAGCGGCTGGTCTGAGGGATAAGGCCTCCCTCCCTCCCCACCCCCCATACCAGCCTAGGCTCCAGAGACTGAATTCCCAGGCCCTCTTAGCTTCCAAAGAGGAAGGGAGCTAAATTTGATTGAGCACTTCCTCTGTACCAGGCACTATGCCAGACATTCCTTATACATGCATTTAACACCCTTTTGGTGCTGGTCATGAGAGGCACAGTATTTCAAGTGCTTGGCATATATCAATAAATATTGATATATTGATATAAAAATATACATTAGGCTGTAATCCCAGCGGCTCAGGAGGCTAAGGCAGGAATTCAAAAATATACGTTAGGGGCTGGAGATATAGTCTAAGGGCATGCACAAGGCCCCAGGTTCAATCACCAGTACCAAAACAAACAAATAAACAAACAAACAAACCTGCACCAAAATGAATGAATGAATGAATGAATAAATAAATAAATAAATAGAAAGAAAGAAAATATATATACTTTAAAGCTAGGTGTGGTGATTCAAGCCGATGAGCCCAGCTATTCAGGAAGCAAAGGCAAGTTAAAGGTCAGTCTTAGCATATTAGCAACTCTGTCTAAAAATTTTAAAAAGTGCCCAAAATTTATTTTTTTAAAGTAAAGAAGTCTGGGAATATAGCTCAGTGGCAAATTGCCCCTGGGGTCAATCCCCAGTATGTGGCAGAAGCGGGATATATCTCTCTCCAAACCTACTCTTGCCCTTCCCACTTATACATACATACATGTATTAAATATAATTTAATTATAAATAAGCACACAGTTTAATGTTTCCCTGTCCCCCTCCCCCCCAGTGCTGGGGATGGAACCCAAGGCCGACAGGATACTAGGCTAGCACTCTGCCTCTGGAGTTCCACTCCCAACTCCCATACATATTTACTGAATAAAGGACTATGATAAGCTTGTGGTATCTGTGAGATAGTGAACTTGGAGCTCTGGAACAAATCTGGGTTAGAGACTGAGGTTCAGGTATTGCTGACATTCTGGGGATGTAGGCCATGAGTAGATCAGATACCTCAGGGAGATGGCTTAAATGATAAGCAAACTGTACCTGGATGGGGCACTGGGACAGCTGTTTGCTAGGCCAGAGAAGGAAAGGCATGCCCGTGACGTGGAAGTATAGAGAATAGCTTGTCACAAAGCTTAGGAGGGGACCAGGAAATATGAGGATACCCTGGAAACATTGCTGGTTTCAAAGAGACAAATAGGCAAATGCTGCCAGAATTGAAGCAGAAAAGATTGTGAAATGCCAACAGACTTGCTATAGAGGCGCTGTTAGGGATCTGAAGCCAGACTGCAGTGGGATGAGGGAAATGAGGGCAGCAGAGGTTCGGAGATGCAGTCAAGCGGGAGAGAAACTTGAGACTTCTCTTAAAAAAGGAGAGAGACTGATGCTATCCACTTTTTTGGGCTTCCAGGAAGGAGTAAGAAGACAGGGAAAGGTTGAAGTTTTGGAGAAAGAAGAGGAAAAAGAGGCACAAAATCCCGAAGAAGCATCAGGGTGGCACTTAAAGCCCCGAGGGAGACTGGAGAACCAGCTCAGTCCTCATCTATTTCTCGGTGGCAAATTCAGTTAAATGGGCACCAAGCGCCAGCTGGACTTGGTGCACGCTAGCTGTTAACAGGATCTGGCGACACTGTCCCGGCGTGGCCCAGGGCACAAAGAACTCCTGTCGGAGAGTCCACCACTTCGGAGCGGATCCCAGGGCCCACGTCATGGGCCGCCGCTAATTGGCCCGTGGAGGCCACCTGACCTAACTAGCCAATCAGAGGCTGTCTCCTTGGAATGCTGGCCCCTGTGTGGCCCAGAGCGGAAACCCGCCGGCCCAGAGGCGCTTCAGGCCACGTGCGCCTGCTTGTTAAGGCCAGCGCTGGACTGGAAGCTGAGGCTCGGTCTCCCACGGCCCTCTTCTGCTGGCTGGAGGAGGATGACCCAGCCCACGCCGAGAGCCCACACATAGCGTCCTCTTGCAAAATCATTGTTTTCTCTCTGTTTTCTGTGGCTGTGTCCCCATCCCTCACTCTTCCCTGATCCAAAATAGTATTTTGTTTATCTTTTTTACAATGCTGGGGACTGAATCCAGGTGCCTCACGTTCTGCAAGCGCTCTACTACTAGGTTATATCCTCAGCTCAGTCAAAGGAGTTTTGTAGAAGATTCAAAGGTGAACAACCAACTTGAAATCACTCGCTAGGGCAGCTTTGTGTGTGTGTGTTGTACCGAGGATTTGAACACGGGAGCTAGAACCACAGAGCCACATCCCCAGCCCTTTTTTATTTTTTACTTTTAGACAAACTCACTAAGTTCCTCAGAGCCACGCTAAATTGCCGAGAGTGACTTCAAATTTGCGATCCTCCTGCCTCTGGGATTACAGGCAGGAGCCATTGTGCCCAGCATGAATTAACTTTCAAGAAATGAACTCAGGCCTGGCAGGGTGGCACACTGGGTTCAATCTCCAGTTCCAAACAGGGAAATAGAGAGAAAGACATGAACTCAGCCAGATGCATGGGGCTCACCTGTAATTCCAGCCACTCAGAAGGCTGAAGTAGGAGGGTGAGAGTTTCGGGCCAGCCTGGACCACTTAGGGGAGACTCTCAAAATAAAAAATAATTTTTAATAAGGGGTTGGGGGTATAACTCAGTGGTAAACCACCCCTGGGCTTAATCCAGTTACAGCCAAAAAAAGCAGGTGTGGGGGGTGTGGGGGGGTGTTGGAGTTATAGCAAGGGGTAGAGATTGACCATGTACCAGCCCTGTGGTGGAATGCCTAGTTCCACCCCCCCCCCAAAAAAAAGAGAACTCCTGAGGTAAATCGATCATCTTCATATCAGCCTCCAGATGCTCAGCTTCAATTCCTTGCCTAAAATATATTACACTTTGCTTTGTAGTGGAGCTGATTCTTCAGCTGATTCTTCATACCTTCATTTAAAATGTCTCTAGTCTGGACTCAAACAAGCCATCTAGATAGAAATATGTAAACAGCAGTTTAAAAAAAAGATAAAACTGGTCCAGACAAGTTGGAGTCCATTTCAACTTCTGAAAAATATGGAATACTTCATAAATTTTCATGTCATCTTTGTGAAGGGATCATACTAATCTCCGTATTGTTCCAGTTTTAGTTATGTGCTAATGAAGTGAGCACTTATTTTATATATAATATTTATACATAAAATATGTTAATTTTATATCTAAATATATAAGTATTTAACATTTAAATGTTTTATATAAAATAATGCATACATATGGTATGTAAATACTAAATATTATATATAAATAATATGTAAATATGTATAAAATAAAATAATATGTTCAATTCATGGTTCAATCCCTAGTACCCAAAACAAATATACATATATATATTAAACTATTAAACTCAGAGTCACTTTATTGCTAAACTTCCCTCCCACCCCAGACTTTTTTTTTTTTTTTTTTTTTTTTTTTTTAGTTGTAGATGGACACAATACCTTTATTTTGTTTATTTATTTTTATTTGGTGCTGAGGCTGGAATCCAGTGCCTTACATGTGCTAGGCAATCACTCCACCACTGAGCTGCAATTCCAGCCACCCTCCCAGGCCCTTTTTATTTTATATTTTGACATAGGGTCTTGCTAAACTGCTGAGGCTAACCTTGAATTTGAGATCCTCCTGCCTCCCAAGACTCTCAAGATTACAGATGATCAGATGATCACCACCACCGCGCTCAGTTTGGAATTTTTTTTTTTCCCTACAGGGATTGAACCCAGGAGCACTTAACTACTGAGCCACATCTCCACTTCTTTTTATTTTTTGTAGCACAGTGGTAGAGGGTCTTGCTAAATTGCTTAGGCCCTTGCTAAATTGCTGAGGTTGGCCTTGAACTTGCAATACTCCTGCCTCAGCCACCCAGTCATTGGAATTATAGGTGTGTACCACCATACCCAGCAGCTTGGAAATAAATCTTGTTAGAAGGCAGCCATGAACCAGCTCTGTGAGCTCAGACAGATCTTGACCTCCTTGACTCTTACTAATAACCACAACTACAACCATTGTAGGGTTTACCAGGCACTGTTCTAAACTCATATCACCTCTCAGCAACTCCACATTACAGAGAAAGCACACAGGTACCAAGAGGTTCTATTGCTTGTCTGGTATTACACAGCATGTGTGTGTGTGTGTGTGTGTGTTGCTGGAGATTGAACTCATGGCCTTGTGCATGCAAGGCAAGCATTCTACCAACTGAGCTATATCTCCAGCCTGCCTCACCCCGCCTCCCCAGCTCTTAAGTGGAAGAAACTAAGGGTTCAATTTAGGTTTTCTGGGTCAGATTAAATGACCAGAACTTCACCATGCGGTGTCTCTCTAACACTGGCATAGGTAATCAGCACACTGAAGACCCACCACTCAGAACTCAGGAGAAGGCCAGGCTAACAGATTTGTGGCCCTGGACCAAAGGAGGCCAGTGTGACTGGAGGGTGGAGAGGGATAGGGTACTTGATAGGGGTTGAGCCTGAATGTATAGGTAGGAACAGATGCTCCAGGTCTCCTAGGCCACAATGAGACAATGGGGATGGATTCATGCATCTGGGTATTCCAGGGGTATTTCTGACCTCTCCTTGCCGCAGACATGTGATCCCTCATTAATGCTTAGCTTTAGTCCCTACAGAGCCTAGACACTAGGAGCTATCATAGTCCTAAACTCCCTGACTGATTTTTGAACTCTCTCCCTGGGCAGGACTGAAAAGGCATCACCCCAATACCTGGTCTCATCCTTTGCCTCGGGTTTATTAACACAAGTAATTAGACAAGACCTTGTCTCAAATTTTTAAATAAATAAATAAACATATATATATATTATCCATTTCCTGTACTTCCATTTTGATTTTGGAGATGTCCTGTTATTTAAGGTCTCTGCACCAAGGTGCTTGTTATGAACTGTAGATACACCAACTGATTATTCAAGTTGGGGACCCTGGATTCTTCAGGGGAGGGAGAAGAGAGCAGGGCTTTGCCGTAGTCTGGCTGAGCACAAATCACGAGCCACTCAAGCAGAAACAAACTTTATTTCCAAACTCACGCAAACGCCACCCATGCGGCCCTTCCAGGAACTCCACACCAACTGGAACTCTCTCCACCGGAACTTTTCTAACCAACGAGAACTCTCCAGGAATCCCTGCAAGAA
Organism: Ictidomys tridecemlineatus; assembly: GCF_052094955.1. Classification (NCBI taxonomy): domain Eukaryota; kingdom Metazoa; phylum Chordata; class Mammalia; order Rodentia; family Sciuridae; genus Ictidomys; species Ictidomys tridecemlineatus. The sequence continues at coordinate 150,660,755 of NC_135477.1, read as the reverse complement.
CTCAACTGGAACTCCGAGAGAACTCAAAAGTAGCGGGTGCCCAAGGCAGCAGGAGCCGCCCTATAGCCAGACAGCAGGGGTCTAATACAACAGAATACACAGCCTGTTTCAATCCAGCATCATCCAGTCACAGCAATTATACATAGCTTAACTTAATTATCATCATCTTAATAGCTCGCTGGCGTCACCTCTCAACCACTCCTTCTGGCAGAATGCTAGGCGCTATCCCAACTCGGCTGTGACTCTCAATAGGGACTTTGTAGGCTTCTCAGGGCTCAGGTGGTCATATGGATGTCCAACCACTGACCCATCTGGAAATGCCCATCACCTGAGTTTTTACCATCTTTCTCTCCTCTGCAAAGGCTTCAGGTCCCTTCTCCTCTATGACACTTGTGGGAGTCTTTCTCCCCTGGTTCTTTTTCCAGATTTTTATTTTTTTATTTTGCAGGGCTTCCACATGGTAGGCAAGTGCTCTACCTCTGAACTATATTCTTTTTCCGGATTTTCAAATCACATGTATGTCCAACCACTAGTATGTCTGTCCTGAATTTTCCTCAAGGCCTCTCCAAGCCTAACATGCAGAATACAATCACCTGCCTTGCATAAGAAGCATCTTTCCAAAAACTTTCATCCAAATCTAATGAAGCCCCTAATCTAATGTCCATTTTACAGGAAAAGCAGGGCAGAAGGAGAAGTTAAATGACAGCATGAGGAAGCATCAGCTGGCTATAGTACATGGGACATTCTCAGGATAACTGACCTAATCACTTTAGAAATCAAATGCTGCTGGGCGTGGTGACACATGCCTATAATTCCAGTGAGTCAGGAGACTGAGGCAGGAGGAACACAGGTTTGAGGCCAGCATCAACAATTAGTGAGGCCTAAACAACTTAGCATGACCTTGTCTCAAAATTTAAAATAAATAAATAAATAAATAAAGATAGGTTAGTGATGTAGCTCAGGAGTAAAGCATCCATGGATTTAATCCCCAGTACCAAAAAATAAATAAAAGCTTTGTGTGTGTGTGTGTGTGTGTGTGTGTGTGTGTGTGTGTGTGTGGTGTTGGGGATCAAATCTAGGACCTTGCACATGTTAGGTAAATGCTGTACCACTAAGCTACAGACATAGCTAAAACTTTCATATTTCAAGTGACACTATTAAAGTAGTGAAAAGGTAGCACACAGAATAGGAGAAAACACTTGTAAATTTAGTTCTTTTATTTTATTAGGTAATAGGGATTGAATCCAAGGGAAATTTACCACTGAGCAACATTATTAGGGATTAAGCTCAGGGGCACTTTACCACTGAGTTCCATCCTAAGCTTTTTATTTTTATTTTAGTTTTTAGTTTTGAGACAGGTTCTTGCTAAGTTGCCCAGGCTAGCCGCAAATTTGTGATTCTCCTGCTCCAGCCTCCAAAGTCTCTATGATTACAGACATGTGCCACCATGGCCAGTAAGAGAACACATTAAATACAGAGTTACAATATGACCCAGCAGTTCTACTCCTGGGTATATGGCCAAGAGAATGGGAAACCTGTCCAGATAAAAATTTGTACATGAATGGTCATAGCAACATTGGTTATAAGAGCCCCAAATGAAGCAGCTCAAATATCCACAAACCGATGTGTGAATAGATGAAATGTGTTATATCCATACACATACACATTGGAATATTATTCAGCCATTAAATAATGAAGTACTGTGGGGCATGGTAGCACCTGCCTGTAATCTCAGCAACACTGGAGGCTGAGGTAGGAGGATCTCAAATTCAAGGCTAGCCCCAGCAATTTAGCAAGGCCCTAAACAACTTACTGAGACTCCATCTCAAAAAAAAAAAAAAAAAAAAGAGTTGGGGATGTAGCTCAGTGTTAAATTTCCCCCAGGTTAAATAATCCCCAGTACCAAAAAAAGAAAGAAAGTATGAAGTACTGATATATGATACAGAATGGATAACCCTTGAAAACAAGCTTAAGTGAAAGAAGCAAGAAAAAGAAGGCCACATAGTGTATGAATCCATTTCTAAGAATGTCTAAAATAGGCTAATTTACAAAGACAAAGAGTAAATTAGTGGTTGCCAGGTGTTGGATGAAAGAAAGAAGTAGAGAGTGATTCCTAGAAAAGAAATAGAGAGTGTGGGGTTTCCTGTTTGTTCTTCTAGCACCAGACATTGAACCCAGTGGCACCTTCTCACTGAGCTATATCCTCACCCCCTTTTATTTTTTATTTTGAGACAGGTCTCAAGGCTACCATATGTGCAGTTTCTTTTCGAGGTGATGTGATTATACTAAAATCCCCTGGAGCCAGGCATGGTAGTACACACCTATAATACCAGCTACTCCCTAGGCTGAGGCAGGAGGAACAGCAGTTAATTCCAGCCTGAATAATTTAGTGAGACCCTCTCTTAAAAAATAAACTAAAAGGGGCTAGGGGTGTAGCTCAGTGTTAGAGTGCTTTCCTAGCATGTACCAAGGCTCTGGGTTTAACCCCATTACCTGAAACAAAGCCCCCAAACCCCAAACAACAACAACTTCCACACAAAACAACAAAAACCCTACTGGATTATACACTTTAGAAGGGTGAATTTTATGATAGGTGAATTATAGATCACTAGGAAGATTTTTTTTTTTTTTTTTTTTTTGGTACTGGGGATTGAACTCATGGGCACTTGGCCACTGAGCCACATTCCCCAGCCCTATTTTGTATTTTATTTAGAGACACGGTCTCTCTGAGTTGCTTAGCACCATGCTTTTGCTTAGGCTGGCTTTAAACTCACAATCTCCTGTCTCAGCCTCCTGAGCCACCTAGCACGCTCACTAAGAAGATATTAAATAGGAGGGGCTGGGAGTATATCTCAGTGGCAGTATGCTTACTTAGCATGAACAAGGTCCTGAGTTCAATCTCCAGTAACACACACACACACACACACACACACACACACACACATATACACACACAAAATAGTAATAATAAAAGTAGGAAAATAAACAGATAATTTCAGAGAGTGGTAAGAATTATAAGGCAATACTTAAGGAAGATGTGACAGTGATCCAGGTTGGAATAGTGAAGGAGGGGCAGGCCTCCCTCCCCTGTATCCTGGAGCTGATTGACAAGCTTACCCAGGCCCAGGCATGGGGGCCACATACCTATAATCCCAGCTACTTGGAGTAAAGATGGAGGATGCTAAATTTGAGGCCAGCCTGGGCCACAAAGCAAGATCCTATTTCAAGGTAGTATAAAATAAAAAGGGCTGAGGATGTAGTATAGGGGTAGAGAACTAGCCCAACTTGCTTGAGGTCCTACATTCAATACCTGCCACTCCCAGCAAAAGAAAGAATGGGGAGGAATCCTCAGAGATCTGGTGGGTACAGCAGACATTTGCCCTGAGGCGAAACTATTTACATAACACTGAGCCTCTTCTGTCTTTAAAAATGCCTTCTCTCAGCCTAGCAGGTGGTATTGGAGAAGCTGAGGCAGGGTCTTTCAAGTTCAAGGCCAGCTTTAGCAATTTAACAAGACCTTGACTCAAAAAAAAAAAAAAAAGGAGAGAGAGAGAGAGAGAGAGAGAGAGAGAGAGAGAGAGAGAGAGAGAGAGAGAGAGAAGGACTATAGATGTTGTGTAGTGGCAGGGCATTGCCTAATGAGGCCCTGGGTTCAAACTCCAATACTACACACACACAAGCCCTTCTAGGTCATTAGCCCCTTCTTGGGGGACTCCTGTCTTTGTTGTGCACAGCCATCTTTCTCTCTCTCTTTTTTTTCAGAGTAGAAATTAAAAGTTTATTAAAGGACAGCAGAAAAGACTTCTCCCAGAGGAAGAAGGGGACCCAAGAGGTGGAATCCCATCTTTCTCAATTCTTGTTTTTGCCATGCAGATTTTCCAGATATTTCTGAACTTGACTGGTGTTAAGAGACCAAATTCCCAGACAGACACCTGGCCCATGACTGTAATCCCAGTGATTTGGGAGGATGAGACAGGAAGATCGAAAGTTTGAGGTCAGCCTCAACAACTTGTCTCAAAATAAAAAGATAAAAAGGACTGGGGATATAGTTCATTGGTTGCCAGTGCCCCTGGTTTCAATCCCCAGTACAAAAGAGAGAGAGAAACAAGTTCAGAGACCTTCAACTTTCATATGATCTCCTTGGGTCAGGCAGGAGGATCTGAGTTCAATTCCCAGTACTGCCAAAAAAGATGCTTCTCCTGGGATCCTCTTTCTGGTGACTTCCTATTCAGATAAATTAGCTGGGTGTGGTGGTGCATGCTTGTAATGCCAGTGACTCAGAAGACTGAGGCTTGAGGATCCCAAGTATGAGGCCAGCCTCAACAACTTAAGGAGACCCTGCCTTGAAATAAAATTAAAACAGGACTGGGGGTTTGGCTTAGTGGTAAAGGCCTCTGGAGTGTGGTGGTATATACCTGTAATCCCCGTGAGGTAGGAGGATCACAAATTCAAAGCCAGCTTCGAAATTTAGAGAGGCCTTAGGTCACCATCAATTTAGTGAGACCCTGTCACAAAATAACATATAAGAGGAGCTGGGGAAGTGACTAGTGGTAAGTGCCCCTGGGATTCAATCCCTGGAACCAAAAAAAGAAAAAATAGAAAGTATGAGAGTGAGAGAGAAGGAGGGTGGTAGGAGGGAAAGAGAGAGATGATAAAGGAATGATAGAGGGATGATAGAAAAGCTACAGTTTGGGGGCTGGGGATGTGGCTCAAGTGGTATCGCGCTCGCCTGGCATACGTGCATCCCCGGTTCGATCCTCAGCACCACATACAAACAAAGATGTTGTGTCCGCCGAGAACTAAAAAATAAATATTAAAAAAATTCTCTCTCTCTCTCTTTAAAAAAAAAAGAAAAGCTACAGTTTGCCCAAATGAAGCTCCCTAGGATGGAGGAGGGGTACCTCAGGAGGGAGGGTTCTAGAAGACCCAGGTGTTATCTCAGCAAACTCATGGAAGGCTCTGGCCTTGTCTTTCTATGTCAGAGTTAGAATCTGGCAGAGGAATGGTCATCATGGGAATGTATATTAACATATTAATATGCTGGGTTTGTTATTTTTTTTTCAAATTTTTAGTTGTAGATATACACAGTACCTTTATTTTATTTACCTATGTGTTGCTGAGGATCGAACCCAGTGCTCCACTCATGCAAGGCAAGCACGCTGAGCCACAACCCCAGCCTTTGCTGTTAATTTTTGCAATGTCCTGAAAAACAAACAAACAAACAAAAAAAAAAAACCAAAAGCAAAAACCTAGGACCTCAAACATATTAGTCAAGTGTTCTATCACTGAGCCCCACTCCCAGTCCTCTTTATTCTTCACCTTGTATTTTTTTTTTTTTACTTTCATCCTCTACAGCCTAAAACAGCAATGTCTAGCAATCCACCAAATTCTACCCAGAGTCATATAGTATTTATTGAATAATACTGAGTATAAACTACCATTTCACCATTTTCTAGAGCAGGACTTTCCACAAGCTGCTTCTCAGTCTGTTTTTCATCTGTCAAACAGGATTGTATTCTCCCTTGTAAGGGAGACAATGGATGGGTGTGTTGTAAAATGGCAATCCTATGCAGATGGAAAGGACAGTCACTTTCTTGACTGCTGGCTGCAGACTCCTTTCTCTGACCTGGTCCTTTCCCCACTGCCAGGGCCCAGCATTTGCCCACTTTCCCCTCCTCTCCTTGAAAACCTATGTCAGAAGATAGGACACTAGGGGTGCATCCAACAAAATCAGATGTCCAGAGAAGGAGCAGGTTGGGGGGAAAGGAGGGATAATAGATATGTTGGTTTGAACAGCCTGGTGACAATCCTGAAGGAGGTGTCCAGAGGGAAGCTGCTCTGTGCTGAACCCATAGCCAGCTGTGCCTACTTCATTTTCTTTTTTTGTACCAGTGATTGAACCAAGGAGTGCTTAATTCCTGAGCCACCATCCCCAGCCCCTTTTATTTTTTGAGACAGGGTCTTGCTAAGTTGCTTAGGGCCTAAGTTGCTGAGGGTGGCTTTGAACTTGTGATCCTCCTGCCTCAAACTTCCAAGTGGATGATGGGATTACAGGCACGTGACACCATGCCCCGCTTTCTCACACATTTAAAAAAAATTTTTTTTAGTTGTAGTTGGACACAATATCTTTATTTATTTTTATGTGGTGCTGAGGATCAAACCCAGTGCCTATAGGTGCCTATAGGTGTGAGGTGGGCCCTCTACCACTGAGCTACATAGCCCCAGCTCCTCTCACAGTTTTTGAAGCATTGTCTGGCACTGAAAATTCTCTGTTCATCCCAAATCCTTTTTAGAAGGGTTTACTTTTTTTTTTTTCAATGTTTTGGTTATAGATGGACACAATACCTTTATTTACTTATCTTTATGTGGTGCTCAGGCTCTAACCAAGTGTCTCACCCATGCTAGGTGAGTGCTCTACCACTGAGCCACAATCCTAGCCCCTATGAGGTTTTAAGTTTTGCACAACTCATTTGGCCCATAAATGGAACCACAATTCTTTTGATTTGTGGAGACAGAGACTTGGAGAGGGCAGGAAGGGATACATCCCATATTAGGAGCATTTCCTAGTTCTAGATCACTCAATTTGTGAAGGTCAGATAAGTGAGTGTATGCCCTAGACCCTGCTATAAGGAGGTTATTCAATTGGCTGGGACCAATGGTTATTGCAGAGGTTGACTATGTGTGTGGGAGTGGGTTGGGATTAGAGAAGACTTCCAAGAGGATGAAAAAGAGTCTGGCTGATAGAAAAGAAAAAGCACAGGGACTACTGCATACAGCTTGGACAGACTATGACTGTCCTAGAACTGGACAACTGGGAGAAGTGATAAAGGAAGACAGACAAAAATTAGTGGTCTTGACACAGGGGTTTTGGAAAGAGAGTGTTTGAAAAGAAAACATGAAGGTGGGGGCTTAAGTCCTTGAAGTTAGAAATGGGACTGAGACTCAGGTTAATAGACAGAAGCCTGATAGTTGGGGGCAGGAAGGAAGCTTTGCTGGAGGCCTGCCTGGCCTCAGATGTGGCCAGGCCTTCCTTGATCTTAAACTAAAGTCTGATTCAGTTCTGGGGGAATCCCTGGGTGGAGAGAGGAAGGAAGTAACTCCTAGGTTCATGAGAAGGGACTGTTATGGTGTTCACCAACTACATTTGGGATTAATTACCAAAGGCCTCAATGCCTTCTCCAAGCCTTGACTGTTGAGTCAGAAAGCAGATAAGCAGATGCTGTTCTGTCCAGAGGCAACAGGCAGCTTGAAAAGGGAGTTGGGGGTCAGACTTGGCTCTGGGCAAATCACGCTTCCTCTCTAGAACATGGGAATAACAATAGTACCCATCTCAGAGGGAGCATTCTGGAGAGTAGCTGGCACAGAGGAGGATAAGCCCCATCTATTATTGGAACAAAACTATGCTGGCACATTCCAGAAGCAGGGTACTCAGTAGGGTTGTGTTTCTAGGGGAGGAACTAGTTTCTTTTTGACACTACTGGCAGGGTGAATGTTCTACTGCACAGATGCGATCAAGTTTGTGCAATCAAGTTCTTATCCTATTCCTTGACCTTCTGTGGATCCCTACTACCTTCCAGTTAAAGCCTAAATTCTTTTTCCTTTTTAAATATGTTTTAGTTGTAGATGGACACAATATCTTTATTTATTTATCTTTATGTGGTGCTGAGGATTGAACCCAGTGCCTCACCCATGCTAGGTGTGTGCTCTACCACTGAGTCACAACCCCAGCCCCAAAGCCTAAATTCTTTAACTTGATCAACAAGGCCCTACATAATTAGGCCTCTGTAGTCTTTCCTATCTTTTTTTGTTTCTTTTTGGTACCAGGGATTAAACCCAGGTGTGCTTTACTCCTGAGCCACATCGCCAGCCCTTTCTATTTTTTTTTTTATTTTGAGACAAGATCTCACCAAGTTGCTTAGAGCCTAAGTTGCTGCGGCTGGCTTTGAACTTGCAATCCTCCTGCCTCAGCCTCCTGTATCACTGGGATTATAGGTGTGAGCCAATGTGCCTAGCTTGAGTCTGTTATTGCACTTACCACCTCCTCTGGACCTACTTCCTCTGGACATAATTTTCTCAAGGACTCCCCTCTAAGCTGGCTGTAGGGGCCTTCCCAGTTCTTCCAGCACTTTCAGCTTCTCTCTTACCATTAGGTTCTGTATCTTGTTGCCTTTCCCACAAGGCTCTGAAAGGGAGCTCAGTATTTATGGAATTAATGAATATAAGGGGAGCAGTTCTAATAAAAAAGGAGGTCATTCATTGTACATTGGCTAAATATCTCAAAAGGTATTTATTTTAGCAGACTAGGAATGATCAGGGACCATGATTTTCACAGTTTTGGAGCAAAGGAATGGAGGTCAGTCATACCAGATGGGAACCTAGATACTCAGACCTTGCATGAAAGGCTTAACTTTTGGACCTCAATTCTTCATAGGGCTGGTGAAGGTTAAAGGAACAAATGTGTGTCAAGTGCCCAGCACAGTGTCCAGTACACAACATAGACTTAGCAAATATGTATTGATTCTTATCTCTGTCTTAAGATGGAGGCACATGCCCAGAAAAGTTCCCTGAGTTGAGACAACAGACCAGAGAAGAGCTGGGTCTATACTCCAGGGCCCCACCTTACAGAGACACAGCCCTATTCCTTCTTCTCCCACTATAGGAGTCAGTGTCCATGGGTGAATATATGGCCCTGTGGAAATCCTCACCTCTGCACACACAGAATGCTTGGCCTGGGTCTGGTGAATGGGAAGCTGTATGGGCTACATGGCTGCTGTGGTTGAAAACTCTGTATCCAAGTTCCACTATAAGATGCAGTTAGGGGGCTGGGGATGTGGCTCAAGCGGTAGCGCGCTCGCCTGGCATGCGTGTGGCCCGGGTTCGATCCTCAGCACCACATACCAACAAAGATGTTGTGTCCACCGAGAACTAAAAAATAAATATTAAAAATTCTCTCTCTCTCTCACTCTATCTTTAAAAAAAAAAAAAAAAGATGCAGTTAGGAAATTTAGATGACACTCAGGCATCTGAGAATTTTTTCCTGGGATTCTAGTCTTCTCCCCCAAACCTGTCAATAACCAGTTCGTCTTCAGCTGTCAATCCCTTTTAGCCTCTACTCTTTTTCCAGGGAGGCTAGGAAAAGGTTTCTGCAGGGGAATGATATGCAAAGTTTAGCTAACCTCTCTTCACGCCTTAACACCTTTATTTAACTGCCTTTTCCTGAGGCCAGGGGTTTCCTAACACAAGCATCTATCTCATCCTTTGCTTTCCTAGTGACCAGCATACTACCTAGAATGCAGAAAATGGTAGTTGAAGGAAGCAATGAATTAACATTTCTGCCTTTCTCAAGTGCTTAGTCTGTAACTAAGTGTAAGCGTAGATGGCTAGCACTTACTTTACCTTATAGGATCACTGCTGCTCTGTGCTTTGGAAACCATAGATGAGGAAGCTGAAGCTTGGGGCTGTTAAGAGACCAGTTCAAAGCCATACGGTGGCCTTGTGTGGCTAAGCACTGGAAGGGACCCTGATGAATTGGGGTAATAGGCAGAGGAGGTAACTCTCAGTCAGAAATGATTGGTTTAAACAAATTATTAGGTGTGAAGTAATGTTAGAGTTCCTTGCTCAATTGTCCAGATGGGGTTTCCAGGAATGGCTTCCCAACTGAACTAAAGGCTGGTGGTCCCTGTGGAGCAGAACCCTGAAGGTGCAGTCCCAACTCTTCTCTGGCTATTTCTAGTACGCAGAAAACTGTCTGACTTTATACCTGGGAATCTTCAGATACTCCAGTCTCTTCAACAGGAGTCCCTCTTCTCCGGCACTCAGATCAGAGGGTGCTCAGTCACTGTGGTCCCAGGGACTGCTTTCCCTCAAACAAAGTTGGCTTGTTTTCTTGGCAGGGCTGGCATCCCAGCACCCGAGGAGTGCTAACAGACTGCTTATCTCTGAGCCTCCATTATTGGATTGTGGGTCTTGAACAGCAAAAGGTTGGGTGCCCCAGACTACTTGACAGCTGTGGCTGGTCACTGGGTGAAGGCCAGGTAAGGATGGAGTTTGGCTAACCCAACACTAACACCATGCAGGGCAACCCCAAAAGTGGCCTTTCTCCCTGGTGGGTTCTCATTCAGAGACGGCCCAGGGTAACCATTCCACTGGGGCAATAACTATGCACATTTACTAAGCCCTAAGGAGGAATGGCAGTCACGTGGCCCTCGAGGGCGGTGCCTTCAGCTTTGAGATGGCATGAATTATGAATCTAATCATAGAAGACTTTCTGGAGGAGGCGGAAAATTTGATGGCGGTCCATGTGACTTTCTCTGAAGAGCAAGGATGAACTACATGCTCTAGAGACCAAGTTGCTCTTGAGGTGAGCTTCTTGCTGGGCAAGGGGAGTCCAGGAGATGATAGGGTCCCGGGATCGGAAGAGCCTGTTTGGGTTGGAGTTGCGGGATCAGGCCTTGCTTGGGTTCCCCCAACCTGCCTTTGATCTGTCTTTAAAGAATGGGTGTGCAACGACTGTGCTAGGTCTGTGCTGCGGGGTCCCAGTGCTGGGTGCAGGCCTGGAGGGGGGGTGGTCTCAGCGCGGGGGGCGGGGCAGAGTGTTGGTGGCCCGGGTTGCGGCTGAAGGCTTGGCTGAGGCTTGGCGGGGCCAGTCAGCCTGTCTTCCCTCGCGGTGCAGTTCCGCTGGGGTCCTGATGCCTGGCCCGCAGGGGCGAGGCGCGCGCTCCTCGGGGAGCCCGGCTGCGGTGGCACGAGAGGGCCATCTGCCTGGGTGCAGAGAACTGCAGCGTCTGTGGTGCTAGGCGAGGCCCCTCCCGGCCCCCAGGCCCGCGCGCACGCACCTACTCACGCCCGCCAGCACCCGCGGCCCGAGCCCCTGTGCCAGGCCCAGACCCAGACAAGGCGCGGGAGGCGGTGCAGGGATTAGTGGACCCCTCCCCCAGCGCTCCCCTCGCCCCGCCCGAGGCAGTGAGGACCCCTGGGCCCGAGGGTGGCAAGGGAGCTTCGTCCTGGCGGTGCCCGGGCTGGGAACTCGGCCTCACTGGGCGGGGGCCGCACCGCTGCAGGCCGAGGTGCGGGCGTCCTGTCAGGCTGCAGCCCGGCTCTGGTGCGGGGGGTGGGCTTAGCTTTGGGGTCGCATGGCCTCATCTCTCCGCTGAGGCCACGGCCGAGCGGGCAGTGCCCGAGCGGGTAACCCGACCCGGCTCCCCGGAGCCGCTCACCCCGCACGGCCGGGCAGGGGGAGGGAGAGGCTAGGGGGGAGGGGAAAGGGAAAGGGTGGTGGGTGAGGGGCTGTGGAGACCGCAGGGCCGATTTCCCGGGCCATCTGCACTGCTCTAGGGCGGCTGTCCGCGGCGCCTCGGAAGACACAGCCCTCTGCCTCGCGGGCGTCGAGCCTGCAGCAGGAGTGAGCCCTGGGGCTGCAAAGGCTTGGCTCAGGGAGGCAGACCCGAGCTGCTGCCTCCATTTTGTTTCCTGCTCAGCTTGGTCTGTGGTGGTGGTGGTGTGGGTTTGGGGTGCGGCCGAGCAGGGGGTTCACCTGCGGCCGCGCCTGCTCGGGGCCTGAGGCCTCGAAGACCCCAGCCCAAACCCCCAGGTGAGCCCTGCGTCAGGAGGGGGGGTTTCCTTGGCCTTGGGCCGAAAAGAGGCGGCTGAGGGCAGGTGCCCAGTGGATGGGGAGCCCGGGCTGTAACCTAAGATGGAGGCCGGGGCTAACGCGGGCCCGAGCCGGGCTGCCTGGGCTGTTGGGCAGGCCTCAGCCGGGCCAGGTGCCGCCGGGGTTGGGGTTCGAGACGGGTAGGTACTGTAGCCGTGTGCAGCCCCGTGCAGGCGCAGCGCCCTGAGGTAGGTGAGGGGATCGGAATGCCACCCACGACGCCCGCAGGCCCCGACACTCCCGGGAGGCGCGCGAGGCCCCTAGAGAGCCTGCCTCAGGCCCCGCCCGGGCTGCGGGGCCGGCCCGTAGGCCCGGGCGGCGAGCGGGAGCGCAGGGGGAGGGGAGGGGGCGGCAGCGGCAGCTCTGCTGATTGGGCAGCGCACTCGCGAGCCCGACTTCACCCGCCCTGAACCCCGAAGAGTGAGGCGTGGGAGCGCGCGCGCGGTGGGGGAAGGGGTGCGCGCGCACCTGGGGCCTCAGTCGCACGCGGGCCGGCGCGAGGCGCTCGGTGGCACGAGCCGCCGCGGGGGCGCGCGTGGTGGGGGTGTGAGGAGGAGGAGGAGGAGGAGGAGGAGGCGGCGGCGGCGGAGGAATAGGCCGGGGCAGGTCGCGCTCGCTGCCTTCCCTGAAGAGACGCGGGGGGAGGGGGGTGCGGCGAGCGGCTCCTCTCTCTCCCCATCGCTCCGCTCGCGCCCCAGTGTAATGAGGGTCACCCCCTCCCCCCAGCTGGCCCGGGAGGGGGCGCGGGGCACGGTAACTAGTGCGCTGGGGTGGGCGGCGGGCGGGCGGGCGCGAGGAGGGAGGAGACGACCGGGCGGGGAAGATGGTGGTGGCCGAGAGGTGAGGGGCTCTGGGGAGGGCCGGGTGCGGCGCGGGGTTGGTGGCCGACGGCGCTGCAGCTGCGGGCCCCCTCCCCCGCCTCCATCACTACCAGCCGGGCTCTGGCCTAGCTGGCCCGGCTGCCGCGAACTTCCTCCCCGCGCGGCCCATGTCCCGCCGGCCGGCCGGCCGCCCGCGCGCACCTCGGCCTACGCCTCCCACAGGTAGCCGGCTGGGGGGCGCGGGGGCGGCTGCCCTCCGGCAGCAAACTTTGCTTGCTGCTGAATATTGATGAGTATGATCGGCGCTGTTGGGAGGTGCTGCCGCAGCTGCGGGAAGGAGCGCGGCCCGGGCAGGCGGTGTCGGCGTCGGCAGCAGCCATGTTTGTCAAGCTGTAGCAGCTGCTGCTATCCTGATTTGGCTTCACCGGCCGCCTCGGTTTCTCTTTTTGCGGCGTCCTGGCCTATGGGCCCTGCAGCTGTGGACAGGGCAGGCCTGCAGTCAGGAAGGCGAACTCCGGGGTGCACCCGCCTCGGCCGACTCGCCCGCGGCCTGTGCACTGCCGCTGCAAAGGCTCCGGCGCCGGCTAGGCGCAGGGTGCAGCGCTATTGTGACCGCTGCGCCCGAGCGAGCCAGGAAGGAGGAGGGGTACCTTTTTGTGCAGGGTCCTGAAGCCCCTCTGGAATCCCATAGCCCCCTCCCTTCAAGAGATCCGGCCGCTGGACCCCGGACGGGGGAGGACGAGGACAATTCCTGTTTTGAGATTTTTAGGAATTTTGATCGCCAACGGGATTTTAATTTTAGTTTAACCCAAGTGTCCACCATTCTGCAGTGCAGGAAAAAGGGACGGGTTGTTTCCATGTGGCAGGAGTTGCCCAGCTTCTAAAAGATGTAGTTTGCTGAGGCTCACTGAGGCCATTTTTCCACCTTCAGCCAGGAGAACTTTTTACACCCTTGGAAGTACAGCAGAAAAGCATAGAGGCCACTAGGCCTTGAGAAATGGCTGCCATTTTGAAGAGAAGAGTCAGATGGCCTTATTAACTCGGATTAATTACTGTGTTTTTGGATTCCAGGTTGATGCTGGCCCAGGATGGATCAGACCTGTGAACTATCTAGAAGAAATTGTCTGCTGCCCTTTTCCAATCCAGTGAATTTAGATGCCCCTGCAGACAAGGACAGCCCTTTCGGTAATGGTCAATCCAATTTTTCTGAGCCACTTAATGGGTGTACTATGCAGTTATCGGCTGCCAGTGGAACATCCCAAAATGCTTATGGACAAGATTCTCCATCTTGTTACATTCCACTGCGGAGACTACAGGATTTGGCCTCCATGATCAATGTAGAATATTTAAATGGGTCTGCTGATGGATCAGAATCCTTTCAAGACCCTGAGAAAAGTGATTCAAGAGCTCAGTCGCCAATTGTTTGCACTTCCTTGAGTCCTGGTGGTCCAACAGCACTTGCTATGAAACAGGAACCCTCTTGTAATAACTCCCCTGAACTCCAGTTAAAAGTAACAAAGACGATCAAGAATGGCTTTCTGCACTTTGAGAATTTTACTTGTGTGGACGATGTAGATTCTGAAATGGACCCAGAACAGCCAGTCACAGAGGATGAGAGTATAGAGGAGATCTTTGAGGAAACTCAGACCAATGCCACCTGCAATTATGAGCCTAAATCAGAGAATGGTGTAGAAATGGCCATGGGAAGTGAACAAGACAGCACAACAGAGAGTAGACACGGTGCAGTCAAATCGCCATTCTTGCCATTAGCTCCTCAAACTGAATCGCAGAAAAATAAGCAAAGAAGTGAAGTGGACGGCAGCAATGAAAAAACAGCCCTTCTCCCAGCCCCCTTTTCACTAGGAGATACAAAAGTTACCATAGAAGAGCAATTAAACTCAATAAATTTATCTTTTCAGGATGATCCAGACTCCAGCACCAGTACATTAGGAAACATGCTAGAATTACCTGGAACTTCATCATCATCTACTTCACAGGAATTGCCATTTGTAAGCAGTTTTTGGTACAACTTAAATATATACATGAATGTATATACACAGGCCACTTAAAGGGAAGCTTAAAACTAATTTGTTTTTGGTTATCAGATCACAGCTGAAAGCTAATGATAAGCTTTAATGGGGGAGCTTTTACTTTGATTTTAAAATTTATCTGATTATGAGTGGTTCCTTTTAGCTTTTCCCAATAAATCTCCATTGAGGATTGGCTAAATGTTAAATTTATAAGGGCATTTGATTGAGTTCAAATTTAAGTTTTCAAGATGTAGGTATACTTTTTATTATCTCTTAGAAAAAACAAAAACTTGGTATTGCTAGTATCATGAATATAGGTGAACCAGTTCCTTACTTCAGAGTCCTGTTTCCACATAAGGCAGCCTGTTTTTTTTTCAGTTAGTGGGTGATTTGCTGTAGGTTGAAGTACATTTTGAGTGCAGATTGAAAATGGCTAAGATGAAAAAGGTTTCCTGGATATCAGTCAATTTAAATGAGGTTAATTTTTCTGAACTATGTGAAGGTCTAGAACATCTTAGGCTTTTGATAGTTGTCACCATTAGGGTAGACTCTTTAATCTTTCCTAATTTTAAGATTTGAAGCATATTTATATGTGTGTGTATGTGTATGGAAATGGAGAAGAACTCGAGGTTTTTTCAGTATTGTAATACTGTTAAAGGTGGTAAATGATAAGGTTATTATTTATTAGAACTTAATGTAAAATTTTTTGACCTCTTTATTTAACTAAATGATCAATTGACTTCTCTTAGCCTTGGTTTCATCACTTCTAATATCCAAAAGTACTTTGATTTCTAAGATTCCTGCTTCTTTCAGCTTTAAATATGATTTTGTTTCTCTCTAAATATCACATTGTCGTGGTCAGAGGTAGTGTCACCAAGAAGATATTTTTTCTTATTTTTTTTTTTTTTTTTGGCTAACAAATCCCTCATACTATGAGGATTTTATAAGAAGGATTTTAATAATATGTAATGATTGTTTTGAGTGCCTTAAACATTCACTGTAGCACACATCTCTGCTGTTCTTCATAGTTTCAGAGGGAGAATGTGGGTATGTTGAGTTTGTTTCTATTGATTCATATCTTAAACTTATTTAAATATACTTTAATAATCTGTTTTTTTAAGTTTGGCAGTTGCATATTTAAAAAATATTGCTGTGGTGGTTATCATGAGTTTGTATTGTTCCAGACACACTGAGGTGGATAGGCTGTTTTGAAAACCTTCCAGTGGGGGTTGATGGTGATGGCAGCACAGGCCTGTAATCCCAGCAGCCCAGGAGGCTGAGGCAGGAGGATCTCAAGTTTGAAAACAGTCTCAGCAAGTCAGCAAGGTCTTGTCTCAACAATAGAAAAAGTTGGGGAAAAAAACTCAGTGGAAAAATAGCCCTGGGTTCAATCCCAGGTGTAAACAAACAAACAAAACAAAACTCTGAACTCTGACAGCTGATGAGACAGATTTTTTTTTTTTTTTTGTACCAAGGATTGAACCCAGGGATGCTTAACCACTGAACCACATCCCCAGCTTATTTTATTTTTTATTTTTATTTTAAATTTTATTTGAATTTGTGATCCTCCTGCCTCAGCCTCTAGAGTGGCTGGGATTACAGGCCTGTACCACCATTCCTGGAGAGACAAATCTTTTTCTTTGGTTCATGTTGAAATTTATTGTAGGCTGGGCACAGTGCCACATGCCTGTAATCCCAGTTATTTGGTAGGCTGAGGCAAGAGGATTGAAAGCTGAGCCACAACCCCAGCCCTTTATTTTTGTTTTGAGACAGAGTCTCACTAAGTTTCTTAGATCCTCGCTAAATTACTGAAGCTGGCTTTGTTGTGATCCTCCTGCCTCAGCCTCCAAGTTACTGGGATTATGCCCAGCTGTCACCATATGCTACTGACACTTGTATTCACATTTTTTTTTTTTTTTTTTGTGGTGCTGGGGATTTAACCCATGGCTTTGTGCATTCAAGTTAAATACTCTACCAACTCAGCTATATTCCCAGCCCCCTGTACTGTTCACATTTGAAGTTCATTCAGGTATGGAGCCTATGCTCAGGGACAGGAATTTTGAAAATCCTTAGCAATATTGTCTTTTATTCTGTTTGTAATATTATAAGATTCTTTTTCTAGACAGTGGGAAGGAGTAGTTATTATGGTTGTAAACCCAGTCTAGAATTAGAAAAAGATACATAAATCAAGAAAATCTGTAAGCATACAGTTGCATCCTGTCACAAAGGAGCAGCCTCTTCACTTTACTCTCTGGTGTTCAAGTTTTGTTTGGTGCTAGGGATTAGACCCAAGGTCTTGTGCATGCCAGGCAGACTCTCTATCACTGCATTATATGCCTCCTGATCCTCTTCATTTATTTTCTGTGTACAGAGATATAAAATGATTATCATTAGGATTTATTTTATTTTTTGGGTACCAGGGATTGAACTCCGGGGTACTCGACCACTGAGCCACATCCTCAGCCTCATTTTGTACTTTATTTAGAGACAGGTCCTCATTGAGTTGCTTAGTGCCTTGCTTTTGCTGAGGCTGGCTTTGAATTTGTGTTTCTCCTGCCTTAGTCTCCTGAGCTGCTGGGATTATAGGCGCATGCCACTGTATCTGGCTGTCGTTACAGTTTATAATCCTGACCTTGTTCTTATATTTAATCTTATAATTCCCCCCAGTGTACATAGGCTTTGTGCATAGTATGTATAGATAATATCTTGAAGAAGAATTGACCCCAGGGCTGGGGATGTGGCTCAAGCGGTAGTGCGCTCGCCTAGCATGCGTGCGGCCCGGGTTCGATCCTCAGCAGCACCACATACCAACAAAGATGTTGTGTCCGCCGAGAACTAAGAAAAAATAAATAAATGTTAAAATTCTCTCTCTCTCTCTCTCTCTCTCTCTCTCTCTGTCCCCCTCTCTCACTCTCTCTTTAAAAAAAAAAAAAAAAAAAAAAAGAATTGACCCCAGAGCTACAGCTTCTTGTTTATTAACTACTTTGGTCTATATTGTTTCATTGGGTCTTTATAATCTTGTGTGTCATAAGGTAGGCAGAATGGTACACACCTGCAATCCCAGCAGTGCAAGAGGCTGAGGTAGGAGGATGGCAAGTTTTTATTTTTGGTACCTATGATTGAACTCAGGGGTACTTAACCACTGAGCCACATCCCCAGCCCCCTTTTTTTTTTTTGTATTTTATTTAGAGAGAGGGTCTTGCTGAGTTATTTGGGGACAGCTTGGAAGGCCTTGCTAAATTGATGAGGCTGGCTTTGAACTTTCAGTCCTCCTGCCTGAGCCTCTCAAGTCTCTGGGATTACAGGTGTGTGCCATGCCAACCCCATCTTTCTTTTCTGAGAAGAAAATTGATCTCTCCATTACCTCTGTTGATCTGCTTTCTGACACTTTTTAAAAAAGATTTTGTTTTATAGTTACTCTTTTCCTCTAGGATCTATGTTCTCAGTCTCTCCATTATGTTACCGTTTCCTGGGAAAACAAGGAACATTTAAAGGAATCTTACCCTATCTTATAACTCCTGAAGTTATTGTGCCCTTTTATAGGTGATGGTCTCAAAACAGGCATCTATTTTATTTCTCTCTAATGTTCTAGTTTTGCTTTTGTATCCACTTTGCTGAAACTGTTTTTTAATAAATTACAAATGACATCATTCTCATATTTGCTGTACTAGATTTGCAGCAGTTTGACTTGCTCCTTTTCTTTTTCCTCCTTTTTCTCTGTAGTCTTACCTACTTTGATTCATTTACTTTGCTGTTACTCTTTTATTTATTTATTTATTTTGGTACCAGGAATTGAACCCAGGAGCAATGAAGTCCTGAGCTATGTCCCCAACCCTTTTTTATATTTTATTTATAGACAAGGTCTTGCTAAGTTTCTGAGGCTAGCTTTGAACTTGTGATCCTCTTGCCTCCAGCCTTTTGAGTCACTGGGATTACAAGCGTCAGCCACCACACCCAGCTGTGAAATTTTTTCCTGTCTTTGAAGCTTCAGATCAAGAAATTCTAACCCTTCTCTTCAATCTTAACTCATATTCACTTAAAATGTAATATTAACAATTTGAACCCATCTGTTATTGCCAAACCTGTGTTTCCTTTGTGTTAATAATTATATAGTTTCCTGTTCATCTTCGGACTGGAAACCTTAGAGTCATTTATTCACATATGATTAAAACATATTTGAGGGCTGGTGTTGTAGCTCAGTGGTAGAGCACTTGCCTAGCATGTGTGTGAAGCACAGGCTTCAATTCTCAGAACTGCACATAAATAAATATTCATTGACAACTTAAACACATTTGAGCTAGATGTGGCATGATGGTACATGCTTGTAATTCCAGTGACTTAGAAGGCTGAGGCAGGAGGTTTGCAAGTTCAGGGCCAGCCTCAGGAACTGTTGAGACCATGTCTCGAAATTAAAAATGGTCTGGGGATATAACTCAGTGGTAAAGCGCCTCTGAATTTGATCCCTAGTAACGAATAAATAAATAAATGAACACAAACAAACAAAACATTTGAGTGCCTCCTTTTTGCCAGAAACTGCCAGCATCACAAAACAAAACAAAAACAAAAACAAACAAAAACCACCAAAAAGAGTATGTTTTTAAGTAATTTCTCTGTGGTGAAGATAAATATAAAAAATGTTACTAAACATTGCTAAATGATCTGGTAGGTATTATATAGATAGTACTTTGCAAGTATGGAGGAAGGCATGCCTGGAATAATCAGTGAGAACTCCATAGAGTAGTTATTTATCATTTGAGCAGATCCATGCCAGTAAGAGAGTAGACTATGGATATTGAACATTCTTTGATAGGTTTCTGGTAGGAATTGGGTTGTCAGGAGATAAAGGTATAAAGATAAACCTCATGGCATACTACAAAATTGAATTCTTATGCTTTTTTGCTAAATATTATAAATCCCCTTAATCTCTCTTTATTCCCATTGTAGTGTCAGGTCTTTATTGCTGATCATCATTTAGTCATATTCATCAGTCTATATTATATAAAATTATTTCCTGTCTCAAATAAAAGACTATCTTTAGACTCTTCATGTTTACACTTGTGCCTTTGCCTTCAGCACTGGTGGTGTACCACCACTGGTGGGGTAGAGTGCTTCTCTTCCATGTGGGAGGGTCTTGCTTGGTTCCCTCCCTAGCACTTAGGGAGGGGGGAAAAAAGAGAGAGCTGTATCTTCTAATGTTTCACTCCTTTATCCTTTTTCCTAACAAAGCCCAAATTCAGTACCCCACTTTTCTTTTTTGGTACTGGGAAATGAATCCAGAATGCATTACTACAAAATACATTCCCAATCCTTTTTATTTTGAGACAGAGTCTCTTTAAGTTGCTCATGGCCTGACTGAGTTGTTGAGGCTGGCCTTGAACTTGCTATCCTGCAACCTCAGCCTCCCAAGTTTCTGGGATTATAGGCATGAGCCACTGCACCTAGCCCATTTTTACTCTGTCCTCCACCCCCGCTTTTTTTTTTTTTTTTTTTGATACTGGCAATTGAATCCAGGGGTTTTTAAGCACTGAGCCTCATCCCCAGCACTTTTTGTATTTTATTTAGCAACGGGGCCTTGCTAAGTTGCTTAGGGCTTCAATAAATTGCTGAGGCAGGTTCTGAATTCAAAATTCTGCCTCAGCTTCCTGAGCTGCTGGCATTACAGGCATGAGCCACCACACCCAGCACATTTTTTACTCTTGATATTCTATTAGAAATGTTCTGGACTGGAGGTGAATCTTAGGGTAGACTACTTGGTTAACATGCAGGAGGTCCTAGATTCAGTTTCCAGTGCACCACATGCACAAAAGTTATGTAAGTGGAATTTAAAAAAAGTTATATAAACCACAGTGGTTCATTCTTGAAATCTCAGTGACTCAGGAGGATGAGGCAGGAGGATCATAAGTTGGAGGTGAACCTCAGTGATTTGGTGAGACGTCTCAAAAAAAAAAAAAAATGCTGGGAAAGTAGTTCAGTGATAGAGTGGTATGTGTGATCCTCAGTACCAGAAAAAAAAAAAATGCTGGGGCTGGGGATGTGGCTCAAGCAGTAGCACGCTTGCTTGGCATGCTTGCGGCCTGGGTTCGATCCTCAGCACCACAAACAAACAAAGATGTTGTGTCTGCCGGGAACTAAAAAATAAATATTAAAAAATTCTCTCTCTCTCTCTCTAAAAAAAAAAAAAAAAAAGAAAAAAAAAAAAGAAAATTTGTTAGAGCACTAGTAAAATAATACATATTGACTTACCCTCAAAAAATTGGAACAGATTTTAGTGTTTGTAGTTGTTATTAGGTGAAATTATTTTATTAAGGCCTCTAAAGTTCTTTTTATATCTCCAGTGACATTATATAAGATATTATAATACTCTTAAAGATGGCTAGAAGGATAAAATCTAATTTGGAGGGTGAACAATTATACTAACACATTAGATTGAATTAAAAATAATTACTGGTTATGTGATATCCCCTCATATACCATGAAGAGTCTAACAGTAGTCTTTCTTTATAAATTACGAGGATGTATTCCCCTTGTCATCTATAATTTCTCTTGATGCTGTAATTGGAGCTGTTAGGGCTCCCTGGTGAAAGTAGGTGGTGTGAATGTTATGTCTGTACCCAGTGAAATTAACAGATATTAATACCACACTAATTGTCATTGGAATTTTATATCCAAAAGCATTTTTTTTTTCTTGCTGTACTGAGGTTTGAACCCAGGGCCTGGCACATAACTTTGCCAGCCCACTCCTGAACTCCATCCCTGGGCATCTTTAAAAAAAAAAAAAAAAAAGAAAATTATTGTAAATTGACAACATGTAGTTTTATATACTGAAGGCCTGCCTGCCTTTCATTTATTCATTCTTTCTTTTTTTTTTTTTTGTTATTGGGGTTAGAACCCAGGGGAGCTTTATCACTGTGCCAAATCCTTAGCTCTTTTTATTTTTTATTTTCTACAGTGAGTGTCTCACAAATCACTGAGGCTGGCCTTGAACTTGATATCCTTCTGCCTCAGCTTCCTGAATCAGTGGGATTACAGTTGTGTTCTACCATGCCTGGCAAGACCCAGTATCTTTTTTTTTTGGTGATGGGGTTGGAACCCAGGACCTTGTGCATGCCATGCAGACACTCTACCACAGAGCCACATCTCCTGCTTCAGTATTTTTTTTTATGACACTTTCTCTTTGTAAAGCAGATGAAGGAGAATGCACAGTGCATATATACCTGATGCCTGTATCATTTGGGACAATCTAGGATGCTGGTTACCACCTCCATTACTAAACTTTTTTATTTATTTATTTGGTACCGGTGATTGAATCCAGGCACGCTTAACCACTGAGCCACATCCACAGTCCTACTAACTTATTATTATTTTTTTTTTAAAGAGAGAGAGAGGAGAGAGAGAATTTTTAATGTTTTATTGTTTAGTTCTCGGCGGACACAACATCTTTGTTGGTATGTGGTGCTGAGGATCGAACCCGGGCCACACGCATGTCAGGCGAGTGTGATACCGCTTGAGCCACATCCCCAGCCCCTTATTTTTAATTAAATGAGAAAGATTGATCAAAAGGTATTAAGTTGCAGTTAGGAATGTGAAGTTCTGATGTGCTATTGTACAGCAGGGTAACTATAGTTTACCAATAAAATGACCTTTGTACCGTGCCTGTTCAGAAGACACCTCCATTCTTTTTTTGTTATTTGGGATTGAAGCCAGGGGTTCTTAACCCTTCTATTTTTTGAGACAGGGTCTAACCCTAACCCTGACCCTGACCCTGACCCTAACCCTGGGATCAGAAGCATATGCCACTTCACATGGCAATACTTTACCTTAATTTTTTTGTGTGCATGCTTGTGTTGGATTTTTTTTTTTTTTTTTTTTGTACCAGGAATTTTTAAACCCAGGGACACTTTACCACTGAGTCACATCCCAGCCCTTTTTATTTTTTTTAATTTTTGAGGTAAGGTTTCACTAAATTGCCCTGGGCCTTGCTAAATTGCTGAGATTTGCCTCAAACTTGTGATCCTCCTCCCTCAGCCTCCTGAGTCACTGGGATTACAGGTGTACACCAGCACACCAGGCTTGTTTTTTTTTTTTTTTTACATTTTTTAAATGTACAAGATAGATCATTTATGAATTAATCTTTGAACTGGTTTTACTTTTTCCTTTCTAATTTTTATGCCTTCAGGTTTTTATGCTGGAGATTGAACCCCCTTTATGGGTTTTATTTTGTCTTACCTAATTGACCTATTCAAAACATTCAGGGTGATTTGAATAGACCTAATGAGAATGGATATGCTTGTATTGTTTAGGGGAAAAGCATTGTTTTTCATCATTAAATATGAATTTATATGTGTTATGACTTTTATCAGGTTGAGAGAGTGTCTTTCTCAACTAAAATGTTGAGTATTTGAATATGAAGGAATGTTAAATTTTGTCACTTTTTTTTTTTTTTTAACCACAGAGATGAGCTTAGGGTTTGTATTTCTTTTGTAGTGTTGAGGATTGATCCCATGGCCTTGCCCATGCTAGTCAATCTCCCTATCACTGGGCTGTGATTGTAGCTCATTGGTAGAGTGCTTGCCTAGTATGTGTGAGGCATTGGGTTTGATCCTCAATTTCACATTAAAAAAAAAAAATAAAAAAAAAGGATAAATAAAATTAAATTTTTCTTTAAAAAAAGGCTCTACTGATGAGCTACATTCCACACTTAAACCTCAGTTTGTTTCTTTAGTCTTTTCTTACTTTCATTCTGGGGATTGAACTCAGGGCTTTCTACAGTCTAACAACTATCTACTACTACTACAATTGAGGTATATCCCCAGCACTTTTCCTTTGAGATCTCATGTCCTTATGTTGGCCAGGCTGTCCTTGAACTTTCATTTGTCTTCCATCAGACTCCTCCATAGGTGGGATTAAAGACCTGTGCTATTACACTTAGCTCTTAGTACCCCTCTATCCCAGAGATGTGTATTGAGCTAAGTGTCTCCTGCATGCTAGGTAAATGCTCTGATGTACATCTCTAATCCAACTTCAGTTTGTTTTTTTCTTTTTTGGTATCAGGGATTGAACTCGGGGACACTCTAGCCACATCTCCAGCCCTATTTTATATTTTATTTAGAGACAGGGTCTCACTGAGTTGCTAAGCACTTCACCATTGCTGAGTCTAGCTTTGAACTGCTATCTTCTTGCTTCGTCTCCCAAGCTTCTGGGATTACAGGCACAGGCCACTGTGCCTGGAAGTTTCTTAAGAATACTCTACCACTGAGTTATAACCCCAGCTCTTTTCTATTTTAATTTTAATTTTGAGACAGGGCCTAAATTGCACAAGCTAGATTCAAACTGCTACTGCCTCAGTCTCTTGAGTAGTTGGGATTACAGGTGTATGCCATTGCATCTGGACAAAGCCTGCTATTATGAGGATTTATTTGTGTGACCTCTAGCTGAGTTATTTCTTTTTTATTAAAAAAATTTTTTTTAGTTGTCAATAAACCTTTATTTTATTTATTGATACGTGGTGATGAGAATTGAATCCGGTGCCCCATACATGCTAGGCAGGCACTCTGCCACTGAGCCACAGCCCCACCCCTAGCCCTCTAGCTGAATAATTAACAATCACAGCATAAGTATATCACAGCATTAAGTATATCTATGAAATAATGAAATATTCTTTCATTTGCTTATGCAAATGAAAAGTAATTAAAAAGTAATTACTTTGGGGATTAGACATTGTTTTAGAAATTGACGTAGAAATTTAAGTAACTTAAAATTGACAATTCTAGACTTAATTTTTTTTTTTTTAATTGCTTTAGTACCAGGGGTTAATCCCTGGGGCACTTAACCACTGAGTCACATATCCCAGTTTTTTTTTTTTTTTAGTTATAGATGGACACAATACCTTTATTTTTATTTTAAATATTTATTTTTATGAGGTGCTGAGGATTGAACCTAGTGTCTCACAGGTGCTAGGCAAGCACTCTATCACTGAGCTACAATCCCAGCCCTCCCCAGCCTTTTAAAATATTTTATTTAGAACAACTTGCTAATATGAAAACTTTTGTTTTCATATTAATATGATCAGGAAGATTCAGGGCCTAGCTAAGTTGCTGAAGCTGGCTTTGAATTTGTGATCCTCCTGCCTCAGCCTCCTAAACGATGGGAATTCTAGCTTTTAAATTCTACGATTTGGTGGCATTTCTTATGTATACAGTGTTGTCACCATTAACACTAATTTCAGAAATTTTCATCATTGGAGGAAAGAAGCTGGTATACATTAAGTCACTTCCTAAATTTTTTTTTTTTTGGTACTGGGTGTTGAACCCAGAGGCATATTGTTTCTAAGCTACATCCCAGCTCTTTTTATATTTAATTTTGAATCAGTATGGTGCTGAGGCTGGCCTCAAATTTGAAATCCTTCTGTCCAGCCTCTCAAGTTGTTGGGGTTACAGGTATTTGACACTAACCTATAAGACCTCTTTGTGAATAATCCTATTGTAGCTATTTCATACAGATGGAATCACCTACCACATTTTTATCTTCATCCATGTTGGAGACCATAATTGTTTCATTATTATTAATTTTTTTTTGGTATTAAGGATTGAACCAGGGATGTTTAACACTGAGCCACATCCCCAGCCCTCTTTTATATTTTATTTTGAGATAGGGTCTCATTAAGATGCTTAGGGCTTCTTCGATAAGTAAGTTGCTGAGGTTGGCTTTGAAGTCATGGTATTTCTGCCTCAGCCTCTGGAGGAGCTAGCATCCAGTGGTAGGTTTCATTACATTTTATGACTGAGTAATATACTTAATGATGAGATATACCATATTTTGTTTGTCCATTCATTAGTTGGTGGACTTTATGTTTTCATATTAATATGATCAGGAAGATTGTTATTATTATTATTTTTTTTTTAAAGAGAGAGTGAGAGGGGGACAGAGAGAGAGAGAGAGAGAGAGAATTTTAACATTTTATTTATTTTTTCTTAGTTCTCGGCGGACACAACATCTTTGTTGGTATGTGGTGCTGAGGATCGAACCCGGTCCGCACGCATGCTAGGCTAGCGCGCTACCGCTTGAGCCACATCCCCAGCCCGATCAGGAAGATTATGTCCAAGATTTTTTGTGGATGCATGTTTCTACTGTTGAGTATATACCTACTTTTAATCTACATTTAGTGTTAGTTTTTAAAATAATTAGATAGGGCTGGGATTGTGGCTCAGTGGTAGAGCACTCACCTAGCATGTTTGAGGCCCCTGGTTGGATCCTCAGCACCACATATCAATAAGTAAAAAATAAAGGTACATCAATAACTAAAAATATAAGGTATTGATAACTACAACTAAAAAGTAAATATTAAAAAAATAATTAGATAATCACAACTAAAAGTTATTTTTTGTAATATTTAATCAGTTCTATTGTATTATCCTCATACTCTCTCTCGATAAAAAATGAGCTAAGCCAGGTATGCTGGCACATATCTCAAATCCCAGTGACTTGGGAGGCTGAGGTAAGAGGATGGGAAGTCTGGAGCCAACCTCAGCAATTTAGCGCAGGATCTTGTCTCAAAATAAAAAAATAAAAAGGGCTAGGGATGTAGCACAGTGGTAGAATGCCATTGGGTTCAATCCCTAGTACCCCCCAAAAAGGAAAAAAAAAAATCAAGATGAAATTCATGTAATAATAAATTAACCATTTTAAGTATTGTTAATTGCATTTATATAGCCTATAACTAGTTCCAAAGCATTTTATTACCATAGATGAAAACTCTATACTCCTAACAGTTGTTTCCTATACCTTCCTCTCTAGCTCCTGGTGGTGGTCATTCAACACTATGTGTATTTTCCTATTTTGGATTTTTATAGAATGAAAGATAAAATGTGGTTTTTTGTGTCTGACTTCTTTTAATTAGCATGATATTTTTAAGGTTCATCCAAATATCCTATATATTAGAGATTCTTTCCTCTTTATGATAATTAAATATATATACAAATATAAAAAAATTTTTTTTGGATATTGGGGATTGAACTTGGGGACACTTGATCTCTGAGCCACATCCTCTCTCAAAATAAAAAGAACTAGGATGTAGCTCAGAGTACCAGTACTACCCACCCCCTGCCCAGAAAAAAAAGGAAAAGAAAAAGAAGAGTGGGGATTGGTAGTTAGTAGTGTCGTGGTGTCCTTGCCTAGAATGTAGAAAACCCTGGGTTCAACCCCAGGACCGCAAAAACAACAACAACAAAAACAAAAACAAAAACAAAAACCAAAAATGAATTTGAGGCCAGCTTGGACAATTTAGTGAGATCATATCTCAAAATTAAAAATAATGGGGCTGATATAATTCAATGGTGGAATGCCCTTAAGTTCAGGCCCTATTACTCTTTTTTTTTTTTTTGCAGGGGGCAGTGTTGGGGATATGAGGCAAGCACTCTACCCACTGAGCTATATCCCTAGCCTCAGTCCCTATTGCTTAAAACAAAACAAAACAAAACAAAAAAACTGAAGAAATAAATGCAAGTAGATAACAAAAATCTTATTATTTTGGTACTAGGAATTCATCCCAGAGGCACTTGACCACTGAACTATATTCCCATCCTTTTTTTTTTTATTTGAGACAGGGTTTTGCTAACTTGCTTAGGACTTAAATTACTGAAGCTGGCTTTGAACTTGCAGTTCTCCTGAACTGCTGAGATTATAGGTATTTGCTACCCTGCCCAGGTACTTGAATGGTTTCTATTTATTTATTTATTATTTTAATATTTATTTTTTAGTTATTGGTGGACACAACATCTTTGTTTGTATGTGGTGCTGAGGATCGAACCCGGGCCACACGCATGCCAGGCGAGCATGCTACCGCTTGAGCCACATCCCCAGCCCCACTTGAATGGTTTCTTAAGGATGATAATGATCCATAGAAATTGTGTGGTTGTCAACACATTTCATAAGGACATCTAATATTTTAACTTCTAATGAATGGAAGCAATGGTTGGTCGCAGTGGTGCTGGCCTATAATCCCAGCAACTCTGGAACCTGAGGCAAGAGAATTATAAATTCAAGACCACCCACAGCATTTTAGTGACAACTTGCATGAAAATTGAAAAAAAAAATGGACTGGGAATATAGCTCAGTGGTAAAACAACCCTGAGCTCAACGTCCAGTACCTAAATAAATAAATACTAATAAATTTCCAGAGAGAATTTTTTGGGTAATGGCAGGGAAGGTGTTTTTTTTTTTTTAATATTTATTTTTTAGTTGTAGTTGGACACAATACCTTTATTTATTTATTTTTATGTGGTGCTGAGGATTGAACCCAGGGCCTTGCATGTGGTAGGAAGCACTCTATCGCTGAGCCACAGTCCCAGGCCCAGGGAAGTTTTTTGTAATCTATTTTTTTTTTTTTTTTAATTTTTTTTGGTACTGGGAATTGAACTTGGGGTTACTCGACCACATCCCCAGCCCTTTTTTGTATTTAGAGACAAGGTCTCACTGAGTTGCTTAGTGCTTCGCCATAGCTGAGGCTGGCTTTGAACTTGTAGTCCTGTTGCCTCAGCCTCCCAAATTGCTGGGATTACAGGTGTGGGCCACCAGGCCGATTCTTTTTGTACTCTATTTACAGTGTTATTTTGGTTAGCATTTCTTACTCTCTTTTTTTTTTTTTTTTTTGAGTACTGGGGTTTGAATTCAGGGGTACTCAACCACTGAGCCAAATCCCCAGCCATATTTTGTATTTTATTAAAGACAGGGCTCTCAGGGCTGGGGTTGTGGCTCAGTGGTAGTATGTTTGCCTAGCATGTGTGAGGCACTGGGTTCGATTCTCAGCACCACATACAAATAAATAAAATAAAAATTCATCAAAAACTAATTAGAAAAAAAAAAAGAAAGGGATCTCACTGGGTTGCTAAGCACCTCACTTTTGCTGAGACTGGCTTTGAACTTTGAATCCTTCTGCCTCAGCCTCCTGAGCCACTAGCATTACAGGCTTGCGCCACTGTGCCAGGATTATTTCATACTCTTTTAACACTCTTCCTTGGCTTTCAGAAAAGAGTAAAAATTTCTTCATTGCTCCCATATCTATATAGTATTGTTGTTTAGCATATTTTGTAGTTTTGTATGATTATTTTTGTCTCTTGTATTCCTCACTAAGCTTACAACTTTGGGATTTTCTATTTTGTATCATTGGGGCCTAGAAGAGTTCCTGGTAAGTAGGTAAGCCATAAATATTTGCAGGAGGAATGAATGAATTCTGTGAAATAAACAGACACCTGAGTCATTTTTCATTTGTTAGTTTTCCTTAAGAGACGGAAGTTAGATTTATATTTAGAAAAGTAAATTGTATTGTCATGACATGACATTTTTATATGTATATACAGGCTTTATACATGATTTTGTGGCACATGATTGTAATTGCAGTTAAACTGAGGACTAGAAAGATATATAGGGAATTTGAGCATGCTTCCTAGGGAGACCTGATCTAATCTGGTGGTTAGGGAGGCCTCTGAAAGAAAGTGAAATGGAGCTGGGATCCTAAAGTTGATAAAGAGTTAATGTGGGTATAAAGGTCTGGAAGGATAGCAGTGGTGGTGGGAGAGACAAATTGGAAGGGCATTTTAGGCAGAGGGACCACCCTATGTAAGGGCCATAGGGAGATAGCATTGTTTTATTAACTTTGAGAATGTTGTGAACTTGTGGTTGAATCCTGGGAACCTGAGGTTTCAAGTTTCTCTCATTTACAATTCACCATTAGATTTTGTGTTTCCAAGGGGCCTAGGTTGTGGCTCTATGGTAGACAGCTTGCCTAGCACGTGTGAGGCACTGGATTTGATCATCAGCGCCACATAAAATAAGTAAAGGTATTGTGTACATCTACAAGTAAAAATATATTTAAAAAAATAAAAAGATTATTTGTTTCCACCTGGGTGGGTAAGAAGAAATTCTTCACACCAACTAATGTCCAAATTCTCCTCTCTGCTCTGATTAGTCTGTCTCTCTAGATGCCTTTTTTATTTTTAGGGTATGCTGGAGGTCAAACACAGTCTTCCCCATGCACCAGCCCTTTTTAAATTTTGAGATAGAGTCTGGTTGAATCATACAGGCCTCCTTCAGACTTAGATTTTCCTGCCTTAGCCTCCCAGGTAACTAACTACAGGCACATGCTGCCAGCAGATTTTTTTGAGCATCTAGTAGGTGCTAGAGTTTAAAAAGTGAATAAGACAGCAGGGTGTGGTCGCACATGCCCAGTGCCATGTCTAGCACCTCCCAATAATTTGAGAGGCAGAGGAATGAGGATTGCAAGTTTGAGGTCAGCTTCAGCAGCTTAGCCAGGCCCTAAACAACTATGTGAGACCCTGTGTTAAAATAAAAAAGGGCTTGAGATTTAGGACAGTAATAAAGTGCCTCTGAATTCAATCACCAGTACACACACACACACACACACACACACACACACACACACAGACACACACACAAAAGAATAAAAAGTAAGGTTGTTTATTTGATTCTGATATTAATGTGTCAAGAGCAGTAACAAGGGTTTATGGTGGATAATACAGAGGAAATAGAGGGAAGATAGACTCGAAGAGAGGCTTCTTGGAGATGGAACTTTTTTTTTTCTCCACATTTTTTATTGATGCATTGAAGTTGTACATTCTGATGGGATTTGTTGTTACATGCAAACATACAACACTATAATTTGGCCAATATCACTCACTCTTTAGTACTTTCTCCCTCCCTTTTCACCTCCCACCCTTGGTCCCTTTCCTCTACTGATCTCTCTTGATTTTCATGAGCTATGCTTCCACCTTTATTTTCCTTTTTCCTCTCTAGTTTCCACATATGAGAGAAAACATAGCACGTTCAACCACATAACCTGCATTTGACTTAATTTTCTTAGCATGATGGTCTTTAGTTCCATCTGGTTTTTATTTGTGGCTGAATAAAACTCCATTGTATATATACCACATTTCCTTTTTCAATTCATCAGTTATGAACACCTAGGCTGGTTCCATAGTTTGGGTGTTGTGAATTGTGCTGCTATAAACTTGGGTATGCATGTATTACTGTGGTGTGATAACTTGAATTCTGGATAAATATGGAGGAGTGGTATAGCTGGGTCATGTGATGGTTCTATGCCTAGTCTTTTTTCTTTTTTTTTTTTAGTTGTAGATGGACACAATACTGTCAATTATTTATTTTTATGTGGTGCTGAGTATCGAACCCAGTGCCTCACACATTCGAGGAAAGTACTGTACCACTGAGCCACAATCCCAGCCCCATGCCTAGTCTTTTAAGGAACCTCCATACTGATTTCTTTCTTTCTCTTTTAAATTTATTTGTTTAGTAATACCTTTATTTTATGTGGTGCTGAGGATTGAACTCAGTGCCCCACAGGTGCTAGGCAAGCGGTCTACCACTGAGTCACAACCCCAGTCCCTCCATACTGATTTCCATAGTGGTGGTTCTAATTTGCAATCCCATCAACAGTGTAAAAGTAAGATATGCCTCTACCTTTATTCTTTTTTTTCCCACATCCTCTTCCGCATTTATTATTATTATGATTATTATTATTTTGGTACTGGGGATTGAACTCAGGCACTCAACCACTGAGTCATATCCCCAGCTTTATTTTGTATTTTATTTAGAGACAGGGTCTCACTGAGTTGCTTAGTGCCTTTGCAGTTGCTGAGGCTGGCTTTTGAACTCATGATTCTTCTGTCTCAGCCGCCCAAGCTGCTGGGATTACAGACAGTGTGCCACCGCGCCCGGCTGTTTGTATTCTGACTGATGTGAGATGAAATCCCAGTGTTTCTTTTTTTTTTGCAGGGGTGGGGGGGTGGGTGGGTACCAGGGATTGAACCCAGGGACACTTCATCACTGAGCCACATCCCAAGCCCTTTATAATTTTTTATTTTGGAACAGAGTCTTGCTAAGTTGCTTAGGGTCTCACTAAATTGTTGAGGTGGGCCTCCAACTTGAAATCCTCCTCCTGCCTCAGTTTCCTGAGTCACTTGGATTATAGCATGCACCACCATGCCTGGCTCAGTGTAGTTTGATTTGCATTTCCCTAATTACTAATGATGTTGAATATTTTTTCATGTGTTTATTGGCTATCTGTATTTTTTTTTTGAGAATTGTCTGTTTAGTTTATTTGCCCATTTATTAATTGGATTGTTTGATTTATTATTATTATTTTTTTTAAAGAGAGAGTGAGAGAGAGAGGGGGACAGAGAGAGAGAGAGAGAATTTTAACATTTATTTATTTTTTTCTTAGTTCTTGGCAGACACAACATCTTTGTTGGTATGTGGTGCTGAGGATCGAACCCGGGCCGCACGCATGCCAGGCGAGCGCGCTACCGCTTGAGCCACATCCCCAGCCCATTGATATATTATTATTATTTTTTCCTTTTTTAATTTCTACTTAGTTGTACATGACAGCAAAATGCATTTCAATACATCATACACAAATGGAGCGCAACATTTCCATTCTCTAGTTGTACACAATGTAGAAATACACCATTCATGCAATCATACATGTTATCTAGGGTAATAATAGATACCATATCATTATCTAGGGTAATGATAGATATCTTAATGATAGATCCGTCTTTCCTACCCCCATGTGTTATTCGATTTTTTTGTGTGTGTGTGTGATTTTTTTTTGTGTGTGTGTAAAGTTGGAGTTCTTCATATATTCTCTATTAATTTTCTGTCAGAAAAAAGCTAGCAAAGATTTTGTCCCATTCTGTAGGTTCTCTTTTCAGATTCCTGATTGTTTCCTTTACTGTGCAGAAGCTTTTTTTGTGGTACCAGAGATTGAACTCAGGGTCACTCCACTACTGAGCCACATTCCCAGCCCTATTTTGTATTGTATTTAGAGACAGGGTCTCACTGAGTTGCTTAGTGACTCACTTTTGCTGAGGCTGGCTTTGAATTTTTCCTATCTCAGCCCTCTGGAGGTTGCAGGGATTATATAGG